>NC_134875.1:23307628-23663461 GCF_049852395.1 Peromyscus maniculatus bairdii | reverse complement strand
AGGCATGTGAGTAAACATTGAAATATTCCTTGACAACATTCTTTCTAAGCTCTTACTACAACTTAAAGCTTGAAATGGACACTTACTCATAAAATGTAAGGTGAAAATGGAGCAGCCTCAAGTAGCATTTTCTTCCAATAAAATATAGTCGACTTTGATTGGTGTAGTAAGAAAAGTTATAAACTTACATAATGACTTAGAAGGATTGTTATAATCGACAAATATGGACATATTTTTAAATATGCTGGATAAGTGAACAGTTATAATCTCTAATGTGTTAATGTATCATGGTTTTAAGGATTTTTGTAAGTTCTTATTATATTGTATTGGGTATTCTATTTTTTCCTCTGTTATGCAGCATAATTCATTTATTATTCTCTTTAAAAAGACAATTAACCTGTGCAATTGGACACAGAAGCAAGGCCATACTATGAAGAAGAAAAAAAAGCATCTCCCTCCTGTTTTGAATCCATGACACTATTCTCACCAGCCTCGTATCATCAGTAACAGCACTATTTGCTAAGCATTGCTGTGCTCTAGAAATGTTCTGAAGGCTGCAGCTTCACAGCAACACTTGTCATTTCAGAAAGCAGCCTCCAACTGGTGCTTCAAGAGCTATTGGCATTATTCATTATTCATTCATCCATTCCTGAAAAGCCTTTTTCATTCAGAGTTGGGAATTTGGAGTTTGTGGTTCACACAAAGCTTCTAAATAAAGAAAGAGAAAAAAATGCAGAATCTAGCTGTTAAAAAAGTTTAGACAGTCAATGGATGTTGGCTCCCAAGGTAATGCTTTTTTAAAATAGTGTACACTATATTTCTTAGACAAAGAATGATAAAGTGATACAGTAAGTAGCAAAATGCTAAAATAATTGTAAGCACAGATAATAATTTGATGAGCAATTCTCAGGTCACAAAGAAATTTTTTAAAACGGGCCTTTTTTCAGTTACATAAAATTGTCAGAATCATCTGGACACTTGCTAATAAATATACAAGCCAAGACAAATATGGAAGAATTTCTTTGTCCAAAACACACTGGGACCTGATGGATTTGCAAGGTGATTTTTCCTTCAGGCCTTTGAAGAATATATGATATGAATTATCCTTGGTTATGGAAAAAATATAGTATATTTTTAAAAGTATCTTCAGAGGAAAATATGCTAAGAATAACACAGATAAAATTGTACAAAAGCACAAAACAAAAAGGTAAGAATGTTACCTAAAAAGAAAAACAAGACCTGTTCTACCTCATAAATAAGTAAGTATAACGGTATCCATTAATGTGGAACTACTTCATACCAGATTTGTGTTAGCTCATTAAATTCTCACAACAATCCCTATAAGGTGATGATGATGATGATGATGATGATGATGATGATGAAGATTTCCTCAAGTTAAAAACAGGCCCAGCAAAGGTTTTCCACAGTAAAAACACAGTAAGCAATTGAACAAGGATTCCAAATCAGTTTTGTCTTATGGCAGGGCCCATGCTTTAACTACTACACAATACTGAACAAAGCTAGTATAAGGTATGACTCGATTTGAATTCAGATACTTGTTCTACCTAGTATGCCATTGCATCTCCCATTGATATGAGAGTTATGACCAAAATGTAACAGATAAAATGCAGATACTTACTGAAAATGTCTGACTGTTTAATTAAATCGCCCCAGAAGGCATTTAATAAATACCTAGTTCCACATATGGTTAACATCATCTGAGAGTAGTGACCATGTTCCTTTCTGCATGGTTGTGTTTTGGGACAGGGTCTCCTTTTGTAACTCCTGCTGGGCTAGAATGCTAGATTCTTCTGCCTCAGTCTTTTAAGTACTGGGGTTACAGGTATATGCTACCACCCCTAGCTTTGAACCATGTTTCTAACACGACAGAATCTGTATACTGAAGAACTTAATTGTTTATCTTGGAAAACATCATTTCCTATAAAAAGTGGATCAAAACAAGAATGCTTTTACTCGTTTGTAAGTCTAGTGATTCTGGGAAATTTTTGTTTTGACCACAAGGTGTGAAAACTAACCAGTAGCAAATGTTAGGAAAAAGAATGAAAATGAAGAAGTTTTTAGTTAGGGTTTTAATTTATAGCAGTTTAGGTAGGACCAAATTAAAGTTGAGAGGAAGCCACTGAGATTTTGAATCTATCCTGGCCCTCACACATGTGTCACCCGCCTGACTTACTGACATCTTTAACCAGAGTGATACATTACTGCAATGACACCTTTCGCTGATGCATCATAATCATTCAGTCTATTGGTCACTATATAGAAAGTGGATATAGGTTACTATAGAGTAATTGGTCATGAATATGCAGAGAAATTAACATAAACTTCGTTGTTTGCTACATGTAATATTACTACATGAATTAAAATTTTAAATATTTAAAGAATGCTCAAAGCCCTGGGATGATGGCCTGCAAGATGGATCAGTGCATAGAAGCACAATCCTGATAACCTAAGTTCAATCCATAGAACGTGTAAAGGTGGAAGGAGAAAACCAGCTCCACAAAGTTGTTCTCTGGCCTTGACTAGTGCCTTATGGTGTGCACATGCATATGCACACACAAACACACAGGTATAATAATAATAATAATAATAATAATAATAATAATAATAATAATAAAATTTTAACTTTTTAAGAAAAATCTGGAAGTAACTGATTTTAACTTAACTATATGGTCTTGAGATTTTTTTGACTAAAAAATATTACTAAGGAAAGATGAGGCAGAAAATATAACATAACAGTGCAAAAATTGTATTGAAACAAATATCAAAATATGAAAATGTTAGCATCATTACATATAAGTTCATAACATGTAAACCATATAAGAAATATTACAAATCTCTAAGATGTTTTTACTCAACAAGGGAGGAAACACTCAAAATATTTATTATATGTAAATATAGTAAAATTATTTTAATACTGTAATTAAAATGATAAGGAAATAGGATCAATGAAATAAGGTTGATAAAAGGTTAAAATGAAATTATGTCATTCTCTTCATGTATTAATGAGAATAACGATCAGGAGAGGTTGTTCTTTTATTTTTTAAAGCTAATTTGGAGATATGCTATTTATTCTTAGCTTCCTAATTTGTGTAACAAGACACTCTTAAATTAGAGAAATGAATGGTTTGGTGTGAAATTTATTAGCTATTTCTTCACATTCTTGCCATTTCTCCTTCACTTTCTTCACATTGCCAAGATCAGTTCTCTTCTGTTAATATTTTTCTGGCAACGCTGTGTCTCTTTTCACTTCCCCCGTTCCAAACGTCTATATTCTTCTCTAGCATCTCTTTTACCCTGCTGTTTTCCTTTTATCCCTTTAGCTCTTTTTGTTTCTCTTTTCTTTGACGGCTTAAATATGGGCCAGGAATGTATTTTATTTATTTTTTCTCTTGAATAAAACATTACTTTTGTTCATTTTTAAAGTGAATGAGCTGAATTCATTATTTTTAAATTCTTTTCTAAAGGACACCCCAATTGAACTGTGTTTTAATTATTTATGGCTGGGTACAACTAAATCCAAACCTTCTTGAAAGACCTAAACTATGTCAAGTAGACAACACTCCATATCATAATTCCACTAGTTTTATTACCACAGGAGGAACGATGAACACACGTGTGAAAGGTTTGTATCTGTACTTTTCCAATTTTCGACTTGTCAAATAACTACTTTTAATCATGCTGAAGCATGCTCTAACCCTCATGTAACATGCTGATGCATTAATGATGTCATTGTATTTTGCATTCATGCTATTGTGCATGTAATATCAGTATGCATGAGTGCTGTTACTGCGAAGCTGTGATGAAACTGAATGATAATATCCAAATGCAAAGAATGGGCTAGAAGCTAGTGAACATTCACTGGTATTTAAGTGACTTTTGGCAAATTCCTTCTCTTTCTCTGTTTCATCAGAAATAAAAAGAAGACAATACTCATATTTTGTTCAAAGTGTATACTGTGAGGTTAAATATGACAGATAGTGGAGGTTTGGGAGAGGGGATTGTTATTGATAATGGTGGTTTTTACTTAATGCAGTATTTGACGCACAGTAAGTGCTTTACTGGTGAGAGAAGGAAGATGAATTGTGGATTCAGAGGCACGGAATGCAAACTGCCTTGAAAAGAAACCTGATTTGACTACATCACATTGGAGGGTTAATTTGGTAAAACTTTCCTTTATTTTTTGAAGAAGATTTTTTTTACTTATTTTTTTTTAATTTATTTTACAATACTATTCAGTTCTACATAATAGCCACAGATTCCCTTGTTCTCTCCCTTCCTGCCCCCCTCCCCTTCCCCCCAGCCCACCCCCCATTCCCACGGCCTCCAGATCAAGGTCTCCCCCGAGGACTGGTATCAACCTGATAGACTCAGTCCAGCCAGGTCCAGTCCCCTCCTCCCAGATTGAGCCAAACGTCCCTGCATAAGTCCCAGGTTTCAAACAGCTAACTCATGCAACAAGCCCAGGACCTGGTACCACTGCCTAGATGCCTCCCAAACAGATCAAGCCAATCGACTGTTTCACCTATTCAGAGGGCCTAATCCAGTTGGGGGCCCCTCAGCCTTTGGTTCATAGTTCATGTGTTTGAAGAAGATTTATTTATCTTATTTTATCTGTATGAGAGTTTTGCCTGCATGAATGTATGTGCACTATGTGTGTGCCTGGTGCTCACAGAAACCAAGTGCATCTAATCCCATAATTCTAGAGTTAGAGACAGTTGTGAGCCACCATGTGGGTTCCGGGAACTGAACCCAGGTCTTCTATGGGAGTAACAAGTGTTCTCAACTGCTGAGCCATCACTCTAGTCCCTCATTTTACTTTTGATTGTATAAGTCACACTTTGGCTATTCCTTGGCAAACTTTAAAGCTGTGACCAGATGTAGGCATTCCCTCCAACCCTTTTGATTTGAGACAGTGTCTCAATTTACATAATAAATGTAGCTCTGGATGGCCTAAAATTCACTGTATAGAGCTAGTTGGCCTCAATCACAAAGAGATCTGCCTGCCTCTGCCTCCTGAGTGCTGGGATTAAAGGCATGCAGCATGGCACTCATGATTCTCCTTTCCCCTGTGTGAGAAAAAGAGAATGCTAGAGGAGGTCTTAGGAAACCATGTTGTAATACATAAGGGAAGAAGGTGGCACCGTTTAAAACTATTCTTAGGAGCAGAGTAGGCTCTTCTGAGCAGAGTCTGAGTACCAGGCTAGTGAGCTATCTCTGTGCTGCCTATGGCAGAGCAGC
The DNA here is from genome assembly GCF_049852395.1 of Peromyscus maniculatus bairdii. Lineage (NCBI taxonomy): Eukaryota > Metazoa > Chordata > Mammalia > Rodentia > Cricetidae > Peromyscus > Peromyscus maniculatus. The sequence continues at coordinate 23,658,202 of NC_134875.1, read as the reverse complement.
ACTATGCTCTGGGTATAGGATTAAAAGAGGTGCCTTATGGGGGAGGGAGGGTTTCCATGAGCCAAGGGCTTTCTGCTCTATCTGCTGATGCTACGCAGCTAAAGGAAAATTATCTCCAAAATGCTATTGTATGTGATTAAAAGTCTTGCTTAATAGCAGTATAACCTTGTACAAGCTACTTCTCTCTACATCTTGGTCTTTGTTTGAAAGGTGTGCTAATTATAGTGTCTGCTTCCTGAGGTTGCTGGTGAGAATGAAATGAGATGGCATAGAAAAGGTGTTTGGAATGCTGCCTACCAGGTACTGAGCACTGTCAGATTTTACCCAGGTGCAGACACCATCTGTGATCAAGAGAATTTTCTTCCTGGGTCCAAAGAAGACCCATTCCAAATACAAGACAAGAGTATTGTGCATATTTTTTTTTACATTTAAACAAACTTGACTGTGGCATACTGAAAGTCACAAGGCAGTGAGGCAACGTGGGCCCTGGGAGAACTTCCCAAAAGGCCATCATCAAAAACAGGCAGATCTAATTCTGAAAGCCCAGGTCATGTCGGGGTAGTCTCTTCCACTCCAGGTCACAATGAGACCTGATATTTCCTACTATCATGCCTTAATGTCTTCCAAAAACCCCTTTTGAAATGAACACATTGCCCAGGAAAAGTAACACATAAATCTGTTAGCTGGATAGATATTTTAGCTGAAATTACCCTCATCACATTAGTTAGTTTCTGGCAGTTGGACCCTACAGCTAGCAGATGAATGATGGCTAAATGATGCTGTGAGGTAAAGAAAGTGGAAAGGGCATCTGGAGGCAGCCTTTGGCTTGTGGGGATGAAAGTTAGGCAAAGTACAGCTCTGAAGAGTCTCCAGGATAGCATGCAGAGTTCCCATACCCCCACTGTCTTAGTCATTGTTCTATTGCTATGAAGAGACACCATGATCACAGAAACTCTTATAGGAGAAAGCATTTAATTCAGGAATTGCTTACAGTTTCAGGGGCTAATCCATGATAAAACCATTCCAGGGAGCTTACAGCACTCATGGCAGGCATGGTGCTGGAGAAGCCATTGAGAGCTACATCCTGATCAGCAGGCAGAGAGAGCCTGGGCCTGGCACAGGCTTTTGAAACTTCAAATCCTACCCCCCAGTGACACATTTCCTCCAAAGTCACACCTATTCCAGGAAGGACAAACCTCCTAATGGGCCTAATCCTTCTCAAATAGTTCCACTCTCTTATGATTAAGCACTCAAATATATGAGCCTATGGGGACCATTCTTATTCAAACCACACCTACTTTTCCACTCCTTTATCATTTTTCTTTTGCATGTGTGCACGTACAGGCATGTGTGCTTATGTATGTGTGTACCACATGTCACTTAGCACACAGCCAAACACACAATCAAAGAATACTTATGAGCTATCTGAAGAATGAATTATGCCTATAGTAGATCAAATCTTGCAGGAATGTTTTCTTTTGTATATGAGTAGGGCTGGCTTAGTAACTCCTAATATAAGTTGGAGCTGGAATCTAGAGGCTGATCTGCTCCATAGGGTGAATAAGGTGCTGGGAGCCTGAATATCACCTGTGCTAGGATAGTAATGACAAAAGAGCTAGGGTGTTGTGAGAGAAAGTGACAGGCAGGAACAAATGGAGAAGATCCCAGAGGTGAAGCAGCATATATTTAAGAACGTACCCAGACAGTATTGAGTCCAAAGACCAGGAGAAACTGGACTTTCCAGGAGGGAGTAATTTATCATTATTTTTTATTTATTTATTTATTTATTTATTTATTTATTTATTTATTTATTTATTTATTTTGTTTTTCGAGACAGGGTTTCTCTGTGTAGTTTTGCGCCTTTCCTGGAACTCACTTGGTAGCCTAGGCTGGCCTTGAACTCACCGAGATCCACCTGCCTTTGCCTTCCGAGTGCTGAGATTAAAGGTGTGCGCCACCACCACCCGGCTTTCATTATTTTTTAAGAATGCTTTATATTGAGTGCTTCTTTGTTGCCAGGTAGTTTTTCTGACCCCTTAAAATATTTATTTTTCACAACAGGATCAAAAAGATTTGTTCTACAAATGAGAATTGATCATCAACTATGTGCATAGGCAAGGATTTGAACAGCACCTGAAACTGATTTTCAATCCTGCCACTTATTAATTATATGGCTTTGGACATGACATTATTTCACCTCTCTGGTCCTCAGTTTCCTCTTTGGTACAATCGAGAATGATAGCTAGTGGTACTAGTCATTAGTTCGACACTTGGCTGGCGTGTTCAAATCCTTGAGTTCAATCCGGAGCACTACAGAAAGTAAAATCATTTCTTTTTTAAAGAATGAAGCTTATACTAGTACCTGTTTTATCAAATTATTATAAGGTTTACATGAGTTAATACTCACAAAGCACTTAGAAAAGTGCATGACACGTAGGGAGCGTTGTGTGCTAGTTGTCTACATAAATGAATTAACAAACAAATGAATAAAAACAAATTCTCCCAAGACTAAGCAGTTAGTATAAGAAAGAAGCAGGATTTGAACCCAGGTCCAAATCCTTCAGTCCCAGCACACTTCTTATTTCTTTTATGGAGCCCAAATTGTAGTCTTTTCAAGAACTTCTCCATGACCGGGATCCCTCCAGAAAGTTGCCCTGACCACTCTCTCTCTTAGCTCTCCTCAGGCACAGACTGCTTGCCTGACTTCTTCAATGCTCTCCTAGTTTGTCACTTCCTCTTGAGTTCATTTTCTTCTTTTCATCTTCCAAGTACCTACTTTTCCCTCTGTGCTTTGGAATGTAAAGGCTTCCCAGAGCTCATCACTGGAGCAAGTGGTCTTACAAAGTTTCCAGTGGCGGAAGCATATGGCAGAACACCGTGGCCCAGAGTCCCTTAGTATTTTCTAGTCCTTGTTTTTATGCACAGGTCCCCCCATTCTCAGTTTTAAACTAAGTAAGGGCCAGAGGACACAGCACTCTAGCTTGTATCTTCCTCTATATAAGGTTTGGGCTTGTTTTGTTTTTCTTAGATTTTTATAAGCAATTATTTCAACTCTCATCATTTAAAGCTTTTGCTGAAGCATAAAGAAAGAGAATGAGAGACAGAGGTATGATATGATACCATTGAAGTTCCCATAAAACATAATTTTTCAACAGGAGGTGGTGGTGGCACATGCCTTTGATCCCAGTACTCGGGAGGTAGAGCCAGGCAGATCTCTGTGAGTTCAAGGCCAGCAAAAGGCACCAAAAATACACAGAGAAACCCTGTCTCAGGGGAAAAAAACCATAATTTTTCACTATCCCTTCCCAGGCTTATAGCACCGAGTCATAAGAAGTAATAGTAATGGGAAATGGCCAAAATCACACTGGTGTACTTGAGCTTAGTACAAAAGGAAACACGGAGTTATTCTAAAGATACGGTCTATTTCTAAAGTGCCTTCTGAGCCTTGAATATACTATACAATCACATCTCCAAAGAAAAAGCATTGTACATGAGTTCTAAAAACACTTGCTGAGACAGTAAATAAGTGTGCTCAATTTTCCCGATCAGAGCCCTTCATTCCAATTTGATGCAAGCTGTAAATGAAATGGCTTGGCTGATTCTAAGTCCGTCCCCCATGGACATTTGTTTACATCTCAAAACCACTATGCATAATTGCTGCCTGTGCTTAGGGGAGGCCCAGCTGGGATTACAAGATGTGTTGCAAGGTTCTAGTGAGGTGTGCTCACCAGTTACAGCATGAGCCTGGCACTGCATGGCTACACTCTGTCTACCTTGGCAACTGGATCCATCAGTCTTCCTTCTTCATGCAACTGAGATTTGCCAGAAAGACAGCAGAAGTCTTGGAAAGAACACAGAGCTGTAAAGAACGCTCAGATTTGGGATGCCATGATCTAAGAACCTCAAGTCCACTTCTGAGATGCCATGCATGGTTACAGTAGTTGCTATGTTCTTCTGAAAAGTCAATGGCAGTACATTTTCACTGGGGGAGGAAAGGGTGAGTAGGGGATGAGTCAGGATCCAGGGTCAGTCATTGATTTCTTTGAAAAATAAAAAAGGCAATTTGCCTTAATCACTTCCATTACAAAGGAAAAAAAAATGGGCCTATTCAGAGTGAATAATGATAGAGATAATACATCTTCTACCTTCTTCCCATTTTTAAACATTTTAAATTTAAGGTAAATTGTTGAATCTTTTACAATTGAGGATACTAATAGTACCTATTCTGTTGGCTATAGAGGGAGATGTCCCCCATAGGTTCATTTATTTGAACATAGTCCATAGCTGGAGGTACTGTTTAGAAAGGTTAGAGAATGTTTAGGAAGTAGAGCCTTACTAGAGGAAGTACATCGCTGGGGGCAGGCATTGAGGGTTTAGAGCTGCATCCCACTTTTCTCTGCTTCCTGTTTGTAGTTGCAAATGTGATCTCTCAGGTTCCTGCTCCATCTACCTCTGCCATGCCTTTGCCATCATTATGGATTCTCCCTCTGGAACCATAAGCTCTTTCTTCCGCAAATCACAGCAACAGAAAAGTAACTAATAAATCATCTCAAAGGGTGCCTATGAAGATTATAAATTTTAGAACAGTGTGAACAGCTCTATTAAATTGTTTGATAAATAAATAAATAAATCCATTTCGTGCAGCTAATGTTAGTGAAACAAAAGTAAGTAAAGCTGGTTTTGTGGTTTGATACACTTTTGCATATTTTACATACACATTTTCTCTATAACTGTGCTATTGAAATAACAGTGTGCAAAAGTAATTTTTGAGACTCAATATATTGTTGAATATTTGACACACATATATTTACTTTATAATTGCAATGTGACCCAAAAGAAGTTGAATATTAGTTGGAGAGTCAACATCATTTCCTAAAATTCCACTGATTTATTGTATGTTCTTAGATAAATCATCTCATAACTTTCTGGTCTTATCTATAAAGTGATATAAGCCTATCTCACAAGTATGATCAAAATAATTAAGAAAAGAGGTCACATAAGTCCTTACCCCCATCTTTACTGCTGACAAATACTAATAAAGCAGGTGACTAGATTGAGTCAGATATTGCTGCTATTTTTCTTTATGTTCAACCTTTGTCCAATAAAACCCTCTGAGAAATATGAACAAGGCCTTGAAGTTGGTCTTGTAAGGAATTGTTGCAGGAATAAGACTCAGACCACTGGGGTAAAGGGGTCTACATTTAAACAATAGACCTGCTTCCTAGGTTGCTGGGCCAGCTGAGAGTGAACTTCCCTCACACCTGTGTGAGGATAATACCTATATTATTGGATCTACACTCTCAGTAATGGGAGTTTCATGATACGGCATTTTACCAACCCCTAGACTACACTGTCAGAACTAAGCCGTCACCTTTGGTGATAAACACATTCAAAGAACCTTATGAAAACCTGAAGCACTGGCTGTTTTGTGTGGTTCTCACTTTGGCAGAATAAGCTCAGGAAGGGAGCATTGGAGGGGGCATTGAATCTTTCCCTCTAATCTGATTAATACCCATACCACAGGAGAATGTAGTTTTGTTTGCATGGAATATTTTTTGTGTGGTGCTGGGGATTGAACCAGTGCCTCATGCGTGCCAGGCTGTACTATACTCCTAGCTTATTTCTATAGGATTCCTTGAGTAAATGGCTCAAGTTTCTTCAGGTATGCATGGGGGAAAAACATCCTTTCACTCCTTCACTGAGGTGTGTACCAAAAGGCCTTTCGTGACAATTTGACAAAATGATGTTCAACTCAGTTTTCAAATTCTCCTTTATGCCCCCAGTTTGTGATGTAATTCAATCCCTTCTCCTTTTATTTTGTCATTTCAGGTCTTGAGAACTAGAATTATATCTGAGCAATATTTCTACCATTATCACTGTCAAGGAAGTTAAGACTTAAAAATGTTCCATGAATAAATAAGTGGGGGAAAACATAAATAAGTACCTAGATGGAAAGTCCCCTTGCTCAGGGATAAACATATCCCTCAAGAGCTCTCAAAGATGCCGAGTTAATACTTTCCTGCCCCAATATTAACTAAATCTGGGGATGTGGGAGTAGCATTCCATGGCAGAAAATGTACTGAATATACATGAGCCCTGCGTTCTGTCTCCAGCACTGAAAAACAAAGAAAAACGAGAAGAAAACAGTCTACATAGATTCTAGAAGGGATGATTCGATGGCAAATTATGGGCAAGTGCCTTAAATCTCTTATATATTTATGCTGTTTAAGATTTTACCCATTATCGCTTTCTTCATTCCATGTCCCAGAATCCCTTTTGCTGGTTTTATTTTTGTCTTAAAATTTTATTTGTGTGTGTGTGTGTGTGTGTGTGTGTGTGTGTGTGTGTGTGTGTGTGTTGTGTTGTGTCTTTTGGGGACCAAGGCTCCCACAATGTGTGTCTAGAGGCCAAAGAACAATTTTATGATGCATGAGGCACTGGTTCAATCCCCAGTACCACACAAAAAAAATATTCCATGCAAATAAAACTCCATTCACCTGTGGTATGGGTATTAAGGAGATTAGAGGGAAAGATTCAATGGCCCTTGCCTTCCACCTCTTTGTGGGTTCCGTGGCTTGAGTTTAGGTCCTCAGGCTTGCTCAGCAAGTGCCTGTAGCCACTGAGCTATTTCACCAGGCTCATCTTCCTGTTTTTTAAGTCAAAGAGAAAAATTTGACATTTGTGTCTCTCTGTTTATTCTGAAAACTGCTTTCCAGCTTATTAAATGCAGCTCACGTATGACACAATATTTCCTTGGTAAATGCAACCAATTTTAGACTAAACTAAACCATATCCTTAGATACACAAAAGTGTGTTCCAGAGCCAGCCTACCCAAGCCACAGAATTCTTTCTCTTCCCCAGTCACTGATGCCCACAAGTGTCATATGTAAATCAGTTATTAGTCACTCAGCTTCTGTCTTTTTTTGTCCAAAGCAGATGGCTTTGGAAACCAGACCCTCTAGGCATTGTGAAAACTTTAATAACTTTCTGTTGCTGTGACAAAATACCTGAGGTAAGCAAATTAAAGAAGGAATGATTTATGTTGGCTCAGAGTTTAAGAAGTTTCCATCTGTGGGGACCAAGCTCCATTGCTGTGGTCCAGCGATGAGGCCAACACATAGCAAGAATGTGTGATAGAGCAAAACTGCAGTCAGGGGACAGAGGAAGCAATAGCAAAGGGCCAGGAACAGAACTACCTCACTAAAATATATCATCAGGGACTTACTTGTTCCAACTAGACTCCATTCAGCTATGAATTTGTTAAGGAAAATAAAATTATATCCAAATGATGTGAGAATAAGCTAGGGTCTTATTCTCTAAGAATCATTGTGTGCTTATAATGCACAAAACAACTATACTTCAACACAAGCCAAATCACCTGAACCAACCAAGTAAACTTAATTTTTCAAAAGTAGCCTCTGTACTGCCAGGTAAACATTTTTATACTCCTCTTGTGGAAATGTATTAGAGACAATATCTGAGTCACACAAGAGAAGCATTTTCATTCCTTGAGATCAACACCTACTTTACAAAAATACAATAGCATTTGTCCAACCGGTTTCCTACCCCACCCCCAATGCTTGTCAGACTCAGACTACCTAACCTTCTCACAAATTCAACTCACACTCAGAAGACCAAATATTTGCACACTGACTCATAAGAATGGGTTCTGAAGGTAATTTGTAATGAGAAAGGTCTTCCCTGAAATAATTGCATCGCCCCAAAAGGGATGGCATCTAGTTTTATTTAAAGTATGTAAGTTATTTATATAATGTGGGTTAGAGTGCAGAGAGTTAAAGTAGATATTTGAAAATCTAGCCACTTTTATTTCTAAAAGTAACAACAAAGATAAAACATCTTAAGCCTATTACAAATAAGTATTTGGAGGTATAGCTCAGCAGTAGTAATGTGCACAAGATCCTAAATTCTGTCCCCAGAACCACACAAAAAGTCAATTGTAATAAGTAAATAGCCCATGTGGCTACTTTTTATGTATCCCCAAATGAATGTTCCACAATAAAGGCACAGAGCTCAGTGCAGTCACACAAGCCTAAATCTCAGCCATCAGAAGGAAGAGGTGGAAATGTGAGTTCGAAGCCAGTCAAGGGTGCATTGAAAGGTCCTGTCTCAAAGGGGAAAAGAGGTAAGATGTTTGTGTATGTAAATAAATATAGGTATTTATGTATATTTACAAATTGAAACTGGTGCTTTTTATTCCTTTTAATGTATTATATAGTGGAAATGGAGAAGAAATGTAGAGGATAGCAATAAAAGAAGTGAGTAGTTCTGATTAGAGTGAAAGACTGTATCATGAGCATGGATTTAAAAACGAAGTGGATGCCTTCACTTTACCACAGATTTTACCATCTTAATGTTAAATGTTATTATGAACACATTAAAACCCACAATAATACTACATTTAAACTCAATGAAAAAGGAATTCACTATCTGATAATTATTCTAGCATACTTAAGATTTCTTTTCTTCTTTCTGTTCTTTGGTATTTGAACATCAAAAACATTCAGTCAGTGGAAGCTAAATTAATGAACTGAAAACTTTAATTTTAGTTCACTAGAACATTTTCCTGGTTGAATTGCTTTTTTAGTAATATAATACCTGATACCATTAAAAATTCCTAAAGTGTCATATACAGAATTCCACACAGACCCTTAATTAAGTGATTAACTGAAACATTTTTCTGTTCCTTTCATAATTACATTCTCAGAGGATCATGATACCATTAGTTTAGTTCAAGACAAATCTCAATCATTGGTGGGAGAAAAACCTCCATCAGAACACAATCCTGGAACTCTGAAGCTGCTGGCATTCTTTTGTTTAGAAAGAAGCAATAACAATAAAGCAAGTGAATGTCAGCCAACATAACTAACAAATACTATGAAATCTTCTGGAAGGGAGGGAGAACTTAACTTCTCCTTTCAGTACAGTTTCTGCAAATTCCTTAAGATGACTATATATATAGGAACAGAAAATGGAGAAATGGCCTAAGAAGTACCTCCCATATGCTCATCCCTTTAGGCTCTGGCCTAGGCTAACATTTCATACTTTTTGTTTCACATATTTTATATCCCAACTATTCTAGACAGTTTCTATGTTGTTTAATAATGTTGACAACCATATAAGAGTTTCAATATGCTTTAACTTTGCATACAACAAAATTGCAAGAAGCTTGACCTACAACATGAAATTAACTCGCTTATCCATGATTGCATAGCAATAGTATGATTTGTATTTCATAACAACACTCACATTCAAATGATAGCCCTTCAACATTACAAAATCTCTAGCCAATATATGCAAATGTTCAATTTTATTCATTAGTATGTAAGTCCTGACTGGCCCATGAAAGTTGATTTTTCTTTTGTTTAAGACATATGTAACACAAAGAGTAAATTTAAAATAGTATTTTATTTAAAGTTCAGTTAGCTGTGATTTCTTCTAATTCTAAAATTGCAAGTTAAAAGAAACACTTTCACTAATTAACAAAAGAAAGTTATTTATATAGCATATATTCTTAGGTAACAGTAAAATCATGTCAAAAATCAACCACTAACGTCTTTCTAAAATGTCCTTAAAGAATGAATCAAGAAAAGATATCAGCAAAAAATTTATCAAGAAACTTCTGAAATTTCCTTCTATGAGTTTTTAAGCAAACAGTGTACTTTCAGTATAATATTTGTATTAATACTTTGAGAAATTTAAGCAATTTATTTCACCTGTACTTCTCTCCCTAATGTCTCCCACATCACCCCTACCAACTTACAACTTCATGGTTTTTTTTTTTTTTTTTTTTTTTTTTTTTAGATAATACACCATTTCCCATTTGGGTTGATCATATACTCATGGGACATTCACCTAATGTTGATTAACCTACTATGGGCCACACTATTGAAGAAAACTGACTCTTTTTTCCTCCAGCAACCATCAATGCAGGAATGCTGACTGGCTTGATCTTGTGCAGGAAACCATGGCTATAGTAAGTATCGGAGGGCAGAGGTCCATCCCATCATGTCTAGAACACATGAATTTGCAGTAGTCCTCCCTTATCTCCAGCTCTTACAACTGTTCTGCCCCTTCTTCCGTGATGGTACCTAAGCCTTTGCTGGGGATAAGAAATATTTTTAAATAATTAGCTTTGGCAGAACTCTAGGTTGCTATAAGCATATTTTTCATAGCTCTGAAAAATGATATGCCATGTGAATAATAATATGAACAATTCTCAAATGGCTATAGTGACACAGAGAAAATAAACTTTCAGACATGAATTTTACTGAATGACATTTCATGATTTTAAATGAGTCAATTCTTCAAGAAAATATGGTGATTATATACAAATAGCCACCTAACTGAGTTCTAAAATGTGTAAATCTGACAGGATGGACAGGTGAAATACTTCGGCAACAGTAGTTTGAGTCTTCAACATGTACCTCACATGAAATAATGTATAGAACAACTAGGTCAAGATGACAATAATGATCATATTCAAAGTAAAATAGACAATTTGAGTATCATGACTGGTCGGCCCTAACAGTCTTCTATACAACATGTCACTCATCAAGAGTGCTCCAAGAGCACATCAAGTCTGAAGCATAAACTATAAACTAGATTTTAAAATGAATCCTAGTAAAGCCTGAAGGGCTAAAAATATGCAAAGTGTGCCCACTCACACCAATCAGGTACTAGTAAGGATGTGTAGAAAAGGATGTGTAGAAAACTACAAATGGATAAAATGAGATTAAGAGAAAAATTATGAGAATGTTCTGAGATGAATGTACAAGAAAGAAAAACAATGAAATGTCACAAAACTGTGGATAGAGGGAAAATGTGTGTGTGTGTGTGTGTGTGTGTGTGTGTGTGTGTGTGTGTGTGTGTGTGTGTGTGTATTAGTTAAAAACTGAGACATGAGGTCTGGAGAAATAGCTCAGTGGTTAAGCACACTGGCTGCTTTTTCAGAGAACCCATGTTCAGTTCTCAGCACCCACACAGCAGCTCACAACTTTCTGTAACTCCAGTTCAAAGTGAACTAATTTTCTCTTCTGTCCTCAGGCACCAAGCATGAATAGGTCCATATGCATTCATGTGGGCCAACACTCATATGCATACACTTAAAAAATTAATCTTGAAAGAAACCTAAACAAATAAAAAGAGACCCAGAATAAGTAACCTGATTTTAACTTAAGAACAATAAAATAAACTTACCATATGCAGAAAGAATAGAATAATAATAGAAAAGACAGTAATGAACTAAAGAACAGAAAAACAATGGGTAAATACAAAAAAACTAAATATTAGTTCCTTACAACAACAACAAAAATGGAATATCTTCAGAGAGTCCAAGAAAAGGGAAGATTTATATTATTAAGATCAGCATTAAAAGAGGGATATATGGACTGGAATTTAGTCCAGTTATAGAGTGACTACATAAGATGTGTGAAGCCACTGGATCTAATCTCCATCACTGTAAACAAACAATAAGAAATAAAGCAAAACTACAAGCATGATGTTACTATGAACCTTGTAAAAATAAAAAGGTGGCAAGAGCATGTTATGAACAACTGTAAAGTAGATAAAATGGATAGATTCTTATAGAATACAGCCACAGAAATGGACTCGAGAACTACAACATCTGAATGTATGAATATACATATAACAAATACAAAACAACAATTTCAAAACAAGAAAGTAAAACTTAGTTTCACTGAACTTATACATAGCTTCAGTATTGGAATTTTTCACAAAATATCAGCACTAATCTAACAAAATTTTCCTAAAGGCTCAAAGGCATACCTCTCTGTTGGGTAATCCTGTAAGTTACTATTATCCTCATAACAGAGCTGGACAAAAGCATAATAAGAAAATAAACTGTGGACCAATATCTATCATCAATATAGTTGCAGCAGTTCCTACCAAAATACCATCAAAGAGAATCTAGCAGCACATGACAAATGTTATCCACAATAACTAAGTGGGGCTTATATCAGCAGCATAACGTTGAATCAACATACATTCAATGTAATATATATGGTTGATAAAGAAGGAGAAATGACATATTCACATCAAAATATTCAGAAAGTATAATTGACATAGTCCAATGTCTTACACACACTCAACAAGGTAAAAATGGAAAGGAAGCTTGTTGATAAAGAGTATTTTTTAAAAAACCCACCATTAATAGCATGTTTAATGTTAAGATAATAAGCTTTCCTCATAAGATTAGAAATAAACTTTATCTCCTCTTGCCAGTTCAATTCAACACTGTATTAAAGGTCTCAGCCAGAGCAATTAGATGAAAAGACCTACAAAATGCATCCAGACTGAGAAGGAATAAGGGAAACATTTTGACTTTAGATGACCATCATCTTGAACAAGGAAATACTAGGAGATTCACAAGAAAACTGACAACCCCTAAGTCAGCTCAGCCACTTTGTAGGACACATGGTTAAAAACCACATCGGTGCCCATATATGTACAATGAAGCAAAGTTTTTAGTATCTTGACACATATTTTTAATGTGTCCGAGTGTGTTGCCTGTACATATGTCTGTACATCGTGTGTGTGGCTGGTGTCTATGGAGATCAGAAGAGGATGTTGGATCCCTTGGAACTGATACAGATAGCTGTGAGTTCTAGAACTGTAGTTACAGGTGGCTGTGAGCTGATATCTGGGTACTGGGTACTGAACCTAGGTCTTCTTCAAGGGCATCCAGAAATGCTCTTAACTGCTAAAGCACCTCCCCAGCCCCACTGAAAACTTTGGGAAACTGCTTGAAAGTAATTAAGACATCTTTTTTTTATTTTTTAATTTTATTTTATTTTTCTTTATTAATTTTTTTTTTTGGTTTTTCGAGACAGGGTTTCTCTGTGTAGCTTTGCGCCTTTCCTGGAACTCACTTGGTAGCCCAGGCTGGCCTCGAACTCACAGAGATCCTCCTGACTCTGCCTCCCGAGGGCTGGGATTAAAGGCGTGCGCCGCCGCCCTGCTCTTTATGAAAATTTTAAGACATCTTAAACAAAAGAAAAAATCTTGTTCTCATCAATTGGAATATTTAATAACTTAAATGGAAAACCTTTTCAAATTCTTCTATAGATTCAATGCAATATTTATCTGACACCCAGCTTCCTCTTGTACAGAAAAGGTTAAATTTATCATAAACTCCCTATAGGACCAAAATAGTCACAGATAATATAAATCAATCTTTAGAAACAAGAACAAAGTCAAAGATCTCATGCCTCTATGGTTCCCCAGTTAGTCCCTAGGCACAGTGATGAAGTCTGTATGGATCCGGCATAACAATAGATGTGTAGATCAATAGAGTTGATTTGAGCAATAAGAAATAAACTTGTATATTTCTAGTAAAAAAGATATTTGACAAGAAAGCCAATTCAATAAAGAAATGAATAATACTTTAAAGAAATCTTGTTAGAACAGTTAGATATCTATACACAATCGAACAAGGTCAAAACCTCTCACCATATACAAAAGTTAACTCAGAATACAAAATAGATTAAACATATGAATTTTAGAAAGAAAATAAGAAGTTTGTAGGAAAAAACAAGATGTAAACCTTTGTGAAGTTGGGTTAAGCACAAGTACCCTCCATAAAACCCCACAAAACTTAGCTGATCATAATTGAAAGCATTCTGCATTGTAATTATGCATACCAAATTGGAGTGAAGGGAGGGAACAGTTAAAAAGTCCAGCTAGCTTTGAAAGAGAACAAGGAGTGGTGTATGGGAGGTTTTAGAGGGAGGAAAGAGAAGGGAGAAATTATAATCTCAAAAGTAAAAGAAAAATATCAAGAATTATAATTGTAATTATTTCAATGGTTATTTTTAAAGAAAATAATATTTGAAGGAAATATGAGAAAATAACAAACTGATAAGCTACATGGTAGATGATATTGTTTTCTATATTTTCTCTATCTTTAAAATATTTAAAATTTTTCATATTCCATAAACTCAATAAAACTGGAAATCCTTTTAATCACAATGTACATTCCTCAAATTTCAGGTAAGTTGGTATTTTAACACACAAACCAAGAGATTTAATCCTTTGATTATTTAGCTGTACTGTTAAAATGAAATATTATTGATGTCAACATGGATTAACCTTCTATTACCATTGTAGCACATTACCACAGGTACAGTAGCTTAAAACTTATTATCACATATTTCTAGATGTCAGAAACCTGAGATGAAATAAAAGTATCTGCAGGAAAAGGTTCCTTTTGCAAGCTCTAAGGGCAAAAGAATTCTTTCGGCCTTGTCCAGCTTTTTTAGTCCACCTGCATCTTCCTTCATCTTCCAAACCAGAAGGGGGGTTTTGACCCCACCTCTCTCTCTCTACACACACACACACACACACACACACACACACACACACACACACCCCTGAACTCCCAGCCCCATTGCTCTCTGTCCATCTTGTAAGTACTCTTGTGATGGCTACTCGTCTAATCCAGGATAATTTCTTCATCTCAATATCATGTCTTAACCATGTGCTATTTTTCACAATTTCTGAAGCTTAGGTTGTGGAGGTGTTTGGAAGTGGTACTTGTTTAATCTACTACTGGGTCTGTTTTAAGCTTAAACAAAAGTCATTAATAATAACAATAAATAAAAAAATTGAAACTGTTTTGAAGGCCTGGGGAGATGGCTCAAAGAGTAAGAGCCTTTGCTGCACAAGCATAAGAATGTGAGTTCAACTCCCCAGAACCCATATCAAAAAGCTGAGTGTGACTGAGCATACATCTGTAACTCCAGTGTCTTATTAGGGGGTGGGGAACAGGAGGATCACTGAGGCTTTCTAGCTGCCAGCCTAGCTCCAGATTCAATGAGAGACTGTGTCTTAAAGAAGTAAGGTGGAGAGTGATAGATCATGTTTCACAAATCCTAAATGGTCTTATAATAAAAACCGGGAGTCAGATATTGGGGTGAATGCTGAAAAATCAGAGGAAACAAGCCACAGCCACTTCTCACCTTGCCAACTCCTCAGCTGATCCTGTCTCCACGGATCCTGTCTCCACGAGTCCTTAGACTGAATGCCTCTGAATCCTCATTCGAAAGGGCCTCAGTTCCTGTCTCCTCTTGCCTCATATGTCTTTCTCCACCCAGCCTTATCATTTCCTGTGGTAACCTTCCTAGTGCTGGGATTAATGGCGAATGTGTTTCTGGTAGCAAAGGCATGAGATCTCAGGTACTGGGATTAAAGGTGTGTGTCACCACTGCCTAGCTCTTTCCCTCTTAGACTGGATTAATCTTGTGTAATCTAGGGTGGCTTTGAACTCACAGAGATCCAGACAGATCTCTGCCTCTGCTACCTGAGTTCTAGGATTAAAGATGTGTGCCATTACTGCCTGATCTCTATGGCTAACTCTGTGGCTAGCTCTGTCCTCTGGTCTCCAGGCAAACTTTATTTTTTACATTACAAATATATTACCACACAAGTATGTTGGGCATGCCTGTAGTGGTGTATGTCTGTACTAGTATTTGTGAGGTAGAAGCAGGAGGATCAGGAGTTCAAAGGCAGCCTCGGCATGTAGTGAGTTTGAGGCCAGCCTGAGATCATAAGATCCCATCTCAAAAACAACAACTGTAGGCAGATATTCCTGTCCTACCAGCCTGCTCCCACATAAATGCACAGAGATTTCTTATTCATTATGAAAACTAGGTCGATAGCTTAGGATTGTTTCTAACTAGCTCTTAAAACTTAACCCACTCTATTCATCTATATGTTGCCACGTGACTCATGGCTTTTGCCTCTTTTCTTGCATGTCTGTTCCCTCTTGTCCACTGGCAATTCTTCCCTTCTTCTTCCCAGAGTTCTCTGTCTGGCTCTCCAACTTATACCTCCTGTCTAGTTAATTGCCGGTTAGATTTTTATTAAACCAATTAGAAGGTGCCTTGTCAAAGACACATCTTCATAGTGTACAAAGGATTATTCCACAACAAAAAGGAGTGCTGGGGAGATGCTTCCACCGCTAAATTGCTGTACTGGAGCAAGGACCTGAGTTCAATCCTCAGAACCCATTTAACAGCCCGGTCTGGTGGTGTGCTCTTGTATCCCAGGACTGGGGAGGCAGAGACAAGCAGATCTGTGGCAATTGCTGGCCGGCCAGCCTAGCCTAGTAAGGGGCTCCAGGCCGGAGAAAAACTGTGCCAGTTAAGGAAGGCTTGTTATCTTCTGGAATCCCTCCATCACCACCCCCACACACATAGTAAAAATAAATAAGAGAAACCAAAAAGAAGAAAATAAAGTCCTTGGCAAAACAGATTTCTGGGTTTCAGGTTACTTTTACTGTAACTTGCATTCCTAGAAAGGGGATGGAGTGACTAGAATAGTTTTATTTTCGGCAGCAAATCCATCCAGGTGAGCTACCTTTCCGCCTCTGTACATGCCCTGTGCGACTGCACCTGTGGGCCAGCATGGGCTTTGCAGAGTTTCCAAGCAGGATGTAGACTGCCAATGATTCCGCGGCTACCATCTGAGAAGCTGCGGTGGGTGCGCTCAAGCACACTAGTATACTTGAATTCCTTCTCCTCCTTAGGTGGCTCTAACTTGGACAGCTCGAGACCAAATGGGAGAGGCCTGCTTATGGACCAAAGCTCTGGGGCCAGGTGTCTGGAGAAACCAGAAAACTCCCTCACAAGGTACAGGAACTGAGGTTTTTCGGCTGAGGACTCAGAGGCATTCAATCATAGGATTCGTGGGGTTGGTGAGGTGAGAAGTGGCTATGGCTTGTTCCTTTGTCTCTCTGGTCTTTCAATATTTACCCCAACATCAGGCTCCAGGTTTTTATTAAGACCATTTAGGATTCGGGCAACAATCAACCTCCTCTGGACTCTATAAGCAAGTACACATGGGTGTACACACACACACACACACACACACACACACACACACACACACCACATTTACCACCACACATAATTTAAAAAGAATTAAAGAAAATGATTTGGGCATTACATAATTATTCCCTTTTGATTTTTCAAAGACGATGTTGAAGAGCAAAGAATGGACAGGTAAAAACTGAGAGTAGACATTAAGTTTCAGGATGAGTCACACCTAAAAAGATGAGCGTGTTATCTAAGTGAAGACCATGCTAGACTGATTATTACTATTTTGCTCTCTAGAAAAATATTTTTAAATATATTACTTATATATTATATTATTTATTATAGCTATATTATATAATATATAATTATATGTCAAGTATTATTTTATATTAATTATAGATATATACAGAGAGATCTGCTTATATATTTAAAAGAGGAGAAAGCTTTCCATTTAGTCAAAGGGAAAAACTATTATGTGGAAAGTGATAGCTGAATGGCTACCTGCTATGGATTGAGTATGGTTTCACCTTTACAAAGCTTAAGCTGATGTCACTTGACAATGCTGAGAGGTGGAGCCTAGTGGAAGGTGTTCGGGCCACAAGGATGGAGTCTTTATGATTAAGAAGACTGGATTGGTTACCTAAAGAAGAAGAGTTTATGAAGCAGTCTCTTCTCATGTTCTAGCCTCCTTTACCACAGAACTCCTCACTCTCCTGTTCTCAAAAATGAGTGAACATCACACAGAATGTCACGAGATGCCAACACCATGTTCTTGGATTTCCTAGACTCCTGAACTGTAAGTCAAAATAAGTCCCTTTTCCTTATAAATTACTAAAGGCCATAACTACATCCTGAAATGGCAATAATAGATATTTGTAATAATAATAACAACAACAATAAGCTAGGCAGTGGTAGCGCAAGCCTTTAATCCCAGCACTTGGGAGGCAGAGGCAGGTGGATCTCTGTGAGTTCGAGGCCAGCCTGGGCTACAGTGTGAGTTCCAGGAAAGGCGCCAAAGCTACACAGAGAAACTCTGTCTCGAAAAAACCAAAAACCAAAAACCAAAAACAAACAAACAAAAAACAATAATAACTGTAGCAGTAATTAGCATTATTTGAGTTAGTATGAATATACTTCTAAAACACTTGCATTAGATATTTAATTTCTTTCTCAAAATAGCTCAAGAAAGAAATTACAAGGACTTTTCTTTGACAGAGGAGGAACATATATGTTCGATAAATCAAGTGACTTATCCAACAACACTACTAAACGGCAGGGATATGTCAAGATCCAAAGCTGTCAAGTCTAGAGCCTGCTCTGGGAATACAATTGTGAAATATCACTGATATTGCCATATTCTAATGGAAAGAACACTGGGGAAATTTCTAGAAGGGAAGTATGCAAGCCCTTGAGATGGTATCTTCAGGAAATATGACTAGTTGATTGGATCCAGATGTACTTCCCTAAGTTAGAATATTAAAGGTGATAAACAATGTAGTGTGTGTTGAGGGCATTGTTGGGTGAAATCACTGCAAAAAAGATAAATTATACAAAAGCCCTCTGGTGGAAGTACACTAAAGGATGAAAACAGTGATTATAGGGCTGGAGAGATGGCCCAGTGCTGAAGAACACTTCCTACTCTCCCAAAGGACCTGAATTTTGTTACAGCACCCACATCAGGTGACTACCAACTGCTTGTAGCTCCAGCTTCAGGGGATCTGATGCCTACTTTTGGCCTCCACAGGCACTGCGTGTATGCCCACATATAGATAAAATATACATTATTAAAAATAAGATGCACCTTTAAAATATAAATAAAACAATGCTTAATGTATGTAGAAGGTAGTGGATATAGGAAAATATGTCATGCACTAAAATGAGAGGTCTGAGAAGAGTTCAGGTCCTAGAAGGTTGTACATGTAAGGGTTGATACTAAAGTAGTGGTCCTGAACTGATGACTGCCGTGGGATGTCTTTCTGTATGCTGTAAATATGTGTTGCTATGACTGGTTAATAAAGAAGCTGCTCTGGCCTATGGCGAGTCAGGCTATAGCCAGGCAGGAAATCCAAGAGAGAGACAGAAACAGGAAATGAGAGGCAGAGGAGACGTCAGCCTGCTGCCCGAGGAACAACATGTCAGCAGACCTGGGTAAGGCATGGAACACATGGCAAAACATAGATTAATATAAATGGGTTAATTTAAGATATAAGAGCTAGCTAGCAAGAGACCTGCCATAGACCATACAGTTTGTAAATAATATTAAGCCTCTGAATGATTATTTTATAAGCAGCTGTGTGACCATGGGTGGGAGAGATTCGTCCGGACCGTGGGGCCAGGCAGGAACAGAGAAACTTCCAGCTACAGATGACAATTTTACTCCCCCATTCAGGAGACAAGACAATGTCTGTAAACATTTTTGTTATCTCAAATGAGAGTGGGCTGTTACTGGTTAGTGAGTGGAGGCCAGGGATACTGATCAACATCCTACAGTGCACAAGACAGGCTTTAAAGAATATTTGGCCCTCAGTATCAGTGGTGCTGAGATGAGAAGCCTTGTTCTAAGAGTAATGGGAAAGTCTTAAATAGATGAGTGGCCAAATATCCCATCTATTTTAAGATGAATGTTTCACACTGTTTATGTCTGATGTCATTGTGGAGAATTGATGGTGGAGATCAATGGCTGAGGACAGGTAGAATTACCATGGAATTTTCATAGAAGTTATGACAAATGTTTCTTATGGAATTGCTAAGGGCCATGCCAATGGTAAAGAGATAAGATGAACTGCCAATCTCCCGTAATCAGATTGGTAACTACCCCAATTATCACCATAGAATCTTCATCCAGTAACTGATGGAAACAGATGCAGAGATCCACAGCCAAGCATTGGGCCGAGCTCCGGGAGTCCTCCTGAAGAAAGGGAGGAGGGATTGTATGAGCCAGGGAGGTCAAGGTCATGACAGGGGAACCCACAGAAGCAACTGACCTGGGCTCATGGGAACTCACAGACTATGGACCAACAGTTAGAGCGCCTGCATGGGACAGGCCTAGACCCTCTGCATATGTGTGACAGTTGTGTGGCTTGGTCTACTTGTGGGACTCTTGGCAGTGGGAGCAGGGCCTATTCCTAACACTTTGGATGGCTTTTAGGAACCTGTTCCTAATGTTGGGTTGCCTTGCCCAGCTTTAATACAGGGAGAGGAACTTAGTCCTACCTCATCTTGATATGCCATGCTTTGTTGACACCCATGGGAGGCCTGCCCCTTTCTGAGCAGAAATAGAGGAGGAGTGGATTGGGGGGTGGGTAAAGGGAAAGTGGGGGAGGGAATGGGAGGAGAGGAGGGAGGGAAAACTGTGGTTGGAAAGTAAAATAAATGAAAAAATTTAATTAATAAAAAATAAAGCAAGGTTTTGAAAGGACCCATGTTCTATTTCAAAGGACTTCCTGAGGGATTATATAGGCAGTGCTTAAGGAACAAAAAGAATCAAAGAGAATGTACACATTGTTTGGCTTTAGCTGATGGGTGGATGATGAATGGAGAGGTACAAATGGAGGAGAAAAGAATCTGTTTCCTTCTTGTAACCTCTAACATCATCAAGCAAATTCAGCATACACTGCTCTTTCCTGGATTCCTCACAAGTCCCAAAATCAGTCTCCCCATTTTCAGTCATGTACCCTCAGTTCATTCTTCAGACAGCTGCCAGCATTGATCACTCAAAAACATAAATTAGATATGACTATTGTGACTTTAAAGATCTCCCAGAAATTTCTCATGGCACTAATGATAAAACCAAAGTCCTCACCATGACTGTATGTGATATGTATCTTGCCTATTTTTCTACCATCTCCTATACTCTTCCCATAGTCACCACTTTCCAGACACACTGTGGTCTCACTGTGCTTTGCAAAGCCTTGGGGTCTTGGCTCTTGGCTCTTGCTGTTGCCCTGGCTGGGCTGGTCCTTTTGCTCCACTATTCTCAATATTCTCCTAACCGTATCTTTCCTAACTTCAAAGCTTTAGTCTGAATGTCACTTCCTCAAAGAGGACCAACTTTTACTCTGTTTATTAGCCATACAGAAGAGAATAAGGGTTAGTTCCCACCATGACAGTGGCGCTGGCTGGCCAGGCTGCACCAGCCACTGAAGCAGTTACGTCATCACCTGCCATCAGATACCTTTTGTTAGCTTTGCGACACTCGAACCGTTTAAAAGTGCTGATCCATTACAGTCCCTCTTCCTTTTGCCTCTCTTCTTCCTCTTGTCTCTCTTGTCTGTCTGACTCTCTCATGTCCCCACTCCGAGTCTGCCTTTCCCTCTTTCACTCTCCCCCTCCCCCAATAAATCCTTCGCACTAATTCTGTTGGATGTGGTGTGTTAGCTTATTGGCATACCTTAGCAGGACTTGCCCAAAGGTACCCACTTAACCTTTCTAAAAAAAAAAAAAACCTCTTAATTAGTTGTATACCTTCTCCACACTTCAGAATATTCATCAATACACTGAAGATCAAAGACCTCTTAGTAAGCAAATGGAAATTTCAATACATGATTCTGAGAACACTACATAGGCATTTGGAATAAAGAAAAAGTGGGATTCACTTTATACATTGTACGTAATGATAAATTCTGTATGGATCGTATAGGAATACAAATGTAAACCCAAAAAAGTCCTAGAGGGAGACACAAATGAACTCCTCTGTAGCTAGAGTTTTGGAGTTTTTCTCTCCAGGTCCCACCAAGCCCCAGCAGTCCCGTAGCCCACTTATAAAATAAACATTCAGATGCTTATATTATTTAAACTGCTAGGCCATTAGCTCAGGCCTACCATTGTCTAGCTCTTACTCTTATACTCAGCCCATTTCTATTAATCTATATGTCACCATGTGTTCTGTGGCTTTACCTGTACCTTACATCTTCCTTGTCATGGCGTCGGCTGGCAGTGTCTCCCTCTCTGCCTTCCTGTTCTCTCAATTCTCCTCTCTGTTAGTCCCACCTATACGTCCTGCCTGGCTACTGGCCAAACAGTGTTTTATTTATTAACCAATCAGAGTAACACATTTGACATACAGAACATCCCACAGCACTCCTCTTTGATGGATGTGTAGGGAAAGACCTAGTAATAGTACAGAATGATATAAAAGAACATTTGACTACATTGAAACACACATGCATACAAAGTTGCACCATAAATAAGAAAAATGGCAGAAAATACTTGCAACCTATACCATAAAGACTGATAACTTTACCATAAAGAATTCTAAAAGTTTAAGAAAAAATTTGAAACCCTTATTATAAATGTGTTAATAACACAAACACTCAATTCATCAAAAATTTAAGTAGCCCTTAAACATGTGAAAAGATAGAGAACTTCCCTTATAATAGGAATATGCTAAGTAAAATTGCACTGAATATCAGATTAGCAGAGGCTAAAAAGTCCAACAAAAGACTCTGATTGGCAAAGCTATGCATAAAAAGACATATACCTGTATTGATGGTCATCAAGAAAATTGGTACCACTCTTGAAGAGAATTTGTCAGTATCAAATTAACCTAAATATAGATTTGACCTAGTAACCCTACTATATCTTGAAGATTTGCTTTCATTAATACAAAAAGAAGTGCAAAGTTATTCATCACAGTGTTGTCTGAAACTGCAAAATATTGAAGTGGTTGTATAAACGATGGTACACCCATATACCACAGTACTATGAAGTTCTGTAAAATAATTTTGTGTTTCTTGTTTTTGCTTGCTGTTTTGTTAGTTTTGAATTTTTTGACAGAGTCTTAACATGTAGCCCAGGCTGGCCTTGAACTTGCTATGTAGTCCAGGATGCTTTCAGCCTCACTATCCTCCCTGCCTCATCTTGGCCTCAGCTATCCCAGTGCTGGGATTATAGGCATATGCTACAATATCCAGACATATAGAAACTTGTAAAAATGTTATATATAACATAACATACTGTAAAAAAGTCAAAATCTACAAAGATTTGGGAGTAATCCTAACATGGAATATTTACAGAACTAAATCAAACAAATTTTATCTGAAAAGGACTAACATAATAATTCTGAAGGCAGAAAAATAGTTAAGATGTCTGTTTCATGTTTAAAGAGCAGTATACAAATACTAAAAACACTTTCTCCTAATCTGAAGAGCTATGTGAATATAAATTCTTTTCTTAAGTTATTTTATGATTTTGTAGATAAACTTTGGATGCTAAATCATTTTCCATTGACTTTACAGTTGCAAATGTATGCACTATTTTGCTACCAGGCAGACCTATGTTCAAGGAAAGATTTTCTTTAAGAGGTAATTCTACTACAAAAGCAATATAGGCAGGCCATGGTAACTCACATTTGGCTCTAAAATAAACTCTTTTCTTCCCTTACAACCAATGTCTGATCTGACATAAGGCCTACTCCAATAGATGGAACCTGTACTCAACACTTCTTGAATGACAAGGAACCTGAGACTAGATAGCCCAGGAACCTAGGATAAAATACTACTGGTAAAGAAGAAAAAGTAGTGATAAAATGACTCCTAATGATATTCTGCTATACATGCTATACTCAGAGATTAGTGTCTTGCTCAGTGATCATAAGAGAAGTTTCCTCCTGCAGCAGTTGGGACCAGATGCAGAGACCCACTGCCAGACATTATGCAGGGGAGGAAGGGAGGGAACGGAAGGAGGGAGGGAGGAAGGGAGAGAGAGAGAGAGAGAGAGAGAGAGAGAGAGAGAGAGAGAGAGAGAGAGAGAGAGAGAGAGAGAGAGACGGAGGGAGAGAAAGCGCTTGTGGAACACATCCGTCTAAATGGGAGGTCTCAATCAAATCCCACCTGTAGGGAAAGAAGGCCAGCCAAAGAAACACCCTGACCAGAGCCAAAGAAACACTTTGGCCCTAGAACCAGAGCCAAAGAAACACATCTTGACCCTGAAACCAGAGCCAAAGAAACACACTTTGGCCCTAGAACCAGAGCCCATGAAAGAAACACACCCTGGACCTGAAACTCAAAGGGCTAAAACAGGCCAGTGAAAGAAACATACTTTTGGCCCTGAAACCAGAGCCAAATCTGCCTCTGACCAACTGAGCATAAAACCAACGAATCCCTGAGCAAGAAAATCAGCCAGTCTCTGAAAAACAAAACAAAACAAAACAAAACAAAAACAAAAACAAACAAAAAAACAAACAAAAAACAAACAACCAATCCCTGAGTATGAAATCTAGCCAATCTAAACTTGTCCAAACTCAAGGGGATTGAAATCTGATCAATTCCCACCCTAAAAATCTTCTCCCTGGAAAAACTCCGCCCCTGAGAAACTCTGTATAAGCCCTGATCCTGTTCAGTTTGCAGCTGCCTTTTTCTACCCTGGCAGAGGCAGCCACTCCCCTGGATTCTTCCCTCCCAAGAACTCTCTTAAATGAGGTTTGGGTGAGACCTACTTTCTCAGGAGCAGAGATGGAGACTTGGGCAGATCAGAGGCTAGCTAGGCTGTAACACTTTCCCAGGGGAAACCTTCCCCTAGTGGAGCGGAGTTGTTACCCTCAGGGGACCTGAGCAAAACTGTAACAACTTCGCTGGGGAAACCCTCCCTTGCCAGGGCAGAGTTGTTATGTTGAGGAAACCTTTCCCTGGAGCAGGACTTGTAAGCTGCTAAGCTTATGGTGACTTTGTGGCACTACTTGGCTCCTGACTGCCAGGATCCCTTTCCATCTGAGCTGCAATGCTTACACCTCCCCTCAGAGCTCATGGAACCCCGAGGAACAGGAAAGAGTGTAAGAACCAGGGGTGATGGAGGACACCAGGAGAACAAGGCATTCCAAGTCAACTGAACAAAAGTCATATGAACTCCGAGACCGAAGCAGCAAGCACAGGGCCTGTGGGCCGGCCTCCAGCCCTCTGTGGATATATTACAGCTTTCAGTTTAGGATTGTTATGGGACTCCTTCCTGAGTGTGAATGGGTGGGTCTCCGACCCTTGTGCCTTCTCTTGGGACTCCTTTCCTTCTGCTGGGTTGCCTTGTCCAGCCTCAATGTGATGGTTTCTGTTTTGTCTTACTATATTTTATTTTGTCATGTTTTGTTGTTATCTCTTAGAAGCCTGTTCTTTTCTAATGAGAGATTGAAGGGAGAGGATCCAGATGGGAGTGGAGGTTGGAAAAAACTGGGAGGAGTAGAGGGAGGGGAAATTATAACCAGTCTGTATTGTCTAAGAAAAGAATCTATTTTCAATAAAAATGGAGGGAAAAGAAACATAAGAATAAAAGCAATTTAAATGTTCAAGGTCTGTTAAACTGTGATTGTGACTCTAAATGCCTTCGGTATGCTTTAAGTCAGAAATAAAAATTGCCTCTCCCAACTTATGAAATGTCTACTTAACATCCAAGACAGCTGAAACCTCGCCAAACTCCAATTCTATGTATTATCTTGTCCTTTTGAAAAAAGAAAAAAAAATCAAGCAGGAAATGACTTCACAGATTTGTTTATTTACATCTTTATGACAGGGGCATTCAATGTGGAATTTATAGGGTAACTTTGGTGAGTCATTTCCCTCTTTCTACTCTATGGATCTTGGAGATTAAATTTGGGCTTTAGGATCAAGAATTTTTTACCTTCAGAGTCATCTCACCCACCTCCTTTCAATTTTTAAATAAAAGCGTTCTCACCTAACAAATGAGATAAGAGAACATTTTTTTTCCTCTAAAAGCTTGTGTTTGGAAAACAATGAAGCATGTCCTATTAATGAGACTTGTCTTATTTCTCTTCTGCTTTCCAGAAAAGTCAAATTCTCCTTGGCTTTAGCTCTGCACTTTTGGCAGTTCAGTGGTTAGCTTCTCGGTTTGCCTCTTTAGCCTGTTGGTCCTTCATTCCTCTTTTCCCTCTGGTTTGTACTTTTTCCCTGAAGGTTTATTCTTTCCTACTGCTGTTTTGGTTTTCCACATTTCCTGGCAAAAGTTTGGGTGCAAAGGTTCAAGCCCACTTTTTGGGCTCTTCCATCACAGAGAGACTTTGCAAAGCTCAGCTGCTGGGCCACTGCTGGTCCTCCCCCACCATTAAATAACCTTTGGAGATACTATTTGGACAATATGACCTTGGGGTACAGATGAAAGAACTCTAAACTAATATTGAATTCTAGTTGGTAGACTTCTTTTTCTCAAAGGAGTGGGATAGTAATACTGAAATTACTTTCTGTGTATTCTGGGACTGAACAAATAAGTAAATACAATGTGGATCAAGAAAGTTAGATTTCTTATTGTCACAGGAGGCAGCTACAAATATGAGAAGTGGGAAAAGCAGAATCATCAGTTGGGAGGTAAAGACAGGAGGATCAGGAGTTAAGGTCATTCTTAGCTACATAGTCAACTTGCAGTATGTGAGACCAGTTCTCAATCAATCAATACACCTAGAGATAGATGTAGTTACACACACACACACACACACACACACACACACACACACACACACACACACACACACGATTTTCTAGTTCTTTTGATCAAGAGAACCTAGAAGAAATGAGCATTCCAAAGGCCCTGATCTTGATTTCTAAATACTGAAAGAAATCATGACTCTTTTTATTGATGTCTGATTTCAAGAGTAGGACAGGAAAAGGACAAGATGAATCTGGAATATACTGGTGTGCCAGAAAGTAAGACACTGGTCCAACCTGATAGAGACATGTCAAAAGAAAACAGGAGTCATCTTTCCAGTGTTTCCATTTGACCAAATCAGGTGCAGTTTGAGCTTCTAAGTAGATGTCAGTTAAAATTACAATTTGTTAAATAAAATAAGAATCAAAAAGTTCACACTAATATAATTAAAAACCAACCAAGGATGATCTATTTTGTTTGTTTGTTTTGTTTTTCAAAACAGGGTTTCTTTGTGTAACAGTCCTGGCTTGTAGGGGACCCGCCCCCACTTGTTTCCCCAGGGTACTTTTGAGCAGGAAGAAGTGGGAAATATTTAGATAGAAATATAGAGGAGAGAGACAGATAGAAACACAGGATAGCCTTAGGAGGGCCTGGTTCAAAACCAATCAGCCCATTCTGTCTCTGCTAAAGCGCTTTTAAAGGAATGCCAAGGGGTGGAGCAAAAGACCTCCCCCTTGCAAGATCAAAAGCATACCTCAAGGCACAGCCAAGTGCAGACCCTTCCAAACACCTGGTAACCACACATATGGTCAATCCATCCCCTTATGCAGCCCTGCTGTGTAAAACAAGCTCAGATCTCACTAGGAAACCTCTGTGGACCCCAACACTGGCTATCCCGGAACTCACTATGTAGACCAGGCTGGCCTTGAACTCCCAGAGATTCACTTGCCTCTGCCTTCACCTCCCACCAAGAATGATCTTCTTAATGTAGGTACCAGCAAAGAAATGTAGAGCAATAATAGAATTAGAAATGTCAGTATGTGGCAGCTATTAAAGTAATAATTAATTGCCGGGTGGTGGTGGTGCACACCTTTAATCCCAGCACTTGGGAAACAGAGGCAGGTGGATCTTTATGTGTTCAAGGTCAGCTTGGTCTACAGAGAGAGTTGCAGGACTGCTAGAGAGCTATTACATGGAGAAACCATGTCTTGAAAAACAAACAAACAAAAGTAATAATGACTCTAGACAAAATTCAAATAAATCTATTTATGCCGGTTGGATGTTGTCAACCTGACACAAACCTGCATGTATCTGGGAAGAAGGAATTTTACTTGAGAAAATGCCTCTATAAGACTGGGCTGTAAGCAAGTCTGGGGGGGCAGATTTTCTTGATTAATGATTGATGTACGATGGTCCAGCCTGTGTGGTGAGTGCCACCTCTAGTCCTGGATGGTATAGAATAGCTGGCTGAACAAGCCGTGAGGACAAGGCAGTGATCAGTCCTCCATGGCCTGTGTATCAGTTACTGCTTCCAGGTGCCTGCCCTGACTTCCCGCTCTGACTTCCGTGGATGATAGATTTACAAGCTGTGTGAAGAAATAGACCCTTTCCTCTCCAAGTTGCTTTTGGTCATATTGTTTCATCACAGCAATAGACCTCTAACTAAGACAGTAATGTATAAAATTTTGTGGAGTAGCAGGATATTCAAGTTTTAAAACATTTTTTTTCCATAAGAAGCATATTCATTGTAAAGAAGAAAGATTGTTATTTTGTAAGGAGAACAATCTGATGCCTGTCACCTTACCTAAAGGCTATGCAAGAGGATTATATTATGTTAACAAAAGTGATACACGAAGCCTAACTATCACTGGAAGACTGATATCATCATCATTTAAAATATTTTTCATTTACAAATGCTACACTTATTTATGTGCATGTGTGTGGATGTATTTATGTGCATGTGTGTGGATGTATGTGTGTGCATGTGTGTGAATGCATGTGGATGTATGTGTGTGCATGTGTGTGGATGTATGTGTGTGGAGGTATGTGGATGTATGTGTGTGGATGCATGTGGATGTATGTGTGTGCATGTGTGTGGATGTATGTGTGTGGAGGTCAGAGGACAACTTGCCAGTCAGCTCTTTCATTGCACCATGGGATTCAATCCACTTTGGGACTGAACTCAAGTCATCAGGCTTGGCAGCAAGCACCTTTATTCCCTGGACCATCTCCTTGCCAATTCCCTTTTTTAAGATAAAGCTTTGTTGTGCAGTCCTAGGTAGTTGGCCTGGAGCCTGATTTGTAGAGCAGGTTGGCCTTAAACTCACAGATCCACCTGTCTCTACATCGTGAGTGCTGGAAATAAAGGAGTGTGCCACCATTCCCAGGTACAATTATTTTTAATTTCCATAAATATTTTCATAGTTCTTATTATGTAACAACCCCATCACCTCATTTAATCACTTTAAACATTTTAAGTGTCACATTTTTATTAATTCTTTGGGAATTTCACGCATGCATACAGTATATTTTGATCACATTGTCCCTGACTCTTGCTCCTAGCTCCTCCCAGGTATATTCTACATTCCTCCAAACCTCATGCCCTCTATTTTTAATAACCCATAGAGTGAAATCTGTGATGCCCATGTAGTCACGGGTGTGGAACCCTCCACTAGGATGTCAGAACCTGCCAGAAGCCATGCCCTTAAAACAAACTGACTCCATCCCCCAGAAGCCATCAACTGCTGATAGATAGTGCTCCTCAGCTAGGGATAAATGGCTTCTGAGTCCCTTCCACCGCACCGGAATGTTGCCTGCCTAGGCCTTGTGCAGAAACTCACCTGACTGTCACAGCTGCATTACTGGGATAAAGATTTATGCCAGTTCCTTTTCTTAGCACTGAGTCAAAATGTCTACCAGAAACAATCTACGGGATGAAGGAATCATTTAGGGTCATGGTTTCAGGGGGTTCTGCCATATTTCATCATCCCCAGTGCATATAAGCAGAAGATCATGGCAGCAGGAGTATGTGACTGTGGCTGTCCTTCACTTCCTGGCTTACAAGAAGCAGAGAGAAGAGAAATACAGGAAGAGACTAGGGCATGGAATTGAACCTCTGATCTACTTCCTCCAAGCAGGCCCCATCTTCCACCGTTCTCCACCTCCCGATAATGACATCAAACCAGATTCCATCAGGGGATGAATCTGTTTGTTCATTTAGTCAGAGCGCTCATGATTAAATGGCATAGGAAATATGCCATCACAGATATACCCAGAAGTATGCTTTGTTAAACTTCTGGACTATCCTTCTCGTTTTGTTTTGTTTTTCCGAAGGAAGCTCAAAGACAATTTTATTAGAGTTTTAAAAGAATGGCCCCAGGGCAGGCAAGCTGTAAATCTTGGCAGCTGCTCAGAAGAGGACAATGGAGAAGAGAAGAGAGGAAACCTTGCTGTTCATAAGAAGCCACATGGCAGAAAGGAGGAAGGGTGTAGCTTCAGTGGCAAAGAGGGAAAAAAGCCCAGCATCCCAGAAAGCATGCAAGGCTATGGCCAGTATCTGAAAGAAGAAAGAGAAGAAGAAAAAGGGAAAGTTACACGTTTCTGAGTCACAGTGGCAGGAAAGTTTAGCACTGCCTCATGGCCCTGGTTCCCTAAGTGATTGTCTCCTGGGCAGTTCTCAGCCAATTGATTGGATAATCAGGATTAACCATTGTAATGGTAACACTCTGGAAGCTAAGTGAGAAAGATCAAATTTGAGGCCAGATGGGGCTACCTGGTGAGATTTTTGCCGGACTGTTGTTCCCTGTTTCATAGGTAAGGAAACTGTGCCGGGCGATAGTGGCGCACGCCTTTAATCCCAGCACTCGGGAGGCAGAGGCAGGCGGATCTCTGTGAGTTCGAGGCCATCCTGGGCTACCAAGTGAGTTCCAGGAAAGGCGCAAAGCTACACAGAGAAACCCTGTCTCGAAAAACAAAAAACAAAAAACAAAAAACATAGGTAAGGAAACTGAAGTTATCCCAAGTTACCCAGCCAATAAGTACATGGTAGGTTTAACTAGGCTAATTGGCATTTCTTCTGCTACTTCTAACTTCTAATAAGAAGACTTATTAAGGTCACTGTGCCCCTCTATACTACTTAACAACAATACCAATCTTGAACTTTTATCGTTTTCCTTAAAAAGTTTTAGCTTTTGTTTTGGTCACATTTTTCATTCAATATATTTTCATCAGATTCTTGCTCTTCCATCTTCTCCCATATCTTCCCCATCTCTCTACCTACCTAACAATGCTTTCTTTCTCTCTCTAAAAAAATACACAAAACAATAAAAAATCCAGTAAAACAAAAAATACCAAAACAAAACAAAAAGCCCGCACACACACATAGATTTTTGTGTTGGCCAACTACTCCTGAGAACGGGGCCTACTCAGTGCCACTCCATTGGAGAAAACTGATTTTTCCCTCTCTCAGTAGATATCAATTGAAATTAATATTTTTGAGATAGAGTCTCACTGTGTGGCCTTGGAACTCACTATGTAAACCAGGCTAGCCTTGAACTCACAGAAATCCAGCTGCCTATGCCTCCCAAGTGATGGGGTTATAAGTATGCACCACCATGCTCAGCTCCTTTAAAATATGTTATTTATTTATTTACACATTCATTCATTTATTTTTATGTGTATGGTGGGGGCACACATATGCCATGACTCAAGTATGGAGGTCAGAGGACAACTTGACAACTTTCGGGAGTTTGTTTTCCTCTTTTACCAAATGGGTCCCAGGAATTTAATTCCGGTCTCCAGGCTTGGTGGCAAGTGCCTTTACTGATGGGCCATCTCACTGGCCCAGGTTTACATAATTTTTATACCCCATTCTCAATTTACACCGAGGAAGATTTTTCTCTTTTATATATCACTTCATCATTCTCCTCATGTATTTTACTTTTTCTCTGAATCTTCCCTAGAACTCATCCTAGTGGTCCATACATGACATGGAATAATGATTTCATAAAAGAAATGGTCAGTAAGGTCCTCCATTTTGTTCTCAGTCCTATTTTTGGTCAGTAATTTGATCATCTCAATACAGTCTCCAGGCAGACTAAGAAAATAGAATTCTGAAAGTTATTTTCGAAGAACCTAAATAGAAATTGCTTCTCTTATGTTTTACTCTTTCCTTAATTTTTTAAACTAAAACTATATTATCATTCCAATCTTTATTTTTTATTATTTAAACACACTGAGTAATTTCTGGGAAAGTGCTGAGAGATATGTCTTAGTTACTGGAGTTTATAAATAACGACTGTGACAGTTAAGCCGGCAACTTCAAGTTTAAAAATATGTATACAATTTTGACAAATTTGTCTCCAAATGGTAACTTTCAAAAGTCCCCCATTTAATTCTTCTCTTATTGGAGTGTTCCTTTGACTGAAAAACTGGGAATGATATGATACAATCCTGACTATATGCAAAAAAAATGAACAGTTCTTGTTATTTAAGCCTATTATGGGGCCAGATATATGATTCAGTGGCATGAAAACATGATGGTCTGAGTTCAGTTCCTGGAACCCTTGTAAAGGGTCCACAAAAGCTGTCCTCTGACCTCCACATATGCACTCCCACATAGACACACAATGATAAATGAATCCATACCCTTCTCTCTGTGTGTCTCTCTCTGTCTCTCCCTCCCTCCCTCCCTCCCTCCCTCCCTCCCTCCCTCCTTCCCTCCCTCCCTCTCTCTCTCTCTCTCTCTCTCTCTCTCTCTCTCTCTCTCACACACACACACACACACACACACACACAGAGGGGGGAGAGAGAGGGGAGAGAGAGAGGAGAGGGAGGGAGGGAGGCAGAGGCAGAGGCAGAGGCAGAGGCAGAGGCAGAGGCAGAGGGGCAGAGGCAGAGGCAGAGGGGCAGAGGCAGAGGCAGAGGCAGAGGCAGAGGCAGAGGCAGAGGCAGAGGCAGAGGCAGAGGCAGAGGCAGAGGCAGAGGCAGAGGCAGAGGCAGAGGGTGGGAAAATTTAAGCTATAATGAAGCACGTAACCCTGAAGTGTCACTGCTTATATTTTTGTTTGAACTGATAAATCAAAAACCAGTACTCTACCACTGAGCAACACCTCTGGCCCTTTTAAGTTGTTTTGTTTTGTTTGTTTGTTTGTTTGTTTGTTTGTTTGTTTTTTGAGACAAGGTCTACCTAAATTGTACTTGTAATGCTCCTGCCTCAGCCTACCCAGGAGCTGGGGTTACAGGCCTGTGTGTAAATGAACACTTCTCTGTTGTAACCAGAGACTTTCAAATGACTGCTTTAGAAAATTTTTGGTAGTCCATTATTTTGCTGGAGAGAGGATCTGCTAGGTCCTCTCTTCCATTTAGGAAGTTCGGCCTCCACTCATTTTTTTTTTTTTTTTTAACAGAAAAAGTGAAATCCAGACAAACTGGGAATTGCCTAGAGCTGGGACTGGGCTGGGACTGGAACTCAAATCCACTGTTTTAAGTGCTTTAAGTAAAAGTCAGTGGCTTATATTTCTTTTTATAGCATAATTGAGTAGATGCGATGGAGACAGATGTTTAAGATGTGGAAAATGTTATTAACTAAAGCTTGCTAAAGCAGCAGTGCCAAACAACTTTTCTGGGTCCCTGACGCCTTTTGTCCTGTGCTTCCCTGATCCCTCATCCTACTTCATCTCCCATCCACCCCTTTGCACGTACTTTGGGCAGTGGTAAAATTTCCAGGACAATTATTCTACTGAGAAGGCACATGAAGCTTTAAAATTGTTCAGTGAGTTTTGGCATATCGATTTTGTATACTGGTGAGCTAGCTGATACAGACTCCATTTAAAACCATGACTTTGTACACTTACAGGGTACTTTGAGTAATCATTTTGAAGCCAATTTCTGAATCTGCCAAATAGGAATGACAAAACTGTAGACTATTATAGGCAAAGTATCTCTAGGTGTACAGGGAAGTGGCCTAGAGTGAGGATTAGTTTGCAGTGACTTCTTTTCATCTCAGTGTCTTGGGGTTCCACTTACTGCTTCCCTCTGCAGACTGTTGCTTAGTTTCTTGTTCCCTGATGGTATCTCTTAGATGTTATGTTGTGCAACTGACGCACATCCTTAATGCTTTACATAATATCGTGCTTCAACTAATATTAAATTTAGTGCTTTACATAATAATGCAGGGCCTGAACTGCCTTGGAGACTGATAGAGTCCAGATATCTGGCCATTTTGTTCTGGTTTGTGAATTTGGGGTTCCTACTTCTATCACTCCTTGCCTGTTTATGTGGCTGTCCCATTAACCTCTGTTATCAGGGCATCTAGAAATAGTGAAGTAATTCACTAAATTAGTACCCTGAAGTTCAGAGGGCAATTGTTTTATGTAAGTGTTTGAAAAGATTCATATCCTCCCCAACGTAAGCAGTCCTGTAAATCTGTCCAGTCTAAGTGTGTTATGATTGGGCTAGATTAACCTTCTTCCATTAAAAGAGAAAGAGAGAACTCTGTGCTGCAACTAAGGTGAACTGCTTTGTCTCTACCACAAAGTAGCTGCGTGGTTGTAAGCTGACATTTCATTTCCCAGGCTCAGAGAATGTTCATGGAACTGATATGAACATCGAGTCTGCTCAAAGTGACTAAAGTGTATGTGGTGTGTGTGTGTGTGTGTGTGTGTGTGTGTGTGTGTGTGTGTGTTCAGAAAGGAGGATACTAAACATGGTCTTGAA
Source organism: Peromyscus maniculatus bairdii (assembly GCF_049852395.1). Classification (NCBI taxonomy): domain Eukaryota; kingdom Metazoa; phylum Chordata; class Mammalia; order Rodentia; family Cricetidae; genus Peromyscus; species Peromyscus maniculatus. The sequence goes on along the minus strand of NC_134875.1, from coordinate 23,624,270 downwards.
TGTTCATGGAGACATCACGAAAAGTCACCAAAGACCACTTTAATGAGGAACTGTACTGCACTTAGACGAGGATCTAATCAAAATGCTTTCTGAGTTAGTTTATTTGATACTCATAACAATACTCCCGAGACTTTTATTATTGCTGCTCTCATTTTATAGATGGGGATACTGAGGTACGAAGAAGTTGAATGACTTGCCTATGGTCAAAGCATTGGCCCACAAAAGAAGATGCTACCAGTTACTCTGTTGCTTGTTATGGTTGGGATTAGTAGTGTCTCCCATGGATGCATACTTAATTCTTAGGCTTTGAAAGTCAAGGAACATTTAAAGGAGGAAGGTCACTAGGGGCAGACCTTTTAGAGTGATGACTTGCTCCTTATTCTGGCATTGTCTCTGTTTACTAGTCTGTTACCACAGTGTGACTACATGCTCTTGCCCCCAGGGATAGAGCCACTCCCACTAACATTATTTGACTACTGGGATAGTCTGAACTCTCTCTCTCTGAAACCCTGGGTCAAAATAAGCCTTTCTTCCTCTGTTTTTTTTTTCCAAAGTCTTTTGGTCATGGGGTCTCAAAAGAACCCAACCTATGCTGTTTGCATATGGTACTTAAATGCCTTTTCACTGCTCTTGAATCTGTATTCTTCACCCAAAGAGCTTTACAAAGTCTCCCTTGTATGCAAAGAACCATGTTTGCTGCTCTTCTGGCACCAGGCCACTGAGAGCAACAGAGTGACTCAATGGAGACACCTTCGTCCATCCTGACAGAGCTCTGCTCTTCAGTCATTAGAACATGTGTCTGACTGCAGTTTCGTGCCATCAGCCCCAGAGAGCAGGACCAAGGCTGCTGGCCAACAAGTTGCTATACACATTGCTTGACTCACGAGGTCTGGGGAGTTTCTGCACTGATTTCTTAAGCTGAAGAGCAGAGCACAGGCTGTCGTTTTTTAGAAACTTCCCAGAGTTAAAATTCTGAGAAGGAGCTCTCAGAAAGGTGTCACCAGGACTTAGCCCTCAGGATAGCTCTAAGGCCAGGGTCAGTCTGTGTCCTCAAACATAGGAAGTAGGGCTGATAGTCCCTTAGGTTCTGCTTGCTTTTTTAAATGATTCTGTGAGCACAGGATACATTGTGTTTGGGTCTTATTTTGAGTCATACTGCTAATGGCTCATTTAGATTGTAGGTTCAGTATTACAGCACTTTTTTAGTATGCATGAAGCACTGGGTTGAATACTCAGAACTGGTAAAAAAAATTGGTATGATATGGCTTCTAGAGAGAATAGTTAAAGTATCATCACCAATAAAACTCAACTACAGCACAATCACATTTTGTTAACTTGCTGAACATCAGTGAGAGATGTTTGCTGACATTTATCCTATTGCAGGAGGGCTGATAAAAGAAAAAGAAAACTCTCTGAGAAACCATTGTAATCCAACAATCAACAATTCTGGTCAAATTCAATTTCTTTTTTATTTTCTATACTTATCTTCATTCAGTATGTCTTAGACTTTTTATTGCTGTGATGAAACACCATGACCAAAAGCAACTTAGGGAGGAAAGTGTTAATTTCACTCACAGTTCCATATAGCAATTCATCATCAAAAGCAGTGAGGGCAGGAACTCAAGCAGGGCAGTAACCTGGAGGCAGGATCTGATGCAGAGGCCATGGCTTGCACCCCATGGCTTGCTCAGCCTGCTTTCTTATAGAACCCAGGACCACCAGCCCAGAGGTGGCATCTCCCAATGGGTTGGGCCCTCCCACATCAAACACAAATTAAGAAAATGCCTTACAGGCTTCCCTATAGCCTGATAATATGGAGATATTTTCTTAATTGAGATCCCCCCCCTCTTAGATGTCTAGAACTTGTGCCAAGTAGACATAACCTACCCAGCACACAACCCGTGGGAGATCTTTACTCCCTTGTATACTCATTAAGAAATATCTTGCCTTAGAGGATGTACTATCCAATGCCTTTAAAAGATAGGGAGAAAAGTTTTAATAAACAAGAGCTGTACACCTCTAAGAAGTCATTCTCCATTGTTAATTCAAGGAGGAAGCTTAGCTAGCCCTTTGTATAATCAAATGAAGGCATTTGATACTTTGTCTATTCAAATTGATTCCTCTTACAAACTAACAAGCACAAATGACTGCTCAGTAAGCATTCATTGATATCATTCCCTGGAGGATTTTGTTTGTTTGCTTTGAGTCAGGATCTCCCAGTGTAGGTCAAACTAGTCTAGAACTCACTCAATAGCCCATAATGGCCTCTAAGTCATAGCAATCTTCCAGTCCCAGTCTCCTTCCTAGATGCTGACATTATAAGTATGAGACACCACACCCATCTGAGGCTGCTAGTTCTTGAGGTCCCACATTCTGAGAATGTGAACAAAGATTTTGGCCCCTTGTCTTGTTTTGGAATCCCATCAGAGAGACTAGGAGGCTAAGGAACCAGTAGGGGAGAACAGACTCAAACTAACTTAGTTCATTTCCTCTTGCTTCCATTGCCAGTCTCCTTGTCCTCCTCTGAAGGTTTTTCTGCTCTTCTGACTTCTCCTTTTTTTTCCCTTTCTTCAACTGTCCATTTTTATGCTTTTGGTCTTCTTCTTCTTCTTCTTCTTCTTCTTCTTCTTCTTCTTCTTCTTCTTCTTCTTCTTCTTCTTCTTCTTCTTCTTCCTCCTCCTCCTCCTCCTCCTCCTCCTCCTCCTCCTCCTCCTCCTCTTTCTCCTCTCTCCCTTCTTTCTTTCTTTCTCTCTCTTATTTTTAGTTTTTTTTTGAGACAGGATTAACTGTTGTAGGAGTTTGATCCTATTAGCCAATGACATTTGGGCTGACTAGCTCTATGGGCATGGTTTTCTCTGGATACATGACTAGATAAAAACTGAGGAGAGCTCTCTCTCTCTCTCTCTCTCTCTCTCTCTCTCTCTCTCTCTCTCTCTCTCTCTCTCTCTCTCTCGATCAGAGCCAGAGCAAGCAGGAGCCAGAGCAAGCAGGGGAGAAGTGTGGTTTGTGGTATGTCGTCATCACCCTTGGACAGAATAGCAGGACAATGGCAGCTGGATCAGCAGTGGTGTCTACTTTGTTCTGTATTCATAAGTGTGTTGTTCTCATTGCATCCTTTAATAAATTATTAACCAGACTTCTGTGGGTTGTTACGTCACCTTGTAAAGAGTCAGTAATAAGCCTGAAAAATAGGCCAAGCACTTATAATTAATATTAAGCCTCTGAATGGTTATTCAGGAACTGGCAGATGGGAGAGAAACTTCTGTTTACAGATATAAACTGGGCATTGTACATAAGCCAGTTAAAGATAATTTTTTTGTTTTATATCTCAGCAGGTAAAATATATGTCACGTGTCTTATAGTTACTTTAGATTTCTTTATCCATGTCTGTAGCCAAGATTTCAGGGGCTCTTCCCTGGTCAAATCTGATCATCTTTAAATTTGAATGAATCCACAGCCTCTTGTTTCCTGTGGAAATAAAAGTAGAACCTCTCTCTAAAAGTAACATATCTTTGACTTAAATTTTGAAATCAAGATTTTTTTAAATATATAAGTTGGATTAATCCAGCAACATTTATAATCAAATGTCTCAGCAGTCAAACAACTTTAAGAAAACACAATAATATACATAATCCAGACTTTCTGTGTATTTTCCACTCTTATGTGGCTCATTTTCTTTATATTATTTTATTTCCCTTTCTAAGGACTTTATTTTATTATTTTAATTCTATATGTCAATCTAACACTGTATATATGTATTTTTTTCTCTTCTCTCTCTCAAGTCTAAGCACATCTTTTAAATATACCATGACCCATTTAGAGGCCTTTTTGTCTGAATCTATTTTCACTGTGTTTCTTAACCCTTTGTCTGTATGAACAAAACCTTAACTTGCTCCACAGTACACTGCCAGAGCTTGCACTGATAGCTTAAGCTGGCAGACAGTGGCTGGGAGAAGCCTCTCTGTAGTGTGGCCCCTGTGAGAGGCTGCAGGAGCCATGCCATGTGGCTTAGCTCATGGTGGTTGGTTGCCAGCTCCATTTTGTGGGCACCAAGGCTGGCATGAGAGGCTAGGAACCCAGTGTGGCTCCATTTCTGTGCGTTAGAAACTTTTTAAAGCTTTCTCGGGTTTTATGTGGATGTACGGGCAGCATGTTGGGTGCCATTTGTAAATGAAAGTTTCTCTCCCACCTGCCAGTTTCCGAATAACCATTCAGAGGCTTAATACTAATTATAAATGCTTGGCCTATTTCTCAGGCTTATTACTGGCTAGCTCTTACAATTTAAATTCACCCATTTATATTAATCTATGTATTGCCACATGGCCATGGCATTACAGGTCTGTTGGTATCTTGCTCCTTGGGTGGCTAGATGGCATCTGCCACTGACTCTGCCTTTCTTCTTCCTGTATCTCTGCTTGGATTTCCCACCTAGCTCTATCCTGCCTTGCCATAGGAAAAAGCAACTTTATTTATTAACCAATGGGAGCAATACATATTTACAGCATAGAGAAAAATATCCCATATAATTTCCCCTTTCTGTCTAATAAAAAGGTTTTAACTTTAACATAGTAAAATTACCTATAAAAATGGTTATCAAGCAAGAATTACAGTTACAATATTTAGGTTATTTGTATTTGGCAAAATTAAAGAAAATAATCTATCATCTATCCTATCTTTGTGAGTCTAAAGTTTCGTACCTTTTATCTTTTATCATAACTAAGGAAAACTATAATTATAACTATCTGATCTTCAAGTCCATCAAAGACCTCAGAAGGATATAATATTATCTGAATAAACAGGAAGTGTATAGTAAGAAATTTCCAAAATTCTAGAAATGACAGAGGCATCTGGTTGCCTGGACAGTCACTGAAATTTCCTTTGCAAAGTTGAGTCTTCCATCTTCAACCTATAGGTCTAGAGTCTCTGGCAGCCATTTCTGTGAAGCAGGAACCCTGAAGGAACATCCCACCTTGCTTTGGCCAAGTTCAGCAGTCATTTTCCTGTGGGTCCTGCATGTCCAGTTTATGCTGCATACAGTCCAGCAGTCAAGGCAAAAGCAGTTTTTTGCACAAATGGCTAATCTTGCCATAATGGAAGCAAACTCCTATGGAGTTTCTTTGATGCCCATCATCCTTTCATGAAGTAAATTGGTGCTGCCAGGAGCAGACGTGCCTCATTGTCATGAAAAGTCCAAGTTATTAAAACACTTTAAATGTCATGTTCTGTAAGTCTTTGAAGTGTTTGAAAATTACCTATTTCAAATGTATGTCTGTATATCTAGGAAAACTATCTAACATGACTATAAGTTTGACTACTCTAGATGATTATTAATCTGTATTTCTTTTTTTTTTTTTTTTTTGGTTTTTCGAGACAGGGTTTCTCTGTGTAGCTTTGTGCCTTTCCTGGAGCTCACTTGGTAGCCCAGGCTGGCCTCGAGCTCACAGAGATCCGCCTGGCTCTGCCTCCCGAGTGCTGGGATTAAAGGCATGCGCCACCAACGCCCGGCTAATCTGTATTTCTTAATTACACATTACATTTTCAAATGAGTTGCATAAGCATAATATATTAAACAAGAGTAGAATTATGTATACAGTATAACAAAATTGACTTTAAATTTGTATCAATAAACCAAAATCCATACTCATATAAAATATGTAAGATTAACAGTTGTTTTTTGGATTAAAGTAGATTCAATAATCTACCCTTTTATCCTATCATTTCTGTATCATACATTTTTGTATCATATTCCTATTTCTTCTTTTAGAAAAAGATTTACTATGATCAATAACAATTTGTAACCAACCCCCCCAAACAAAGACAAATATCCATAATCTATTTTTGGGAATGTGGATGTACTTTTCTAGACTACTTCCTGTTGATTGGGAGCTGGTAATCTTTGGTGTACCCTGAGAAAATTTAGGAGTATGGTCAAGTCCTGACTGGAGTAGTTTGTGAGGCTAGATCATCTCAGCCAGTAGCCTTGAAGCAGTTTTTGCCCTGGAACTCACCCCGTAGGGTTGGCCTTGAACTCACAAAGATCCACCTGCCTCTGCCTCCCAAGTGCTAGGATTAAAAGTGCACCACCACTGCTCAGCTTGACTTTATTGTTTTTATTTGCCTTTTCATTTTAAATTTTCCGTTATGGTTGTGGCAGTTTAATTAGCATTTCCCTAGTGGGTAACAGCATTGTGTGTGTTTTTATGACTGACTTGATATTTATATATTGGGTTTGCCTATGATTTCAGTGGGATTTTTTTCTTTTGGTAGGATTTGAGGTATATAGATAGAAACAGACATACACAGATGTTCTGTAAAAAACTCTCAGTAAATTTTCATTTGCAAGTGTTTCCTTCTGCTCAGTGGTTTTCCACCACTCTCATTCTTTTGAGGAACACAAGTTTTATTTTTGTATGAGTGCTGGTTTATCTGTTATTTTATGATTTGTGCCCCCTTGGGTGTTTGTTTGACATAGGCTTTCAACAACTTGCACAAGATAGCTTCAAATGTGCTCCTTCTCCGTGCAGTGTGAGACAGAATCTCAAAGTAGTTTTAATCTACATTGCCCAATAAGCTAAAGCTATTGAACACTTTTCTGAGTACTTAGCCAATTGTTTTGCTTCTTTTGAGAGCTACCTTATCTCAGAGTAATGCTAGTCTCTTTTAATAAGTTGAGAAATGCTTTCAATTTCACGGTTGTGGAGAAGTTTACATAAAGTTGGTATATTCCTTGGTAAAATTCACTAGTGACACTGTCTAGGCCTATAGTTCTCATGGAAAGGTTATAAACTACAAGTTCAATTTATTTAATAGACACAGAGCTATTAAGGTTATGATTTACTTTTGAATGAGCTTTTGATGGCTTTGGTTTTTAAACAATTGGTTGATTTCATCAAGAGATCTAAATCTATTAAATAAATTAATTTAATAGTTGGTGTCATCTAAAACTGGCTCATATTTCCCTTATTTCTCCTTGTGTAGTATCTATGATAATGTCATCTATCTTGTTCCTAATATTAATATACTTCAGGTGTCTCAGATATGCTAGGCAAGTACACTTTCTGTGAGTTACATGTCATCCCCTGATACTAAGTTTTGCCTTCTTTATTATCTATATAGGTCTGGCTAAAGATTTTCCAGTTTTATTTTCCTCCTAAAGAACTAGGTTTAATTGCATTCTTTTGTACTACTTTATATTTCAGTTTTTTATTTTACTAATTGATACTTGTTTCTCTGTTATAACTTTTCTCTACATTGTTTTTCTCTTTTTATTTTCTTAAGGGAGACACTGATTTCTCTCCCTCCTTTTCTCCTTCTCTTTCTAGCTTTATGTCTTTCTTCTAACAGGGTCACGCTATCTACCCCAGACAAGCTTCAAGCTTGTGATCTCCAAGACTACAGTGGTGTGTTAGTATATCTAGATCTAGCCCTTCCTTTTTGTATATATATTTGTAAAATTTATTCTTCTCTCATACATTACATCCCAATCACAGTTTCCCTTCCCTCCACTCCTCCCAGTCCCTACCCCTACCATTTGTTGTAGAAGATATCCCACTTTATGTTTATTAGTGACATTCTGCAAAATTTTGATATGTTGTATTTTTATTTATATTCAGTTCAAAATATTTCCTAATTCATATTTTTAATTCAAGAAATAATTTATTTCAAAAATCTTAATTTCAGTCCATTTGACCCGCTATTAAAAAATACCATAGACTTTCAGCTTATCCAAATAAGAAACTTATTTCTCATAAATCTGGAAGCTAGGAAGTTCAAGGTAAAGGCACTAATAGAATGAATGTCTGCTGAGGGCCTCATTCTTAAATTTAGATGCCATCTTCTTTGCTGTGTCTCTTGGCAGGAGAGGGAAATCAAGAGAGCCTTTTACAGTCCCTTTTTGAGGGCATTATCTCACTCACCATGACACTACTTTATGCTACTCACCTCCCCACAAAAGGTTCCTTCAAAATGCCTCCTGATGGAGACTGTGTTTCAACATACACATTCTGGGATGACATAGATGCTCAAGAAATAGAATCTTACATGTGTAAGAGAAACACTAGATAATAAAATGGATAATGCCTTTGTAATATACAGACAGATCCATCAGAATGATGTCAGGTGAGGAGTCTAAGTGTAGATTTAATTACATCATTTCCTTGTTCAGTAAGTTTCCATGGCATTTTAATACCTTTGGAATAAAGTGCATATACTTTTGCTTCAGAAATTTGAAGCTCTTATGATCTGGTACTAGTTTAGTTTTCCAGCCTTACTTTCTACAATTAATGGTCACTTGAACATTTTGCCAAATACTTCTTTCCACATGTCTTGCTATGTTTCATGTTCCTTTCCTTACTTTGTTTTCCCTCTCTAAATGAAATAGTCTCTCATCTCTATAACCTTCAGTTCCAAAGCTCATCTCAAAGACCAGTTCTTCCAGAAAGTTTTCCCAGGTTTCATTTTTCTGAGCGCATACCATTTGCTGCTGATTTTTATCTGAGGAACCCCTTGTCTATCTATCCCTTTTTTGTGGATGGCATATGTAATTCTTCTCCCCCTTGCAATCTCTCTTATTTTCCTTTCTACTAAATGTCCTTTCTGCCAACCAGAGAATAGTCTCTGTATGTGAGGAATTTTTTGATTAGACTGAGTCCACCTAGGAAATCCGGGACTATTTCCTATTTTAATATCCATGGTATTATTTACACCATCTTTTTCCCCATGTAAGGTGGTAACATCCATAGCATTAAAGGTTACAACATACAGTATGTAGTCCCAGAAAGCTTAGGTATAGAGGAAGGAACTGGGGAGATAGGCATGTGGATTTCCTTGGGAGGGGGAAGTAGAATTGATTATACTGAGGGTGATATGTAGGAGGGGACCAGAACAGGAGGATCAGGTGGGTAGGGGAGAGGAGATATGGTTGAGGGAAGGAATTTGGGAAGACAGCTGGAAATGAGGGGCACTTGAGGGAGGGTATAAAAACCCAGTGCGGTGGAAACTTCTTAAAATACATGAAGACAATCCTAATGAGGTCTTCTAATAATGGGTGTGATAGAACCCCTGTAGTGGGTAGCCATTCCAGCTTTGATATGGAAGTTCCAACCCCCATTGAGACTCTGGCAACTGTCAAGCCTATGAGGCGGGGCCAGGGGAGGTGCCTGGAGACCTGATATATGGATGGGCCAGCACTCTCTCTGTTCTGGGACTCTGAACGGTGGAGGTGGACCGAGCAGAGCTCCAGAGAACACCTCTGAATTGTGATACACCTTCACCAGACCCCCGCGACCTACATATCCCTTAATTTGTAAGTTACGCCATTAAATAAATATCCTTTTAACTATGTGGAGTGGCTTAATAATTTCACTAATCAACCCCTACTGACCATTTCTTGTCACCAAATGAGGCCTCCAATTGAGGGACTGGGCTGCATTCAATTGAGTTGTTGGCCAAAGGGGTCCATGAAAATCCCCCAAACACCCAGGCAGTAGTGGCACATGTCTTTAATCCCAACTCTTGAGAGGCAGAAGCAGGTGGATCTCTGTGAGTCTGAGGCCAGCCTGATCTGCAGAGTGAGTTCTAGGACAGCCAGGGCTGTATAGAGAAACCCTGTCTTAAAAGAAAAAAAAAGAAAGAAAAAGAAAAAAAAGAAAATTCCCAAATAAAGACTGTTCTAAGACAATGGGTTGCTCTCCACAAACTGACAACAAGGCCTCTTTGCTAAGGACAACACCCACAAAACTCACTGACCATAGAGAAGTGGAGCTGCTGCCCACATGGAGCTTAAACCCCTATGCTATGTCTTTGGTGCAGGAAGGTCCTCTGGAGGTTACCAAAAGAAAACAATAACACCAACCCAGCCACAAAATCTTTGACCTACAATTTGCCTTCCTGCAAGATATACTAACGCAATGGTGGCACAGAATTTGACTTAAGGCCCACTCTGCGAGTAGGAACACATAGCTGACACTGCTTGGGTGACCAAGTACCAGAAACTAGATAGCCCAGAGGTCTAGAGTAAATCCAAACACTACTGGTCTAAAAAAAAGTAGCAATAAAATGACTCCTAATGATATTCTGCTATACTCATAGATCAGTGTCTTGGTCAGTCATCATCAGAGAGGCTTCCTCCTGCAGCAGATGGGAACAAATACAGAGACTCACATGGAGAGAAGAGAACTTGGAACACACAGCCTTAAATAGGATGTCTCCATCAAATCCCTCCCCTCAGCTCAGGTAACCCTGTGGAAGATGAGACAGAAAGAGTGTAAGAGTCAGAGGGCATGGAGGACACTAGAAGAAGAACAACAAAGGGTTAAAAAACACAGGAATTCCACCTGAAACTCATCTCCATGTGCATTTCAACTATTTATACATGCCTTTACTCTTTTTCTAGACTATAAGCTTTTAGCATTTACCTTATTCATCACTGCATTATGCAAAATGCATAGGATTGACTTAGGTTAAGAAACACTAGATTCTGGTTGAAGATATGGAACAAAATGATGCTCCATAAAAGCTATGGGATATGTGTGTGTGTGTGTGTGTGTGTGTGTGTGTGTGTGTGTGTGTGTGTGTGTGTATGTATCAATAATTATGAGCTTGTTGCAAATATTTTCTGGGTTGTCACAAAATGGAGTGCATGTGTCCTTTGATGTTGATTGTGTCCTATGATGATGTGTTGACAAAGTAGGAACTGAAACAGTTGATTTTTCTATGTCTGTTCTCATTTTATTGTTTCTAATGATGTTTCAATTAATCTTCCTGAATTTCTCAGGGATGCAATCGTGTGTGTGTGTGTGTGTGTGTGTGTGTGTGTGTGTGTGTGTGTGTGTTTGTGCACATGAGAGCATGTGCACAGGGACACAATTATTCCACCTTCTGAAATTGATTCCACTTGTTTATATCTTTTTAAGAACTGTATCGACAAATACTTCTTAATCATGTTAAAATGATTAAACAAATAGTGAAAATGTGTTTGTGACCATGACTTTACCATGAAAGTGCCTATTAATTTACACAGTTCTAACTTTCACACAGAGATGGAATTCTTATTTATTTAAAAAATTTAAATCTGTAATCTGAATATGAAAAGGTATGTGGAAGACAATGAATGGTTCAAGAGAGAAAGTAACCAGAAATGATATGAGGTTGCCCAAATGTGGTTTCTGAAGGCACTGGTAAAATAAAACCATGCTGCATTCATATACATTTTACCCTTTAATAGGAATGAAATAATCCCCCATGGCTTGGAATGGGAAAATTTATCAAATTATGTATTAAAAGCAAAGATACAAATAAATTGCTGAAATTTGAGCAGCAAGATCACAAATACAACTTTATTTTTTAACTTAGCAAGCACAAGCTAATTGATCTTATGGAGGCATTTTCTCAACTGAATTTCCCTCCTTTTCAGTGACTCTACCTTATGTCAAATTGACATAAAACTGTTCAGCACATTGTGTCTCATAGAGACAGTTACGTAAACAGGACCGGAACAGTGACAAGAAAAATAGACAGGATAATGCAGAAGGAGAAAAAAATCACATAGGGCCCTACCCCTAGATAAATAACTATAGGCAACTAATGACTGCTAGGAGAGGGAGAATTAGCATCTCCTGGCGATGAGCTTCTTAATTTGTTATCCAGTACAAAGTGGTTGGATTTGGAATCATATACACACAAACAACAAAATGTCAACTAAGCAGGTTATATTTATAGATTTATATACACTCACACACATATCTACATGTAACAATAATAATCAAAGAAAAAGGCCATGAATATGAGAGTAAAATGAGTGTGGGGTCATGAGGCAGATTGGAGAAACGGGATATGAGAAGGGTTGGAGGAAAGGAAATGGGGATAATTATGTAATTATATTTTAATTAAAATATTGTAAATAAAATATTAAATAGATAACAGATTTGGGGGCTGGATAGATGGTGCAGTGATTAAGAGCACATACTACTATTGCAGAGAGTTGATTTGCTAAGAATCCTTTCTGCTTTGAGGGAAATCATAACTTACAGTGGCTTATAGGGTTAATTATACAGATAAAACATTGTTTATAATGAATACAGACTTTTCAAAAAATATATATATATATAATCATAAGATGAAACTACCTGGTCTACAGTGAACAGAGGTCATGGTACTCAATGCTGAAGGATTCTGAAGGATGGGGATGGTATTTATCTTATAGCACTGGGACTGAACCCAGTTCTAGTAAATGTTTGTTGGATAAAATAATTTCTCCAGTTATGTGTACTTATATGTTTTTTCTCTTTGTGGTACCTAATTTGAATAACTCCCAAATAGCTTCAATCCAGGGAGATGGCAACCACTGGAGAACAAATTGGCCCGGCACTTTTATCTTAGCATTTCTGCTCTCCAATGTTGTAAGAAATAAGTTTTTTTTGTTTATGCTGCTCAACCTGTGATATATGACATCCTAAAATATCTAACAAAGGTTCTGACTGCCCTTTTTGTTCAATCAATAACTGAGTCAGAAAGCATGTGAAATAGAGTGAGATGAAATAAGTGTAGAAATGTGGATGGAGTTAAATCATAGAAGGCTTTGACTTTCAGGTAAGAAATTGGTTATGCCATACAATTAAATAATTCTTTATATATGACAGAATCTGGTACAACTCTTTATGGCTGTCAACTTTAGCTACCTTATAACATAGCTGTTGCATATAAAATATACCTTGTATTTACCCACTTTTTTTGTTATTGTAACAAAATATCAGAGACAAACTGTTTTGTGAAGAATAGAGGTTTGTCTCCTGGTTTTGGAGTTAGAAAATCTAGGGCTCACATATAGAGACAGCCTTCTTATTGTGAGAATCCTGAGGTATCAAAAAGCATCGCTAGAGAAGGGAGAGGGAGCATGTGCTTATATGTGTGACCTTTCTACTTCTTGTAGACCAGTACCAAATTATGGGGTCCAACTCTAATGGTCTTATTTAATACCAAAGACTTTTAAAAGAATCTACATCTATAAATATAGTAAGATAAGTTTGTACTCTGTTTATAACATTAATATGTGACTTTGGAGATTTTACTCATTAATAAGTTGGGAAATGAACCATAGTCAAACTATAGAGTAGTGGTTCTCAACCTGTGGAGAGCAACCTCTTTGGGGGTAAAACAACTCTTTCACAGGGGTCGCATATCAGATATACTGCATATCAGATATTTATATCACAATTTGTAACAGTAGCAAAATTACAGTTATGAAGTAGCAATCAAAATAATTTTATGGTTGGGGGTCACCTCAACATAAGGAACTGTATTAAAGGGTCTCAGCATTTGGAACATTGAGAACCATTGATATTAAGCATCTTTGTCTTTCTGCTCACAGTATTTGGAGTGAGTGGTTGACAGGCAATAGAATATACTGGCAAACAGTTTGGCTATGGAGTCAGAAATACTTGCTTTTACTTCTGGCTCTGACATTTATAATGTGTCTTCTTCATTTCTTGGTTTCTTTACTCATAAAGACAGATTTTAAGGTTGCATGGATATAATACATGCAAACTATTTGGCGTAGGTTAAAGACAAAATGCATGTTGGTTATCATCATGCAGAGTTATAAAGAAGCCATGGTGTTGTTCTCTCTCTCTCTCTCTCTCTCTCTCTCTCTCTCTCTCTCTCTCTCTCTCTCTCTCCCTCCCTCCCTCCCTCCCTCCCTCCCTCCCTCCCTCCCTCCCCCCAACAGAGTGTTTGCTACTCAATCTGATCAAAAGAAATACAGTAAAATGAAGATTTTCATTTTACAGACTTTACCAGTTCAGAGATGGTAATATAGTGCAGAACCTTTTCAATGTTCCACTAAATGTGTCTTAAGTAATTATCACATAGTAACCTACATGAAACTTTACATAGTTTTATTATATTATAACCTTCTTAGTTTAAACATATCTGTGTTGGCTGAGTATGAAAACCAATGCCAATCAACATTGTCTGGGTGTCCCATGGTCTTTTGGAAACAAAAAAATATAAAAGGCTTAGAAGGAATGTGTCACACTTCATTTTGTGAGGTAAGACAGTAGGAGTCAAGTTTTCAGCAACAATTACTCTGTGGCTCAGAAGTTAAGAGCTCTTGCTGCTTTTCCAGAGGACCTGGGTTTGGTTCCCAGCACCCACATGGTAGCTCACAACCATCCATTAACTCCAGTTCCAAGGCAATCTGATGCTCTCTTCTGGCCTCTGGGGATACTGCATGCATGGGGCACACATATATACATGCAAAGAAAATTAATCTTAAAAATAAGAATCTGTTAGTTATTCATCACCTTTTGACAGCTTTTATGAAACTTTTCAAAAGACTGGGCTATAAAATTTCCCTCACTTGTGCATGGCATCTTGTTAATGACTTTCTCAAATGATTGCTTTAGCCAAGATGAAATTACCTACCAGGCTTTGTTTCAAGCACTTGGACATCAAATGGGAATTTTAAAGCAATTAGAATGGCAGCACCTCTTGCTTTTGAGATCCCTGAAGCAATAAACCAATGCTTAAACTACTTATAATTCAACAGCGACTGAAAGGACAATTTGCTGTGTATTTCTCCTAACACAAACACATCAGGTATTTCCTCTGATTGTCCTACAATGGCTTCAATCATTTCCATGCCCAGTGCGGAGTCTAAATCTCCAAATATCTATGTAAGGAAAGAAATGATAGGCTTTTGGTTGTGAATCTATATTCAGTTCCCCAAATACTAGAAATGGGATTTTGAAATGTGAGCCATGAAAAAGAATCTTCATCAAAAAAATAAATAAATAAAAAGCTCCAGACACTGAGGGAATAAGGTATATCAGAATAGCATCCTTAATGTGAGATTACTGTTCTAATGCATGGAGTATTTTAAGAAGTAGTACAGAAGTTAGAACATAGAAATAATGGCTACCTCTATTTAATTTTTTTTTAAAAAAATTAGGTCATGTTTTTCTGCTTTACTTCGTTTTTTTCCCCTGGTCTTAAATTTTTCTCGAGTATGGGCTCTCCAGCCAGGACTGGCCACCTAATTTGTAGGGCCTAGTAACAAAATGAAAATGCAAGGAAGAGTCTTTCACTAAAATGTTTCTTAAGGATTTCAATACAGTAACAAGATATCATTAAACCAAAAGCAAGGCCTTTGAAAGTGAGACGCTCCGTCTGACTACACAGGCCTCTTAAACACCAAGCAAGCCCAGTTTCTCTCTTTGGAGAATCTTCCTGTGAGGGAAGAAATGTCGATAAAATGCCCTCTTGGTTTGGAATGCAGGGTCTAATGGAATGCAGGCTTTCAGCATATTGCAATGACCAGGACTTTTGCTACCTCTGTCCTCTCCCAGCCTTTCCCTAAATTCTCCTATGTTGTATCTTGAAATACAGCAGCTTGCTTGTTTTAACATTGTAAGAATCATCTATGACTTGCTTCCTTTCAGATATTTGCCTTTGATCCTCATGTTTAAAAACCTGGCTAACATGTCCCTGGGGTGCACATTGAGCTTTGATGATAAAGTCTCATGCAGTATATGTTTGCTAACTTCGGGGCTTCTCTTCCTTGCAAGATCTGTGTGAGTTAATTGATAATGGAGCATATATCTATTTTTATCTGTTTTTATAATCAAGGAATATATGCAACCATTTCTTTGTTGAAGATTAGGGGTATTTTTTGCTGTTTTGTTTCAATCTTGAAGTATAGAGCTACTTCTTAGGCTTTTTATCTTTTATTATTACCTTTTTAAGTGATTGTTAAAAAGGGGGTTTCATTGTGAAATTTTTGCATGTGCATATCATTGAACTCTTCTCCTATTTGCCACCCTATAATCCTTCCCTTGTCTTCCTCTCCAAGAGTCCCACTTCTCTCATGCCCTGTATATTGAAATCTAAATCCCATACACTAGAAAAGAGATGCAATATTTACTTCTCAGACTTTTAGCCCAGGAACTTCCTTCTCATTATAATCCCATCTCCAAACACAGTTTAATTTTTGTCTCTTTGTTAGAGCTCAAAACTTCTAGTTTAGTTTCATTAGTCACTCAGTAGAGTTAGAATCTGCAAAAGTTTTCACGTGACAGATCGGGCTTGTTCAGGATGTGTTGTTTCTCTCATCAGGACTTTTGTAGCTTAAGTGTTTGTTAGCATTGATAAATCCATTTGGAAAAGGCAGATTGCTTAGTTTATAGATAAACAGGTATGTTCTTGATTTCCTTTTAATATGTTTTCTTCATTGACATTTCCATTCATAGAGTTGTTTGCTTAGGATTTTATTGTATTTATTACTTCCCTGATCTTTCTGCTGTGTACACAAATATTGATCCACCATCTATCTCAAATATCCCAGGGTCTTTCTCACTTGGTTTTCCTTAGTGAAGTGCCTTCTATAAAGCAATACATGTAGAAAGTTATCATGAGAACTCTGCTTTAAGTTAGCTTAAGCTATGTAATGTTTTTTTCCAGGAAGGCCTTTCATAGGATCACTGTGAGAAAACAGAGTGGGGTGTGTGTGTGTGTGTGTGTGTGTGTGTGTGTGTGTGTGTGTGATGGTTAATATTGATTGTCAATTTGACAGAATCTGGTGTCACATAGGAAACAAACCTCTGTGTGTGAGGTTGTTTCTAGATCATGTTAACTAAAGAGGGAAGACCCAACCTAAATGTGAGTGCTACCATTCCATGAACCATTTATAAAGTCTAGGACAAAATAAAAAGCATAATGAGCTGAGCACCAGAATTTATGGCTCTGTGTTTTCTGAGTGCACATGCCATGTGACCAGTTGCCTCCCATTCTTTTACCATCACGGTGGTCTGAGGGTCAATATAAACTCTTCCTTTCTTGCACTGCTTTTGTCACAGCAGAGGAACAAGTACAGGTACTCTTCTTTGTCTTAATGGCAATGGCAAATAACCCAGAGTGTACCCTTGTTATGAGTCTAAGATAAGACTCTGTAGGCTGCTCAGAGTTGCTCTTGCTTCTCCAGTAGGGTCTCTATCATTTGGTATTGCTGAGATGGGCTCCAACACTTCTTGCTTCCTGGTGACCTGTTTCTCCTTATCATTCAAGGATACATACTTAGAAGAGGGCTTAGGCTGCCCAAAGCATGGCAGAAGTGGTCAGCCTACAAAATAGGCAGCCTCAATCCGGGATTCTTCATGCATAGGAGGCAAACAGAGCTTCTAAACATACAGAGCACACATCAAGTCTTTTTGCTGCTTTGTAGGCTGGCAGGTCACCTTACATTCAACAAAGAGCCTTGGTCTTTTGAAAAGCAAGGGGTTCACAACACACCACAGAGCACAGGTATGGAATTCCTTAAAAGCTAAGCATATATTTTCAGAAGTCATAGATTTGTGTCAAGTATATGTATATGTGTGTACATATTATATAGATTTGTGTGTGCATGCACACACATCACTATGGAAGCAAGGGCTATCAGCTGCCTTCTGGTTTTCTGTACCTGTTGACCTCAGGGCTTGGGCTGAATTGGTGGGGAGAAGCCCATTACAAATGAACTCCATTCATCTACTTAGTAGTAAGGTAATCACTAATGGTCAAGGAATTTTGAACAGATATGAGAGCATGGGGGGCCATTGAGTACTTTGCTTTCAGGCAAAGCTGCAAGACTGGAGATGTCTTATTCTTATGACACTAAGTGAGATTTGGCATTTATGGTTTACCTAATGTAATTTGTATGATAAACATTCTGAGGGGGCCCCCATGCTTGGCTCAACAGCTGTTGCTGATCATGCAGTGAAGCAGAGATGTATCCATGGTGATCTTCCTATTTCAGCCAGAATAGGGATTCCCATTGGGTTTAATGGTCTGGTATATTCCTGGCATTCTTAATAAGTAAAAACCTCCATCTCATAGGAGAAAATATGAAACTTCCTTTCAGAGAAAGGGTGAAGGTAGCAAAAGTCGCTATGTTATGTCAGTAGGGGGTGGGTAGTGAGAAGAGATTCAAATTGGAATTATTAAAACACCTCTATTCCTTGATGTATCTCATTTCCTCTCTTCTTTAATCATGTAAATGACCAATGAACAACCTTCCCGGGGGTATGTGATTGATTGCGCATTACATATGATGAGAGGGATGCTATGTGGAAGGAGACAAATGGTAAAATAAGCACATTTTATGGAGAGGCATTTTCTTATTTAATGTCCCGTTAGTTTGGGAACATTTGGGGTTGGGAAAGAGATGACAAACACATGACAACTTAGAAAACATCTGTAGCTGGGTATGGATGAGAGTAGGCCAGGGATTTGAATATTTAAAGCATAAAGAGAGAGATATTAAATCTCTCTCTCCCTCCTCCCCTTCTTGTCTGTGCTGGGATGGATTTCCCAGATGAGGCAACAGAAATAGCATGTGTGTGTGTGTCGCGGGGGAGGCAGGTAAAGACAAAGGCATGGTCATTTGGGAGCACAGAAGTGACTTATTGGCACGCCCCAATGAATAATTTAGTGCTTTGACTAATTTCCCAACTCAAGCTCCGATACAGAGAACACTGGCCACTGTACTGGAAACAGGAAAATGACTAGTCAAGGATGACTCTGGAGAACAGTAGGCAGTGAATTTAGAAGGTGAAGCCCAGAGCATATAGTACTAACCAGGAAGAAGCAGCCGAGTAATCTTGGAGCTATAGTGAGACAGAATTATGATACCAAGGATTTGGAAAACAGAGACTTCCTGGAATGACTCGAAACAGTAGGATAGCCAAAGAGGAGGTCTTGATGGCTCACATGATTCATTTTAGTTAGAGCTTGAGGATCAGACTGAGGTAGAGCATCCTAACCTGGGAGTTTCCAATCTAGCTCCTGGACATGCAAATCAGGAACACATGTGTATGTATCTTTATGGCATTCACAGGATTCTGAATGGCTAAGCTTGACAACCACT
The DNA here is from genome assembly GCF_049852395.1 of Peromyscus maniculatus bairdii. Classification (NCBI taxonomy): domain Eukaryota; kingdom Metazoa; phylum Chordata; class Mammalia; order Rodentia; family Cricetidae; genus Peromyscus; species Peromyscus maniculatus. Next base: position 23,605,375 of record NC_134875.1, on the reverse strand, counting down.
GTTTTAGAAGGAAATAAGTACCAAATGACCTTTGTTCTATCTAGGCTGTCTTATGCTGCTATTCCATAATACAGAATTCCCAGAAAATTTTCTCTTTAAAACTGTAGTGTTTGAGCTCAACCCTCCCTTCTTTACAAGGTAGAGCCTACCCTTAAGACACTAGTTTAACAAATGACCAGATCATTCACTGATATACTGGGGTAAAATACCAAACTATCACAGTTCCTTTTGCTCTATGTGTTTTGTGTAGTTGTTGGTGATGAGCTGCCTTAATGTTAGTTTGAGAAAGCCAAGAGGCAAGTTTGGGACCCTTGCTCTTCTATGCATTTGGGTTTGGAAGAAACAATAAATAAATGTTATATGTGCTTATATAAATGTATTGTTTTCTAAGTTTAAAATCCAGATTTAAAAAAATTCTTTGGCAAACACTATTCATAATAGCCATTGGGTGGAAACAACCTGACACCTGCCAATTAAAAGAAAATGTGGCAGATACAAAAAATGAAATATTATTTAACCCTAAAAAGAAAGAAAAACCTGCTACACACTACTGTAAAGACAAACCTTGAGGACATTAAGTTAATTAAGCCAGTTACCAAAAAAAAAAAAGAATTGATTTAACTTGTAAGAACTATCTAAAGAAGCCAGATTCATAGAAACAGAATATAAAGTAGTTGTCACCTGGGGGCAAAGGAGATGCAAAAGGTAATTGCAGACATTTTTGCAAGATAAAAAACATCTGGAATATTTTTTGTCCCTACAATGTAACACTAATGAGCTATTACTTTAAACTATTTTAAATAGAGCCAGTTGTGGTAATGCTTCCTATAATCCTAGCACTTAGGAGGCAGAAGCAGGGGGAGTCCTTGAATTTAAAACCAGCTGGGGTTCTCCAGTTCCAAGACAGCCTGGACTACAGAATGAGACCCCATCTCAAAAAAAAAATCCAAAGATGGTAACTTTTATGTTTTGTATGTTTTATCACAAGAAGTCACACAAGATTCTCTTTGAGCTTATGATAATCTTGAGCTCTGTCATGTATGTGTGCTGAGGTTGCTTTATTTTTCACACAGTCTGCAAAGTACTGGATTAACTCCACCTTTAATGGTCTTCCCCCGCTGTGTCCACAGCTTTTCCATGGCATCCCTTTCCAATATTAAATGCACAATGGATCCATTTTTTGCTTTTTCTCTTCTAAATTTCACTGAGTTGTGATTACCAAATAGTAAGAAGTATCTGTGATAAATGCAAACTTCACACTTTTTTTTTTTTTTGCTTAATCCTAGCTAGCCTATGTAAAGCCTGGAGGCAGCAAATGAATACTTCTGTGTTCTTGGCATTGATTCCTCCCAGGTAATCATTATGCTATCTATCATCCCTTCCTTGTTTATCCCCCTGCCAATGCTTATTCAAGCTCATGTCCCCATCAATTTTCTTTATAAAAAGTCTCTGTAATCCACCTCTTCTTCAATTATGCCATGGCACTTTTCAGAGCTCTAATTTATTCTGTCTTCCTGATCCTTAAGAGCCCTGAACAATCTATATTCTATTTCAGAGGTGGAAAAGGATTGTGGGAAATTATCCAGAAATGTGTTTCTGAGTTACAGAATTTTCTTTTGAAAAAAGAATTAATGGTTGACCCTGATCTTAGAGCAGGAACATGGGGAAAGTCATGGATCCTCCATTAAGGCATCTTGTCCTCGTGCTTCATGTTGAATAAGAAATTATACACATAACAGAAGCTACAATAACAACTGCTTTTCAATGAGAATATACAGATACTTTTAAAAATAGGAGTACACATGTGTGAGAGCTTATAATATCTATTCGGTGGCCAGAAAATATTTATGTTGCATATAACTACTTCAGGCAATCTTATAACCCCCAAGTCACCACTTTCTCATCCTCCAGAAGTGCTATGAAGCACAACATAGGTAAAATGCTGTGGAGACTAACAAATTTCGCTGAAGTAACTCAGATAAGAGATTCCTCCGACACAGGAACTTCCACAGGCTTACATTTCCCATTCCACAAGTGAACACTGCAGCCCTTTATAACTCTGCCCTTGTAGGCTCCCTGCCAGGTGGAGACATCTGTTTCAGCCAAATGCAGTAATGCTATTTTTTCACTTCTCGAAGCCTGCTGCTTCTCTCTCAGTCAATACAAGCAGTCATTTCAAGGAGGCCTATGAGACTAACCATCATGATACAGAGGTGAACAGCGGGAAGCCAGTTATGGGGATAAGAATGTAGACACAGGGCCTCACATCAAATGCTAATCATTATCACTTCACATGTTGATGTTGGCCAAGTGTACTCAGGCTCGCTGAATTTCTTCAACCTTGTTTGACACATGAAAGCTAAAGTCGTTGACAAATTGCTGTGGATCTTAACTAATTAGAATTCTGGCTCTGAACTTAAGGCTGCAAAGCTGGAGAATGCATGTCCTCTTTAAAATCATCAGTAAAGTTGCTCAGAAGTTTTGTTCTGTGCACATACTTTGGTGAATAACTACTCAAGCTAGAACAAAGTGTGTAGATACTAATTAATGCATCTACTTTTCAATGCACCTTATTGAGATTTTTCTTATTTACATACTTTAATAAAAAATACTATATTAAGATCCCTAATTACCCATGTCATAACCACACTCCTAGACTAGCTCAGTACAAGCACCAGCCCAGATGGTAAGGGACCCATACCCCCACTCACTGCCTATAATGTCCCCACACTTCAAGAAAGCCTAGTTTGGATTCACCAGCCTGTGTATCCGGTGAGTGCCTCAGAGTCTCACCCATCCATGTTGTCTCCACACTCCAAGACTACCTTAGTCAGTGTTCTATTGCTGTGAAGCGACTCCATGACCATGACAACTCTTACAAAAGAAATCATTTAATTGGGCCTTGCTCACTTTCAGAAGTCCATTGTCATCATGGCAGGGAGCATGGTGGCATGTAGACAGACAATGTGCTGGAGAAGGAGCTGAAAATTCTATATCTGGATCCACAGGCAACAAGAAGATAGAGGCACCACGCCTGGCCTGGGCTCTTAAAACCTCAAAGTCCACCCCAAGTGACGTACTTCCTTCAACATGGCCACACCTCCTAATCCTTTCAAATAGTGCCACTCCCTAAACTTTCAAATATATGAAGCTATACAGGGATATTCCTATTGAAACCACCACATAGACCTAATTCAGTTTCCACAAAGCAAACTGGTCAGCATCCCAGATCTTTCCCTGCTCCTCACACATTCTTAACTCAGCACAGCTTCCAACTTTGTACCAGCCCAGGCAGACACACATTCTTTCTTGGTTGCCACTGAACTGGAATCCCCTATTTCTAAAATCAAAAACCAACAGTATCATGAATGGCCTATCAAATCGTCATGCCTGATCTGAAGTCAACAACTTGGCCAACAGCAAACAGAGAATGAAATGACCACTCGGCAGAGGTAGGCCAGAATTGCACATCAGATAATCAACAAAAGAAGTCCACATGCGCAGGTCATAGCACAAAAACACAAACAATATGAAAGTCCAAGACAATATCTCTCCCCTAAACTGACTAGTCTCATAGAAATGTTCCTTAATGAGAAGAACTAAAAAGGTATCATAAACATGATTAAGGAATTCAAGAATTTAAATAAGGCACAAGTGCCTAAATGAATTTAAAGAGAACAGGTATAAACTCCTGAGTGAAGTTCAAGGAAACACAGATGTACAGATGAATGAAATGACAAAGACAATGCAAAATTTAAAAATGAATTCAGTAAAGAGATTGAGATTATGATGGAATTGAAAGATTCACTAATCCAATTAGAGAACGTGGGGAAAAGCCTTACCTGTAGATTGACTGGATCAGGTAGAAGACAGACAATCAGGATTTGAAGATAGGCTGGAGGAACTGGACCAACCAAACAAGGAATATGAAAAAACCCACAAAAGGAATATACTAGAATTATGGACACATTGAAAATACCAAACATCTATGAAGAAGGAGAAGAATTCCAGGTCACTAGCAAAGAGCAGATTTTCAAAATTAAAGAAAACCATACCCTCCTTGATACAAGAAGAATACAAAACATCAAATAGAGACAGAAAAGAAACTCCCATCAGCATATTACAGTTAAAACACTGTATCTATATCTATCTATCTATCTATCTATCTATCTATCTATCTATCTATCTATCTCTCTCTCTCTCTCTCTCTCTCTATATATATATATATATATATATATATATATAAAACAAAGAGGATTTAAAACCTGTAAGGGGAAAAACATAGCTCATATATAAAGGAAAACCCACAATAATAACAGCTGAATTCATCCCAGACTACTTTGCCCAGCAAAATTATCTACCATTATTGAAAAAGAAAGACTAATTCTCCATGATATAAATAGGCCAAAAGCCACCAAACCAGCCCTACAATGGAATGCTTAGTGCAATACTTCTAGATATGACCTATGAAATCTCAACACTGGGGTTGACTAAACAGGACCTTCATAATGACAACACCAATTGACATGCCAACATGGATGGGGGAAATTCCCCAAGGCTCTACATTTAGATAAAGCATCACAGAAGACCACTGGCTTCTGAGAGACGAAGTGTTCTCCAGGGACTTGTTTCCTGAAAGCTTATCCAAACCCAAATGAATAGAAGTGATCAGTCCTAAACATGTACATACAAGCAACATTAAATGGACTCAGTAAGGGTATGTGTATGTGTTTGTGTATAAATGTATACATATGTATGTAACAATAACAATTGAAGAAGAAGAGGTCAGGAATTTGAAAGGGAGTGGGGAAGTTGGAAGGGACAGAAGGAGGGGCAGAAATTATGTAAATACAGCACTCATATATGAAATTCTCAAAAAAAGGTTTAAGTGTAAAATACTGTATTACTATGAATGTACAAAAGTATCATAACAAAGCTTATTACACCATATAACTAGTATATGCTGTACAACCCAAATACAATATTATTATGATTTTTGGCACAGCAACATTTGTAGCTGGCAGGAAGTACCATGAAAATAGCAGTCAGTCATTAGCTGAATATATGATCTTAGGTAACATTCTCTCCTTGTTTGAGCTTCATTTCCATCATCAGGGACAGGGAAAGGGGGTGATAAAGCAGCTTGTCATAAAGGGCTCTTGCAGCTCTGCATTCTCAGAGTGTCTTTGAAGTTTAAGCTAATGGCTTTATTTTGGAAAATCCATGACACATACATAAAACATGCCTTATGCTTAAAGCGATTGTATAATTCTGTTCAAGTTTTTTTGTGGAATATTTGTTCAACTATGCAAAAATGTGTTGCATTTGTTTAACTATGTAAAAATGTGGTGCATTTGTTTATGTTGTGAAATATTTGTTTAACTATGTAAAGATGTAGTGCATTTGTTTAATTATGTGAAGCTGTGTTAATATTTTACCTTGCCTGCCTAAGGCACCTGATTGGTCTGATAAATAGCTGAATGGACCATAGCAAGGGAAGATGTATATGTGAAACTTCTTGGCAGGGAGAGTAAATAGGAGGAGGAATTTAGGCTCGATAAAAGGGGGAAAGAAAAGGAGAAGACAGGGAGACAGACACCAGGGGCTAGCCAGACACACAGGCTTGTTGACAGCCCAAAGAAAATGCCAACTACAATCAAGTAACTGTCAAATCATCTTTTTAAACTTGGGACCTATAAAGTAATAGCTTTCAAGCTAATAAATATTGAACTTAAAAAATAAAATAAAACTGACCCTATGCCCGAGTCTCCAACATCATTCTCCACCTGGAGGAACTAGAGTGACACAGAAAGATGGCTGAGTTTGAGGACAAGGAGCCTGGAAGAGCTGCTCATACTACAAAGCAATGAGGTGTTTGAAAACATGGGTCCCACTCACCAAATCTGTGCAATCTTGTCATCAAAATAAATAATTATTACAAAATATTGTGGGGAAATTGGAAAGTCTGAAGCTCATATCAATAATTAACAAGACGGAAGGAAAAGTGCTAGGTTATAGTACATAGTACATTTCTAAATACTGACTGGCTTATTACGTGTGTGTGTGTGTGTGTGTGTGTGTATGTGTGTGTGTGTGTGTGAGAGAGAGAGAGAGAGAGAGAGAGAGAGTTGAAAAGACAATATTTTAGGCTGGTGACACAGCTTCATATGCAAACACACTTGCTGCCAAGCCTGACAACATGAGTTACATGCTAAGGACAGACATAATAGGAGGACAGATCCAGTTGTCCTCTGACTTGCACATGTGCACAGTGGCATGCACACACCATGTGCATACACTCAAACAGACACAATGCACTATTGCATACACATGAAGGAGTGTGCATATGTGCAAAAACACGAATACTAAATAAATAAATTGTTTAAGACAAAAATTAATAAGGTAAAAGACAATATTCTTCATTTACTGTAATACAGATTGTATAAAATAAAATATTGTTAAGTGAATGTTAAATATCTCTGGAAATTTTAATGAGGAGGATATTTACAAGGTAATAAAATATCTTTTCATAGACTGCTTATTATCAGTTGCCAGGGAAATATAACAATTACACAATGGCAAAATTGGATAACTATTTTTCCAGATGATCATAATTAACCTTACTAATGAGGATCAGGTACATGACATGTACCTTTGACTCTAATACTCCAGGAAGCCTATCTCCCTACCTAGAAGGCACTGCTCAGATATAATCAAGAATGTTTATGGAATGTCTCCACATTGTACCTTTTTCTGTAGTTGTAAATTTTTTCTTTGTAGTATTTCCCATGCCCAGTACAGGGTCAAGTACTGCATTTGGCTATCATGTATCTTTAACCCCCTTTTATCTGGAATATTCCACAAATCTACTCGAGTAAGGACTTATGACAAGCCCTGAACTTTCCTTTAATGCAGAGACTGGACAAATGATACAGGACTTGACAATTAACCCAAAATTTTTCTTTTCAAGATTCCCCAAAGATATCTTCACCCCTAGAAAGCAAAAAGAAAAAGAGAATAAGATATGAGATAGATCATTGAATCTACACAGAAAAAAGATAAAGAAATAATAGGATAAATAGGTAGATCACAGAATCTACACTGAAGAAAAAGGGGAAGATATAAAAATGACAAAAGGTAGACTACTGAATGTATTATGAAAAGAAAAAAGAGAATATAGATGTGATAAGATAAAAAGGGAGATTATGTAATCTACTTTTAAAAAGGAACTACTTGTTTTAAATAAGATAAGTAATGAAAATTTTTTGGTCTGAGTTTATCAGATGTTACTGGACTGGACATTGTTAATATATATAATGGATTTTTTTATCTGAACCTGTCAAATGTTAATGGACTAGACACCGTTAATGTAATCTTGACTGTGTATATTATATATACTTACTGGATATAATTTTTCTTGTATTAGTTATAAGCTTTTTTAAATTTTAGACAAAAAGAGAGGAAATGTGGTGGTACTATGTTCCCCAAAATATTGTGTACATTAATAAACTTGTTTTTATGATATTGATACTCTTTTTTAATATTTTATTTTATAATTAACTTAATTTCACATATCAGCCACGGATTCTCCTGTCTTCCTTCCTCCCACCTCCCACCAAATCCACGCCCATTCCCATATCAGCCACGGATTCTCCTGTCTTCCTTCCTCCCTCCCCCCCAAATCCACGCCCATTCCCATGGCCTCCAAGGCAAGGTCTCCCCTGGGGCGTCAGTCCAGCCTGGTAGACTCAGCCAAGGCAGGTCCAGTCCCCTCCTCCCTATACCAAGGCTGAGCAAAGTGTCCCAGCATAGGCCCCAGGCTCCAAAAAGCCAGCCCCTGAACCAAGGACAGGTCCAGGCTCCATTGCCTGGGGGCCTCCCAAACAGTTCAAGCTAATCAACTGTCTCACTTATCCAGAGAGCCTGGTCCAGTTCCATGGGGGCTCCTCCGCCATTGGTTCACAGTTGATGTGTTTCCACTAGTTTGGCTATTTGTCCCTGTGCTTTTTCCAATCATGGTCTCAATATCTCTTGCTCATATAATCCCTCCTCTCTCTCACCAATTAGACTCCCGGTAGTCTTGAACGAATTGGCACCAGAGATCACTTCTTAAATATAACACCAGTAGCACAGACAGTGAGAGAAAGAATTAATAAATGGGACCTTTTGAAACTAAGAAGCTTTTGTAGTGCAAAGGACACAGTCAACAAGACAAAACTACAGCCTACAGAAAGGGAAAAGATCTTCACCAACCCCACATCTGACAGAGGGCTGATATCCAGAACATATTGAGATCTCAAGAAATTAGACATCAAAATACTGAATAGTCCAATTAAAAAGTGGGCTATAGAGCTAAACAGAGAATTCTCAACAGAAGAAACTCAAATGGCTGAAAGGCATTTAAGGAATTGCTCAACATCCTTAGTCATCAGGGAAATGCAAATCAAAACACCCCTAGATACCTTTTTACACCCATCAGAATGGCTAAGATAAAAAACACTGATGACAGCTTATGTTGGAGAGGATGTAGAGTAAGGGGAACACTCTTACACTGTTGGTGGGAATGCAAACTTGTACAGCCACTTTGGAAATCAATATGGTGCTTTCTTAGAAAATTGGGAATCAACCTCCCTCAAGACCCAGCTATATCACTCCGGCATATACTCAAGAAATGCTCAATCATACCACAAGGACACATGCTCAACTATGTTCGTATCAGCATTGTTTGTAATAGCTAGAACCTGGAAACAACCTAGATGCCCTTCAACTGAAAAAATGGATAAATAAAATGTGGTAATATACACAATGAAGTATTACTCAGCAGAGAAAAACAATGGCATCATGAGGTTTGCAGGCAAATGGATGGAACTAGAAAAAAATCATCCTGAGTGAGGTAACCCAGACTCAGAAAGACAAACATAGTATATACTCACTCATAAATGGATAATAGATGTAAAGCAAGGGATAACCAGACTGCAACTCACAACTCCAGGGAGGCTACCCAGTAAAGAGGACCCTAAGAAAGACACAGGGATCACCCAGCAACAGAGAAATGGAAGAGATCTACATGAGCAACCTGGACATGGGGTGGGGGTGGGGTAATGGAGGGCAAGAGTCAGGGGAAAGAGACCTTAGGGGAGAGGGAGGTCCCAGCTGGATCAGTAGCAGAGTGGGAGAACGGAGAGGGAGATACCATGATGAATGAAGACCCCAGGAGAATAGGAAGAAGCAGAGTGCTAGAGAGGTTTCTAGAAATCCACAAAGATACCTCCACTGTAGACTACTGGCAATGGTCGAGAGAGTGCCTGAGCTGACCTCCTCTGGTGATCAGATGGCCGAACACCCTGGCTGTCATGATAGAACTCTCATCCAGTGTCTGATGGAAGTGGATGCAGAGATCCACGGCTGAGCCCCAAGTGGAGCTCCGGGAGATGTTGATACTCTTAAACTTGCTTTTTAGAGGCTTCTTGGAGGTTTCTTCATTGATTAGATCTGGGTATTGCATTCCATTACCATTTTTATTGTTTTGCCTGTTTGATTATTTTTGTTTTGAGTTCTTCATATATTGAGGACACATGGCTTTTATGTGGATGCAAGTATTCCATATGGTTTCAAAGTATGTTCTCCTGTCTATCTATGGCTTCTCTTTAAATTCTCTTCAAAAGAAGCAGCTTTTCTGTTTTATAAAATGTATTATATCCATATTTTACAAATTGTGCTTTTGGAAGTAGTATCTAAGAAATCTGAGTTTGTAGGGTTTTCTTTATAACTTTTATTTTTGGAAATGATTGAAAGGAGGCAGAAATACTGTAAAAATAATAATGCAAAGTTAAATAACATTCATGTACTTCCCTTAACACTTTACACCCTTTGCTTTATTTATTCCCCTTTCTCTAAGCATTTGAACTATTTGAGAGTAAGTTATTTACATGCCTAAATTTACCCGTAAATGTTATAGTATATCAATGTGAATTTATTAAGCTAATTAGTTCAACTTACAAACTTAGAGAGCAGGCACTGAAAATGCTTTCATACCATATAAAGCACTTGCATCCACATAAAATACATGTATCCACAACATATAAAGAACTCTCATAATTAAATAATAACAAAAAAGCAAAACATAAAAATGGTTTTTAAAAAACAGTTAGCTAGATACTTGGTTAAAGAATACACAAAAAATTAGTACATGAGAAGATGATCAATCTTACTGATCACTGAGGAAATGTAGTTTTAATTTTTAACTGATATTTAAACACATAAACTTGTACACAATAATGTGTGCCATGTAATGTTTCAATATATGCATACATTAGATGATGTTTAAATCAGACTAAATTTATCATCTATCTCCTCAGTCATCTACTGTATATTCATAGTGAAGATATCAATATCTTCCACCTTTTGAGATAAACAGTTCATATTTTTATATATTGTTACCCCACTAGTGCACTGAACACCAGAACTGATTCTTCCTAGTCTATCTAGAGGTATTTTTGTACCTGTTGATCTGCCAATTTCTCCCCATGTCTTCTTCTTCCTTATTTTTCAAAGACTCTAGAACATACCACTCTACCTTCAACTTCCATGAGAGTAACTAACTGTTTTACTGAAGTGATAGAGACCAAAGAGAGGCCTTGTACAAGCTAGGCAAGTGCTTTACCACCGAGCTACATCCCAAGACTTTGGTATCAACTTTTTTTTTTTAACTCCACTGGTTTTAAAGTTATGTAACAATAAGAATATAATTTAAAAATGACCATATCAAGTGTTTACAAGAATGTAGGAGAGCATGAACTGATGCATATTGCTGATGGTATAAAATTATATAAATACTCTAGAAAATGGCTACTAGACTTGGCTACTCCACTTCCAGATACTAACAAGAGAAATGAAGGCATGTTTCCATGCAGAGACCCTCTTATTCAAGTTCAGAGTAGCTTTATTTACACAGTGAAAACCTAGAGACAACCCAAATGTCCACAACTAGATGAACAGATAAACAAATTTTGTTGTAAATCTATACAAGCTCTAAAAATTAGCTATTGCTACAGGTCCATGCTTTGATTATACCATTTATTTTAAATCCTAATAAGTGAAAAGGAATTGGAAATGATAGAAATCAGAAAAGTGACTACCTTGGGCGGGACAACAGGAATGGAAGGAAGAGGTTTAAAAGCACAGGAAGTAACTTTGGGATGTGAACAAGAATTAATATTATCTTAATTGTGGTAGTGAGTGTGTATCTATTCCTGAACATGCCAGATTGTAAGGTCACTATACAATCTATTGTTCAGTTTATTGATTAGGTATAGAACAATCTATAGCTGGTAAATCTCAACTGGGCTGTTTAAAGGTGGCTAGCACAGTGCCTGGCACACAGCAGGCATTCAGTACTGTAGGCTGTTGTCATTCATGGGTTTCCTCTGATGACTCCACCCCCACTATCCAGTATATAGTACTTCAAAAAAAGCACCATTTTTAATATAGACATTTTTCTCCCAAAGTCTGAAGATGAAAATAGAAAAGACAAAATACACACACACACACACACACACACACACACACACACACACACACACACACGTATCACAGGATGGCAAATGCCTATAATCTAGCTACTCTTGGGGGTGAGGCAAGGGAATCATTTGAGTTCTTGTGTTCAAAGTCACTCTGGATGACGTAGGGAGAGTCTATTAACAAGTCACTGAGTTTCCTGTTTTTCAAGATAATACATGGATGGATAATATAGATAGGTGACAGGCAGATGATAGATAAATGTGGAAACAGGCTCCTTCCCTTGCTTCTTTACTCCTCTTTCCTCCCCTCAGTCCCTTCCTGCTCTTTTTATGTTTCCTCCTATTTGTTCTTTTGAAAAGTAGGTTTACAGAATGTTAATGAAGGAAAAACAGACAGTTCTTCGGCATATGACTTTCTAAGTCAATTAAAGAGCAAGGTTTGGGAATGGGAAGGGGTTGCATAGAATGAGTTTGAGGCAGAAGATTAGACAGTTTCCCATTGTGTTTTGAATTGAAGTAGAAATTATGTCCTTGGCCTTTAAAGGGAACACAGAAATTCTTCTTATGTCATGATTATTTATAAACTGCACAATAAGTTTTAGGCTAAATAAAACAGTTGGCCTCCTAGGGACCCATGGTTGGGGAGCACATAGGCCCAGAGCCGAACCTACTACTACCATTTATCTAAATGGATATAGTATCAAATAGCCCTCTTAAATTCATTATCTTTGTCCCCGTAGATTAGTGAGCTCTCAGAACCCATTAGAGAAGTTGCTTTGTTGCAGCGGATTAAGGGTAACACAAAAAGCCGCAACAGGTAAAAGTGCAGAGAAGAGGTATTGTGCGGAGTGCTCAGCCATACACGGAACACCTGTATCACAGTCCCTGTCTCTAGCGTTCAGGTACCATTGCAGAACAAGGAGTTGAAGGACTTCAAGAGCCAATTGGGAAGAAGTGGAGTGAAACAATGTCCTCTGGACATGACAGGAACACTGCACTCATGACCTTCCAGGAGCTGTGTTTGACTGTAAGGCATGCAGTGCACAACACCAAGGCAATCAACAGTCTGGCATGAATAAGGGAGGGCTGATATCTACTGTTGGGTGATGGCTTCTAGGGAAGGGGGACTTGGTTGTCTTTAAATGTGTGGCTGCTGGTATGTCTACCATGCTCTGGTGGATGGCCCACAGCTACTGAGTATATAGGCAGCACAAATCGGGCTCAGTGGGTTATTCAAAAAGGAGAGGGCACAAAATTGAGAGGGGCGGGGCATATCTGGGAGGAATTCAGAGGAGGAGTGAGGGGTGAATATGGTCAAAATACATAGTATGCACACATGAAATTCTCAATGATTTAATGCAAATTTTAAATATTTTTGTTTTTCTATTTTATTTTTGGGCTATGTATTTAATTTTTAATTTTTACTTTAATGTTTTTTCATATAATATATTTTATCATATTCTTTCCCCTTTCCCAATTCCTCCCAGATCCTCTCAATCTTCCTACACACCCAACTTAATGTACACACACTCTCTCTCTCTAAAACAAAACAAAAAACCCTGAAAAGCCAAACAAGCAAACTAAGTTTAAAAAAATAAGACAAAAACCAAAATAAAACAAAAAAGCACACAAAATGGAGTTTTTTTGTGTTGGCCATCTTCTATATTTTGAAAAACATTATTGGCCTCTATACATATTTTTTCTTCTGAGTAGGAAGAGACAAATATGCTATGGAAGAGTTACCATCTGCAAAGTTTCATTAGTTACCACTGATGATTAGATTATTGTACATATTTATTCAAGTTTCCTTAGCTGGGTCACCAATGTTGTTACAGCAATGACATGTCATTAGGAGAAACAAAATGAAGACAAATGAGTGAAGGTCAGGATGGGTGAGCAAAAATTGCAATACAGCATTTTATTCAAGTTTTCACTTAATTACAGCCAATGGGTGGGGCAAATAAGCAAAAGGATATATAGCCATTGGGAAGATATTAAGCAGAAACCATGGGTTTAAATATTTGGTATGTTCACAAAAAAGTGCTTTAAATGTATGCATATTTTGGGCACAACATAGATAAGTTTGATGTTTTTCATGTAGTGTTGATCAGTAAACCAACCCTTTTTCTAAAGCTTCCTGGTGATTCATTGCAGTTACCAGGGCATATTATGGCAACATAAAATCCAAGGATCTTTAAATGGGGACACAATAGACCAAAAATAAAAATAGAATTGGTTAGCAATTTGAGGAATGATACCTTAAGTAGGGAGGATGAGTAGGCGTTTATTTATAAGGTTTTGGTGCTCCTAGAGCAAGGAAAAAACAGACCACCAATTGCTTTTTCTGTGTCGATAGCACAGACTGAGCTGGCAGTGGCAGAACTGTGGTGCTTTGTCAAGTATTAGACCAAGTGGACACTAGGAGTGTTTTATCTCAACATTCAGGATGTTGAGGAAGGACAATTATAAGGTTGATAACAGCCTAGGGTATGGAGTGAGACAAACTAACATAAAAAAGCATACCAAGGTGAGGGCAATAGGAAAGAGGATGATTATTGAAACAGTAAAAACAATGAAAAGTTACCAGGTTTTGTCTTCAGATCTTAAAATTCATCTTTCTTGTTACCTTTCTATGTTTAAGTGTCTTCTACAGGTAATATGCATCTTGATGTTTGTAGATGATTTAAAAAAGACCAAGAGAGCCAGGCATAGAGGCACAGGTCTCTCATTTCAGTACTTGGGAGACTGAGGAGTAAGTATGTCAAGTTCAAGGCCAGCCTAGACTAGTGAGACCCTGTCTCAAAAACAAACAAAATGGCAAAGAGGATTAAAACCAGACACACAGCATGGTGCTAGAGTTCTTGGCTTGTCAGAACAAGGCCAAAGCATCCTAATCCATGTGGCAATAAATAATAACGATGACAACTTTAATGCTAAGTAAATAAATATGAAAAGAAAGTAGAAAGAAAGAAAAGGACCAGCATTTCATTAAAGCACACCTTCTAAATTTGCTTTTCAACTCAGAAACCCTGGGGTGAGCTGACTTACAGAGATCTATGCTACACTGGCAGGTGCCACTAACAGGGCAGTGACCTAAATGATAGATGTAGAACTGAGGAGACACAAATCTGTCTGTAAACTGTTAAGGGGTCCATAAATGTCACCTGATCTAATGGGCTCTTATCAGAATGAAGAGTTTTCAGTCCATGGAATCTAGCCATGAAAAATGTCGACTTGGTCTTAAATGCAATTACACCGAGCTTAGTTTAACTGCCTGTCACACTATTTCTCCATGAGAGTATAGCTGAAAAAACAAAGCCAAACAAGAAAATAAATTCATGCAAACAAGGGAGAAAGAGAAATAAAGTAACCAGGTAATTTATTTTCATGGTAACAAGACTTTGAAGGTCTCAATTGTAAATTCAAAACACTTCCAAGATTCCAAAAGAAACAGGCAAGGTATTCTTTTTTACAGATGCAAAACCTTTGTGATCATCTGAAAAAATAAAGGCTTTTTAAAAAGTCAGCTGTGAGGTTTGAAAATAAAGGCAGAAATGTGATTTATAATGAAAAGAATTTGCCTTTTTTATACATTGATTGATTAGGGGAGTATACACAAGCGCTCTCTCTCTCTCTCTCTCTCTCTCTCTCTCTCTCTGTGTGTGTGTGTGTGTGTGTGTGTGTGTGTGTGTGTGTGTGTGTGTGTGTGTGTGTGTGTGTGTGTGTTTTGTAGGTCAAAGAGCAATTATGCCTTCTATCATTTGGGTCTCTCAGACTGAACTCAGATCATCAGGCTTGGTAGCAGGTACTTTTACCAACCGAATGATTTCCCCGGTTCCTTCTAGATTTATTTAAAACTGATAAAATGCTCATCAACTTTTTTATTTCTTATTTTGGAAGAAAGGGTCACACTGTATATAACTAACTGACTTGGAACTCACTCTGTAGACCAGACTGGCCTGGAACTCACAGAGATCCTCCTGCCTCTGCTTCCTGAGTGCTAGGATTGAAGGCGTGTGCCACCTCCATGCCTGGTACCACTCATCAACTTTTGAAAGTCAGTGACCACATCAAGACACTAGAAGAGGGGTGTCCTTAAAGCTATTTTCTCATCAGTTTCCACTCTTTTTGGTTTCTCCCTGTGAGTATGCTTTTACTTTCTTTGTCAGTTTTTTTTTTTTTTTTTTTTTTGGTTTTTCGAGACAGGGTTTCTCTGTGTAGCTTTGCGCCTTTCCTGGAGCTCACTTGGTAGCCCAGGCTGGCCTCGAACTCACAGAGATCCGCCTGCTTCTGCCTCCCGAGTGCTGGGATTAAAGGCGTGCACCACCAACGCCCGGCTCTTTGTCAGTTTTTATTCTAAAATCATCTGCTCTTCTCCCTTTTTCCTTCTTTGCTTACCAACTGTGAATTAGCTATAATAGGGAGCAGGGATGTTTTGAAAGATAGTATTTGAAGGGTTGTGGATGTAGCTAAAGTAGAATGTTTACTTGGCATGCCCAAGATCCTGGGTTCCATTCCCAGTGCGACATAAACTGGACATAGTACCATATTCTTGTAATCCCCACACTGAGAAGAGATATGGAGACAGAAGACTTCTGTTCAAGACTACCTTCAACTACATATCAAGTTTCAGGCCAGAATGAGATTCATGAGATACTATCTCAAAAACATAAAAACAGCAAAATCAATACAATTTTAAAATAGAATATTTGACAGAATTTTTAGTACATAACATTTCATGTAAAGTTGGAATAACATAGTGTAAAGTTCTGTTACCTCTTTATTTCCCTCTTAAATCACAAATACTGAAAAACACAAGACTAGGAAATTCCACATTTGTTCCTTCTGAGGGAGAGAAAGGATGCTTTTCTACACATATGACCTTGATTTTTTCTCTCTCTTATGGGTTGATGGCCAGAAGCAAACATTTTCCAGCATTGATTTTTATAGCCAGGCCTGGGCAGTAATGAGGCTAGCAAGATGAAGAGCCAACAGGAAGCCAGGAAAACTTCTGTTCCATTCTCCCTTTGTGAGCATTGTTTCTTTACTAAACTCCTGCCTTCAACACACTTCCTGAACAATGGAAGAAAAATGCCCTCGTTGCCCCTCTGGTTGGGAGGGGTTTGGCTCCTGCTTGACCACATAAAGCTTTGGAGCTATCGGAAGATGAAGCTTTTCCTTGCTTTCCTGCTCTTCTTTCCACCTAATCTTCTGGCTCCCCCACATCCTGTTGCTGTCATGCCAGCAATTCCATAGGCCCAGGAACAGTCACATTTACTGCATTTCCACCCCCCATGTGCCTGTATAGGCTGGGAAGGAAATGTCACTCAGGGATTTGTGAGCAGGAGATACCCAGTTGAAAGTAAACATTTTCACAAACAACATTTTATATTTGATGGATGTCTCCCCTATACCCAGCTTCCTTCCTCTCTTAAGATTGTGTCCTACAGTTTGACTTACTATTTTAACACAGCCAGTGTTCTTAGATTTGACCGATGGCTATGAGCTTAGAATCAGCCTGTGTCCCCTACTGCTCCATTTGAACTCTCCTACTCTGGGAGCAAAGTAAAATGCAGCAGCATCAATGGAAGCTGAGGGATTCAATGACCACAGAATTTTGAGGTTAGATAAGACATTGTTTTGGTTGCTGAGCAATGTTGTCAAGAGGTCATGGAACAACCATAGAGCAGTCAGTAGAATGTTTCTAATGATCAGGATGAAAAATGCCTTGGATATTGGTCCTCAACCCTTCCATTGCTCAGTTTTCCTGGCATCCAGTTAGTTCATCTTGCTATCACCGTCATTCTTTGTCTTGCTATCTTTGTCAGTTCCTGGGCCTGGCTATAAAAATCAATGCTGGAAAATGTTTGCTTCTGGCCATCAACCCATAAGGGAGAGAAGAATCAAGGACATGCCTTTCTCTCCCTCAAAATGAATAAAGGTTGAATTGGAAATTTCATCAGTTTGCATCTTGGCCTCTTCTAGTGACCTCTTGTTTGGGGCCTTGGTTCCCCTTTCTACCTATCCCATGAAACCACGAATTGTGCTCCTGAGCTGCTCATCCCTTTCCAGACTCCTTTATTCTTGAGTTTGAGACTACTTGAGGAGTTCATACCACTGGCTCCCAAACCAGAATCAGTGTTTGAAAGGCATATATGCTTCCTGCCTAGAGAGGGTATTATTCTATATGTCTGAGGTGAAGCTCAGGAAGCTGAATTTAAATGTGTCATCAGGCGTTCATGGACAAATGAGATGACACTCTTGAGAAACAAAAATCTCACAAAACTCACCATCCCATCCAATCCATTCCTCCTCCCCCCAAAGGGGGATTTCTCAGTAATGTAATTCCACTTGTCTGAAAAAGTAAACCTGCTCAAACAGTGCTTCCAGGGGCTTCTGGAATACTTTTGCCACTGACAACACCTATATGAACACAAGACATGGAAAGAGTTCTCACAGGACAACAGTATGGCCACATTCATATTTTGAACAAATTTCAGCAACAGTGCAGAGTATATTGTAAGGCCAATGTGTGGCCAATGTGTGACCGTGTCACCTCTAGCCATTTCCCGTCTCTTCTCCTTGGATGAGCTCATACATTTGAACACTTGGTCCTCATCTGTTGACACTGATTGGAAAGGTTATGGGACATTGAGGAGATGGGCCCTTGCTAGAGGAAATACATCTCTGGGGGCAGGCTGTGGGGGTTTATAGCCTGACCTTATTTACTGTTCTCTCTCAGCTTCCTGAGTATTGATTTAATGCAATCAGCAACTTCCTACACCTGCTGCCAAGCATTCCTTGCCTGTTGCCATGTTTTCCCTGCCATTGTGGACTCTATCCCTCCGGATCTTATACTTAAACAAACCCGTTCTTCCTTAATTTTTCTCACGGTGCTTTATCACAGGAGCAGAAAATAAACTAACACATCAACTCTAGATAATTTAAATAGTAAATTAATCAGGATGAAATAAAAAATGGTTCACAGTATGAATGTAGAATTAAGCTTAGAATAAACCAAAGCATCAAGGGGAGTGATTAAGAACTTCTCAGCACCCTCCCCGTTACCAACTGTAGCACTCAGGAAAGAAGGCTCTGCATCCCTCTTGGGCAGCACAATAGAGCTGACCCTGTTGACAGGACATGGGTGACCTGGCCTGAGAGCATGTGAGCATGGGAGATTGGGCCCCGTTCTTTGTCTGCCATATCATGGCATGGGTGAGGGAGATATGCTTTCCCCTGCACCTCACTGCCTGTGGCAGTTGGGAGTTGGGAGAGATGACCCTGAGGTCATGAGAGTGGGAGAGCTGTCCCTGCCCCTCACCAGCTGTAACACTCTCGAGACTGGACCCTGCACCTGGCACAGGCAACACAGTAGAGCTGGTCCTGATGGTGGGGTGTGGGTGAGCCAACCCAGAAGGCATGAAAGCAGGAGAACTGGCCCCTCCCCTTGTTCCTTGCTTTATAGGGTAAACTAGTTGGGGCAATGCTGGCGAGCTCACCCTGGCAGTGGGGATAGGGGAGAGCTGGCAGGCTGACTATCTTTGTAATCACCCAGGCCCAGAACTAGGGTTATGAGTTGGCCCACCTCAACATCCACCCCATCTGTAATCTGCTGGAACACATGAAGGGACTAGTCCTGCAGACCCAAACCTGCAGGATTTCCACAACACAGGGCAACAGCAGGATAACCAAGAGGAGCTCCAGTGAGGGCTCAGCATCCATAGTGTAGCAGACACCAGAGGCCTAGACCCAGATCAATGACTCTTTGCAATGAATCCTTGCAAGTAAAGATATATGGACTAAAGGGTTTACCGTGTGACTCACTGGGTCATACTACAGCTTCTATGACAAGATTGATTTTTCTTTTTTTTCTATTAAATTTTATTTTATTTTATTTTGTGGGGAGGAGTTGCAAGGGCAGAGGACAGAAACAAAGGGACAGGGAGATGAATGGAATTTAGATGCATGATGTGAAAGACACAAAGGATAAATAAAAAGAAAGCTTAAGAAAGAACTGCTCAGGTATAAAACTAAAAGGAGTATTACATCTGTATTTCCACCTTGAGTTT
This sequence comes from Peromyscus maniculatus bairdii, assembly GCF_049852395.1. Taxonomy (NCBI): domain Eukaryota; kingdom Metazoa; phylum Chordata; class Mammalia; order Rodentia; family Cricetidae; genus Peromyscus; species Peromyscus maniculatus. The sequence goes on along the minus strand of NC_134875.1, from coordinate 23,585,784 downwards.
TTTTTCCTCTTACAGTTAACATTCTAGTGTAGGCCAAATTAGTTATTATGGGTTGTGTACTCACCCTTTTAGCAAAGATACACCAAGATATCATAATATGGACAAAAGATTTTTTTTCATGAGAAAATCAAGGTGTTGAATTCTCAAAACCCAATAAGGACTTCTTATTACAGGAGTTTACAAACTTACTATAGGAAACTAACTTGGCCTGTGTTCACTATATGGGTGACCTCATGAACTAGAATGACCTAATGTCAGAATATGGAGAAATAAAATAAACTCTCAGAAACATCTTAAAATGAAAAACAATATTTACTGCTGAGAAGGTCGCCTAAACAAGAGCTGCTCTAATAAAAGTATGACTCATGTTTGGTAACACCCTAACAGAATTTGTATATCCTGGAAGAACAAAACTTTTCTGTGGGCAGTCTCCCTAACAGAATTTAATAATGTAGAGGGTGTTCTTACCTTGTGAGAATATTTACACATGCAGGTCTCCATCATTAGATATTTCAGCGTCACCAACCTAAATGATGAGGTAGTGATAATGGTAAAAGTGTAGTTTCAGTCTCAGAGGGACCTGTTGGGCCTATGTGAAGCCTCTGTAGATGTTCAGCTCTGGATACCTCTATGATTGTTGACAACCAGGAGTGATTTGTCAGCAACTGTCCACACCCATGGAAATTCTCATAAGTGCCTCAAATTCCATATTGGCCATAGACTTTCTATGTTGGTTATAGAATCAAAATAAATAGGTAGGATCTGGTACAGCTGGAAAAATTTGGATACCAATGGTGCCACTACAATCTATTTTATTTACCAGAGCAAGTGGGAACCACTGTTAGATAAGATTAGTAGTGATCTATTTCAACAATATTTTCTATAAATCTTCAGCCCTATAGACACATTTTTCAAGTGGAGGAATTGAGTATTGGGTACAGAATCTACCACTGGTAAACATTTAGAGCAAAATACCCAAAAGTAAAATTGTTAGTTCTATTCTTTTTCTAGGGTGATAGGCCAAAATAGATAATACTTAGGATTCACACATTTTCTTCTCTAGCCTGAGGAAGAGCATGACAATTTTGATTAAATTTGCAGTTCATTCTTATCTGACATTTTCCTTTTTGAATTAATTTGCTCTACTGTCTCTCCTCTCCTATGAGAAAGTAAATGCCAATAGAGCAGAAGTTTTTGCCACTTTTACTCACTGCTATATCCGTGATACCAAAGGCAGCGCCTGACATATGATAAGCACTCAATGAAATTTGTTCAATGAGTGGATAAATGAGTCAGGCCTGAGAGCACAGGACTGTAATGCTATCTACTTGAGAAGCTATAGCAGGTGAAATTTAAACACAAGGGCAGCCTAGACTGTGGAAAGGAAGGAATAAATGAAATGCAGTAGATGTTTTGAAAGATTGGATGTCATCCATCAAAAAATCAATCAAATATTTGATGGGTGATCAAGGCACAGCTTTCAAACTCAAACTGGAGGGTTTTGAAGATGAGGATACATTGACTTGTCCAAGCACGATTTTCAACTCATCTGACATTGGTGTGGGGTTTATTTCATAAGAGTATCACATAATCTGGACTTCGAGAACTAGGTCCTCTGACACATGAATCACCCTAAGCCTGACAAACTTTAATTAAATTCATGTCTCTGTTATTTCCACATGGGCATTTAATGATTTCAGAACATTAACAGGAATTAGCCTTGCATTAAATTTCCGTGTATTCTCTTTAACATCTTGCACAGTGCTCTGCATAGAGACATGAATCAGTAAATAGTGGTAGAACGAAAAAAGGAAGGAATTAAATCTGTCTGAGCACTAGGTGAATTTACATTACTGCTCTGGCAATTGAAACAGAAGGTAGTGAGATTCACAGCAATGTGAATATGCAGTCTCCTGTCTTCATAACTTCCAACTGCTCCCTCCCCTTCCCCTTCCTCCCTCTCTCCTCCCTCCCTTCATTCCATTCTTTCATCTTTCTTTCCTTCCTCTTAAATGAATTCAAGGATTTTATGATACATGTACTAGTTTCCAGGGCACAGTATTTTGTATTGAGAGTTTGTAAATATTATCAAACATCATTTCTTTTAGAATAAAGTGAAATAAGGAAATTCATAGCAATTATCTTGGACCAGATACCTTAAGAGAAATGAAGATGAAACAATGTCCATGACTTAGCTTCATAACTTTTAACATCAAGAATATCTAGTACTAATAAAGAAAAGAATAAGTCCCATAGAAATATATATGTGAAGTGTATAAGAAATGATGGTATTGGAATAGGAAAAAAAATGTATGTGGGGGGCGAGTTGGTTAAGTATATCATGTAAACAAGGAAAATGACAAAATAAATATTTTCAACATTAATAAATATTTTCAACCACGTAGAAATGACCACATAAGTAGATTTAAAATGTATAGCCTCATAAGCTAAAGACTTTGAAGATGAACTACTCAGAATAAGAACATAGTTATAGATTCAAGAAAATGAGAAAACAGCACTTGAAAACATATTCTGGGACTTATATCAGGAATGGCCATCTCCAGCATTTAAGTGTATTCATTGGGTGGTAGCTATTTACTTTGTCTTAGCTAAAAGGAATCCCTGGGACTAGAGTTGAGCCTCAGTGGTAGAACACTTGTTCAGCATGAATGAATCCCTGTGTTCCATCCCTAGCACTGAAAAAGAAAGGGGTTGGGAGAATATGGACCATTAGTTCCACAGACATGCAACTTTAATTCATTGAAAAAATATGGGAATCTACTGTAATAGACCTTCTAGTAGACACTGGAGGTGTAGTAGTAAATAAAGCAAGCATATTCCCTCTTTTCATGGTGTTTCTCTTATAGTGGAGGAGACATTTTCCTCAAGCAGATACACAAGTATGTAATGTCGAATGGCAGTAAGTGCTCTTTTTAGTTAGGCAAAAGGTTATACTGCAGTTGTGGAAAGGATGCCTCATATTGTAGCTTTATTGAGATATCCTTGCTTGATTCTCACTTAAAAATCTTGGAAAGTTCAGGTTTAGATTATGAAGGGAGTCATTTAGAGAACCCACCGTCTTCCGTATTATTATGCTGTCATCTCCCAGAGGATTAATTTTGCTGGCATTCTCAGCAAAGGTCACTAGCACAGTTGCCATCTAAGAAGAGAAGAAAGGAAATCCTTTATAAGAACATATAAGCAACTGTTTGTAGGCAACTGGAGGAAACACGCTCAGCTAGCCATGCCTAGTGGCAACGCAGCAATGTTCATAGGGGAGAGGGAAGAAAAGACTCGGGGATAACACCAGCATACTGTCACACACAAACTGTAGAAAGGTGGCAAAGGATGGGCACTCAGCCAGGGAGAGAGGTCAGAAAACCCTCTGGAGTTTGGGATAACAATGCTACCCCCATGATGTGTTTGTTGCAATAAGGAGAACCTTGGAGGAGGGTCTTTACAGACACAGAAAACATTATAGATCTTAACAGAAGCACCTTATCCTTGATTATCTAGATGGATCCAAATTAATCACACGAGCGCTTAAAATCAGAGATCTTTCTCTGGCTGCAGAAGAGATCTTACAGTAAAAGAGAGATCTGAAGCGTAGGAGGGATTTGACACAGTGTTACTATCTTGTAGTTGGAAAAGATCATATGGACAAGAAATGGGGCGGGGTGAGAAACTGAGAATGGCTCTTAGCTAATAGCCAGCAACAAAATGATACTCCCACTCTCACACCTGCACAGAAGTGAGTTTTTGTAACATGGATGAATCTGGGGATAGGTTCTCCCCTAAACCTCCAGAAATTAACACAGCCCTGTGAACATCTGCTTCCTTCCTTCTGAAACTTTCCAGCAGAAAAATCAGCTGAGACTGTGGACTTCCAATAAGTTTGTGCCATTGTAAACTATTGAGTTTGTAGTGATTCATTACATGGTGATAGAAAATGTGTATAGATATGAAGTCTAAAGGCTGGATGTGTGGCAGTCAGGAAAGGAGTCAAAGATGAAGGGAGACAGACATACAAGTAAATAAGTTAGCATGCACAAAGGCTGTAGAGAGACAGAAATGTGCAAGTGTGAGGGCTGGACAGAAGCCATTTTCACCGTATCATAAGAGACGGGGTCACAACCCAAACCAGGAAGGAGAACAGAAGCTAGGTTTCTGTGGGATGCCTTTCTGTATGTTGTGAATATGTGTTGCTCTGATTGGTTGATAAATAAAGCTACATTGGCCTATGGCAGGGCAGGAGGGCAAGGGAGATAGAGGGAGGAGAAGGAGAGGCAGGGAAGACACCATCCCTCCCTCCAGGGAGCAGCATTTAATGGTACACAGGTAATGCCACAGAACTTGTGGTAAAACATAGATTAATAGGAATGGGTTAATTTAAGTTATAAGAGCTAGCTAGTAAGAAGCCTGAGCCATAGGCCATATAATTTGCAAGTAATATTAAGTCTCTGAATGATTATTTTATATGCAGCTGCAGGACGGCGGGTGAGAGAGATTTGTCTGGACCATGCAGGGCAGGGTGGGACACAGAAAACTTCTGACTACACCAGGTCATGAATCATGGTAAAAAAAAATCTGTTCTTTTTTTTCCCCTAAGATTTGATTCTTAAATTCTTGATTATCTAGGTGTTTCTTTAGTTTTTGTTTGTATGGGTGATACAGATCAGCATTTATTTTATTTGAATTTAATGCAAAAAAAACTTACTCTTTGTTTTATTTAAAAATATTTTATATAGTATATATTGATCATGTTTCCCCTCCCCCAATTCCTTCCAGATTCTCCCAATCCCTGTACCCACTCAACTTTGTTTCCCCTTCAAAAAAATGTAAGTTTTTTTTGAGATTCCTTCCATCTCACATCTGTCAGAATGACTAAGATCAAAAACACAAGTGACAGATCATGCTGGTGAGGATGTGGAACAGGGGGAACACTCCTCCATTGCTGGGGGGCGTGCAAACTTGTACAACCACTTTGGAAATCATTATGGCAGTTCCTCAGGAAGATGGGAATAGATATACCTCAAGATTCAACTATACCACTTTTGGCTATATACCCAAAGGACTTCACATGCTACTACAAAGTTACTTGTTCATCCATGTTCATTGCTGCTCTATTCATAAATGCTGTCCATCAATTGATGAATGGATCACGAAATGTGGTACACACAATGGAATATTATTCAGCTATTTAAGAAAGTTAAATTATGAAATTTACAGGTAAATGGATTGAGCTAGAAAAAAATCATCTTGGGATGTTAGCTTTTAAGCTTTTGGTAGTATATGTGTAACAAACTGAATAATCACAAATGTTAGGTACCTACTATGGTACCAGAAGTGAAGAAGAGAGGATCTACCAAGGAAGGGGAATAGAATATAGTGTTATGGAGAGATGAGGGGGTAAACAGAGTAGAAGGATTAAATAGGGTGGGAGATGGGAGAGAAGGGTAAAGGAGGGAATATAAAGAGGGACAATTAACATTAAAGGCCACTTTCAAAAACCATATGGAAACCTGCTGTTGTAGGAGCTTCCTAAATATATATGTGTGTGTATGTATGTATGTATATATATATATATATATATATATATATATATATGAAAGGAATCTAAATAGAGTAACAAAATAATGGGGAGACAATGCCCCAACTAGATGTCTTATGCCACCAAGTAAAACATCCAGTGCCAGGAATAGGTTACATCTTTTTTTAATGGTATTTTTATTTCATAATTAACTTAATTTCACATTATCAGCCGTGGATTTCCCTGTCCTCCCTCCTACCACCCCCCAGCCCTCCCACCCCAATCCACCCCCATTCCCACCTCCTCCAAGGCAAGGTCTCCCCTGGGGAGTTAGCCCAGCCTGGTAGGCTCAGCCAAGGCAGGTCCAGTGCCCTCCTCCCTACACCAAGGCTGAGCAAAGTGTCCCAGCATAGGTCCCAGTCTCCAAAAAGCCAGCCCATGCACCAAGGACAGGTCCTGGCTCCACTGCATACGGGCCTCCCAAACAGTTCAAGCTAATCGACTGTCTCACTTATCCAGAGGGCCTGATTGTATGAGCGAGATATATTGAGACCATGATTGGAAAAAGCACAGGGACAAATAGCCAAACTAGTAGAAATGCATGAACTGAGAACCAATGGCAGAAGAACCCCCATAGGTTACATCTTATTGAATTATTATTGGTCAACGTGGTCCCATGGACTGCTCCCAAACCACACAGGCTATTGCCAAGGCTATTGGTTGCTTTCTAAAAACTTGATGGTAAGGCCCTATTGCTGAAGAAAATTCTTATTCATGTTATCAAACATTGAGACGTAGAGCTGGTGACCAACTAGCTTCTTCACCCCTACTGAGTAGCATTTGTGGTGCTAGAATGCATTTTGCATGCTACCAGAGGAGAAAGGTAATCATCAACATCATCTAGCTACAAACCCTGTGATCTACAACAGCCTACAAGATATACTGGTACAAAAGAGGAACAAATGTTATAAGACTAACCAACCATTTTTATACTGGATTTAAGGCCCACTTCATGAGATGGGACTCATACCTGATATTGCTAAAGTGGCCAATAGCATGAGCCTAGATAGGTCATGGGCCCTAGGGGAAAGAACTACTACTATTATCTGCTAAAGAGACCCAGCAATAAAATCACTCCTAAAGACATTACTGTACCCATATCAGAAAAATCTTCTTGCAGTAGATGGTAATTATCATAGAGACCCACAACTAGACAATATGAAGAGAATGAAAAAGTTTGGAGCACTCTGTCCTAAATGGGATATCTTCATTAAACTCCTCTCCTCAAGGCTCAGGAATCTATGCAGAAGAGGAGGTGGAAAGATTGTAAGAGCCAGAGAATGTGGATGACTCCAAGGAAACAGTATCTTTCAGATAGAACAGGACAGATACACATACAAACGCTCAAAGACTGTGGCAACATGAAAAAGACCTATACAGATTCAAGCCAGGGGAGGTCTTAGCACTAAGAGATAGAAGTGGATACATGTCCCATCCTTAACCAAGAAGCTTTTTGCAATTGATACCTACTATCAAATGAAAAATCACTTTTACTAAGTATATCAACCACACAAACTTAAGGGCAGACCACATGCTCCAGAAACGTTGGCCAACACAAAATGTTTTATAGGCTTTTTGTTTTATTTTTATTTTTTACTGTTTTTTCACTTGTTTTGATTTAATAGCTTTTGAAGTACAAACTCAGGGCTAGACTGATAGCTAATTCTGCCCATAGTGTTTGCCTTGCAAGCACAAGGATATGAGTTTGATCCTCAGAATTCACATGAAAGAAAAAGTTGGGCATGGCTATGTAAGTACAATGTCAGTGCAGAGGAGGCATAGAGGCTCACTGGCCATCCTGCACAGCCAACTTGAACATTCCTAGGCCTGCAAGAGACTGTATCACAAAGTAAATGTGGATAACACATGAGAAATAGAAGAAAGGCTGTCCTCGGGCCTCTATACACATCTACCACACATGTATTTGCTTATATACCAACAGGCACACACACATGCACACAAAAATAGAAAAATTAAATGCTAACATTTTTAATAAGAGATACTTTTATTTTCTAAACCAAAGCAAAAATAGTGAGAAATTAAACCTTGCTTTATGTTTTTGCATATCTCTAGTATATGGCTAAATCTTAAAATGCTGTGTTCTTATCTCTCTGCATTCATTGGGTTGTAATATATTGTTTCTGTTCAAACACACAAAGAAAATTCAGCTGCAGAAAGCTACATAATTACAAGATGAAGAGGTCACTTAAAAATGTCTCAGGTACTTAGCAATGTTCTTCTTGGCTATCACACCAATATTTAAGCAAAGGTGCTTTCTAAAATGTTAGGTACACTGTTATATATGAATTATATTTATTATACATAATACCCCAAAAATACATTCATTAACATCACCTCTGATTTTCTCAGAAAAGCCTTTTGTTTATGAAATTTGTCAGGCACAGAGTTGCAGAGGTAGGTTTTTCAAAACTAATTTGCACTTGAATGCACAAATATTTATCATTGATAAAAAATTACCATCAGTTATTTTTTCTGGAGATTACACATAGTTATTTAATTTTGTAGAAAAAGTCTGCAGAATACTCAAGACTGGTTCTTTCATGTAAAATATTGTTCCATGTAAAAACATCACTACATAACATATTCACACAGATATGCTTCCTCAAGGCCACTGTCAGATCTCAGTCTGCAACAGACTGTATTGTACATTATTCCAATTCGATAAAACAGAATGTTAAAATGTGTGCTTAGGGCTCAAGATTTAATAAATCTGAAATTTACTGCTTTATCAAGGACAATATTATGCACAAATGAATTTTAAAAACTACATGCATGATGGTAATGAATACAATGACACTCTAGAATGGTTGGTGTTGTTGCCTTGATTCCTTTGTCAACAAGGCAAGAGCAGTGAAAAATATCAATACATGCAAAAGGATAAAATGTCTTTTGATTATGACTATAGATTTCAGTGTTTTCATCCTTGAAGCGGGTTGGCAATCATACATTGAGAATTGCTATTCACAACAAGGAACTTTAACATGAATATTAAGTAAGACAAACATGATTGTTCATGTAGATCTCAGCCATTTCTCCATCATTGGACGATCCCCGTGTCGTTCTTGGTGTTCTGTTTTCCAGGTAGCCTCCCTGGTGGTGTGAGTAGCAGTCCAGTCATCCTTGTTCCACATCTAGTATCCTCCTATGAGCAAGTACATACCATATTTGTCTTTCTGAGTCTGGGTTACCTCACTCAGGATGATTTTTTCTAGATCCATCCATTTGCCTGCATACCTCATGATGTCATTGTTTTTCTCTGCTGAGTAGTATTCCATTGTGTATATGTGCCACAATTTATTTATCCATTCTTCAGTTAAAGGGCATCTAGGTTGTTTCCAGGTTCTAGCTATTACAAACAACGCTGATATGAACATAGCTGAGCAAGTGCTCTTGTGTTATGATTGAGCATTTCTTGGGTATATGTCCAAGAGTGGTATAGCTGGATCTTGGGGGAGATTGATTCCCAAATTTCTAAGAAAATCCAATATTGATTTCCAAAGTGGTTGTACAAGCTTGCATTCCCACCAGCAGTGGAGGAGAGTTCCCCTAGTTCCACATCCTCTCCAGCATAAGGTGTCTTCAGTGTTTTTGATCTTAGCCATTCTGACAGGCATAAGGTGGTATCTCAGAGTTGTGTTGATTTGCATTTCCCTGATGATTAGGGATGTTGAGCAATTCCTTAAATGTCTTCCAGCCATTTGAGTTTCCTCTGTTGATAATTCTCTGTTTAGTTCTATAACCCATTTCTTAATTGGACTGTTGGTCGTTTTGATGTCTAATTTCTTGAGTTCCTTATATATTCTGGATATCAGTCCTCTGTCAGATATGGGGTTGGTGAAGACCTTTTCCCATTCTGTGGGCTGTCACTTTGCCTTGTTGACCGTATCCTTTGCTCTACAAAAGCTTCTCAGTTTCAAGAGGTCCCATTGATTGATTGTTTCTCTCAGTGTTTGTGCTACTGGTATTATATTTAGGAAGTGATCGCCTATGCCAATGCGTTCAAGACTACTTCCTACTTTCTCTTCTAGCAGGTTCAGAGTAGCTGACATGAGTGGGAGTGATGAAGGGCGAGGGTCGAGGGAAAGAGAGTCTGTGGGAGCAGGAGATCCCTGCTGGATCAAGAACAGAGAGGGAGAACAAGGAATAGGAGACCATGGTAAATGAAGACCACATGAGAAATGGAAGAAACAAAGTGCTAGAGAGGCCCACAGAAATCCACAAAGATACCCCCACAATAGACTGCTGGCAGTGGTCGAGAGACAGCCAGAACTGACCTACTCTGGTGATGGGATGGCCAAACACTCTAATAGTCGTGCCAGAAACCCCATCCAAGGACTGAGGGATCTGGATGCAGAGATCCACGGCTAGGCCCTGGGTGGAGCTCCAGGAGTCTAATTAGTGAGAAAGAGGAGGGTTTATATGAGCGAGAATTGTTGAAACCAAGGTTGGATAAAGCACAGGGACAAATAGCCAAACGAATGGAAACACATGAACTATGTACCAAAGGCTGAGGGTTCCCCAACTGGATCAGGCCCTCTGAATAGGCGAGACAGTCAATTGGCTTGATCTGTTTGGGAGGCATCTAGGCAGTGGTACCGGGTCCTGGGCTCATTGCATGAGTTGGCTGTTTGAAACCTGGGACTTATGCAGGGACACTTGGCTCAGTCTGGGAGGAGGGGCCTGGACCTGCCTGGACTGAGTCTACCAGGTTGATCTCAGTCCTCGGGGGAGGCTTTGCCCTAGAGAAGGTGGGAATGGGGGGTGGGCTGGGGGGAAGGGGAGGGGGCAGGAGGGGGGAGAACAAGGGAATCCATGGCTGATATGTAGAACTGAATGGTATTGTAAAATAAAATTTAAAAAAACCTGAAATAAAAGTAAGACAAACATGAGCAGAATTGACTTTAGTGCAGAACTGCAAAGTTAGTCCATGTACCCAAGTTTATATAATAGTAGTTCATTAGAGATACAGTAGCATAAGGTGCCCAGAGTCCTCATCTTCAGTTCATTTGTACATTTACCAAATGCCTCCCAATTATTTCTATTTGGAAAAACAAAGAGACAATTAAGAAAAATTGGTGTAGCAAGAGTCTATACCATATTTTTTTTTAAAGTGCCTATGATGTATCTGGATGTGGTTATGCATGTCTGAAATCCCAGCACTGGGGAGGCTGAGACAGGAAAATAAGTATTCAAAGGCTAGTTCTGGATACATAATGTCACCCTTTCTCAAACAAACAAACAAACAAAATGAGATCTGGAGTGAAGACTCGGCAGTTAAAGTCTCTTATCAAGAGGGCCCAGAACCCAGATGGAATTCTGACCCCCAGAACCCATAAATATTCCAGGTATGTATAGCAGCCTGCTTGTAATTCCAACCTTAGGAGGAGGAGACAGGGAAAACCTGGACAGTAAGACTATCTCTATGGGCAAACTCTAGGTTTGGTTTGTTGTATCCGTTTCACAAAACCCCCAGAGATTACCAAAGACTTTTCCCCAGGGAACCACAACCCGCTAAACAGGATTATCTGGATTGCTCAGCAGGATTATCTAGATATCTTCAAGGGCCATAAACCTCAGACAGAATGTCTGCAGGAGCATACTGCTCTGTATCTGTTCAAGTTGTCATGGCACATTCCTAAGGTCCTTTCTGGAACTGAGTACAGCAGGTGGTCTAAGATGGTGGCCCTACCCTAAGATGGTGGTCTGTATTACCTTCACAGGTTAAAAGAATACAGTGGTACTGGGCGGCAGCGGCGCACGCCTTTAATCCCAGCACTCAGGAGGCAGAGCCAGGTGGATCTCTGTGAGTTCGAGGCCAGCCTGGACTACCAAGTGAGTCCCAGGAAAGGCGCAAAGCTACACAGAGAAACCCTGTCTCGAAAAACCAAAAAAAAAAAAACAAAAAAAAGAATACAGTGGAAGAGTGAGTGACTGAGGATTAGTCTGGAATTCAATCTCTCTCTCTCTCTCTCTCTCTCTCTCTCTCTCTCTCTCTCTCTCTCTCTCACACACACACACACACACACACACACACACACACACACACACACAAGAAAAAGAAAAAAAAACACCAAAACCATAAAATGACCATGACGCAGGTTGAAAGGGGAAAGTTTAGTAAGGAACAAACAGTAATGTAGGTGTTCTGAAGAAGGAGAGAGGGAAAGGTTAGATATAAATAGAATGGGTGTCTTCTCCCATGAGCCTTGAAACACATTTAGAATTGAAACATGTAGAGAAAGGGGTATAGAGAGATTTTAACCTACAGAAAATTCTAAAGGTGGCAGGACTGCATATTAGGGTTCTATAAATGGAACCACATATGAGCATACACAAAGACATAAAAAGTTTTGGCTCATACACTAACAAAGGCTAAGCATTCTATGACTCACCATCTTCAAGTACCCTAATGGTCTGGAGTGTTGTAGAATATTATTTTAAGGTTAGTTTTCTTTATGTTGCATTTGTTTAACTCTACGATGTAACATGAATCTTAGAAAGTTTTATTAATCAATATCACCACACTGCGAAGCTGTGTTACTTTGCCTCTCTAAAACACCTGTTGGTCTAATAAAGTACTGAAGGGCCAATAGCAAGGCAGGAGAAAGGATAGGTGGGGCTGGCAGGCAGAGAGAATAAATAAAAGGAGAAATCTGGGAGAGGAAAAAGAGCAAGAAAAGATGGGCCAACCACCCAGCCACACAGCCAGCCAGAGAGTAAGAAATAATATAAGATATACAGAAGCAAGAAAAGGAAAAAGCCCAGAGACAAAAGGTAGATGGGATAATTTGAAGTTAAGAAAAGCTGGCAAGAAAGAAGCCAAGCTAAGACTGGGCATTTATAAGTAATAATAAGCCTCCATGTGTGATGTATTTAAGAGCTGGGTGGCAGACCCCCCAAAAAGAGCATAAGCACTAACAATACTGGAGAGTCAATAACAGATTGTAGCTTAGGTACACAGGCCTACAACATAGGACCACTAAGGTCAAAAAAAGTCTATGTCCCAGTTCAAGCAGTCAGACGATTAATTTACCCTGCCTCTACCTCGTAGTTTTATTCAGTCTTCAATAGATTGCGTATTGTGTACCCAATGCAGTGTCGAGATCTGTGGGGCTCAGGCTCAGCCCAGATGTGCTTGACCCAGGGACTAAGGTGTCAGACAATCGATCATCACCAACAGTCAATCTGTGGTGGCTCTCGAGTTTACTGTCTTATGTTGACGATGTTTAAGGATGCAGACGATGTTTAAGGAGCAAGGAAAGTTAAAGAAAGCCTTAGTATGAAAGAACAGAAAACTTTCCCATAGTGGGAAGGGCCCTGAGGTGTTGCTGCTAAGCACTTTGTTTAGGAGAATTTTCAAAGACTTAGAGCAGAAACTAGGGGGAAAACAGTTAATTTTAGCAAGATTGGCTAATTCTCTGGGTGTATCGCAGGCCGAGGCAATGGGAGGCCCCATGTTCTGTGTATGGTCTCTTGATCTAACCAGGAGATGGTCACATGCTGCTTATTCAATTGAGGAGAGTGGTCACATATCATATTTATTCTTGTTTATTCTTTCATCATCATGGCTTAGTTTGCCATTCTTTGGCCCTGGCTATGTCTGTTAGCCTGTAACCGGGGGAGGTGGGGAGAGGCCCACTAGCTGTTAACTAATATTCTGCTTGCTTTGGACACTTGTGTGCACTGCCTATGGGGAGCTAAATCCCATCACAGCTTACAGAGAGGGAGCTGCAGTTTTTAATTTTTACTTCATATTTAGCTCCTTGATTGTGGAAACAATCTAAGGTGATCTCCTTCCTGGAATAGGTGGTGGTTTTGTCAAAAGCTGTCATTGTGCACAATTAATTCTGTTGTAATCGGCTGCATTTGACGTGAGAATATGAGAAAAGGCAATGGTGCCTTGCATATGTTCTTGGGGACAGAAAGCTAGTCAGAGCCTGCTGAGACTAAACTAGTTTTCCCAGAGCCTTGTCCTGGTTATCTCATACCCAGCTACAAACCCTCTTGTTGACCTTGCTCAGTGTTCCTGGCCTTGCAATTTTAACCCTAACATTAATTTTAATGTAAATGACCATTTGGATACATCTTAATTGCTCTAGCTCCCTCGGAAAGTAGCCACAGTGAGAATTAAAACCTTTTAAATAAGTCCTAGATTGGCCCATCACTAGTACTTGGTGACAGTTAAGCCTTTGACAAACTATTTAAAATATTTGAAACTCAGCTGTCTCATCTACGTTATGAGTATAGTAACTATACTGATTACACATAGAAACTCTGAAAATTGTGCTTAATGAGAGAGCAGTAGGTAGCTCATAGAAAGCCTTGGTAAGTGTCCATAATTACTGTCATCTCTGGCTAAATATTATAAATTTAACTAAGTTCAAAATGCTGAAAAGCAGCTAGCACACTCATATATATTCACTGTGTTGCTAGTCACAACAGTCTAGTCCTAGAAGAAGTCTAGGTGTGCATCAGTGGATGAATGGGCAAAAAAAATGTGGGCTATGTACATAACAGAGTTTTATTAAGACATAAACAATATTATGCAGTTACTGAAAAGCTGATGGAACTGGAGATTGCCATTAAGTGAAACTCAGAAAGACTAATATCATGTCTTCTCTCGGAGGCATAATCTAGAGCATTTTAAACACCTGAAAGGAGAAGGGATACTGTTTAGTTAGAAATGGTCGCACTGTGAGAGAGAGTACAGAATCTAGGGTGGAGGGGTAAATACGATCAAAGTACATTGAATGCATGTATGAAACTGTCATGATGAGCCCCATTTTCCTTAAAGAGTTTGGAAGTAAGTACATTACATTTGTTGGTGAAATACTAATTTGCATCTACTGCATTGTATCGCTTCTCGGCCTTTTGGCTAAGATCAAGTGTAGCATCTACTGCATTGTAAAGTTATATGCAAATGCCTAGTCAAAATGACAAAGTTTTGTTGTTTCATAGAACTTTAAGACAACAATATTTCCACATGTTTTAGCTGTCTCTATTCCCCTTGTCAGCTAAACATATCATAATCACACTGATACATACATTTTCTTCATGTCCAAGACAGAATCTGCTTATCTCTGTAAAAGGAATATTTTAAATTTTCTACCATAGCTAAATATCACATCCTACAACAAGCAGCAGAATTCTGAAAGACCTGGTATATTAATTCTGACCTTTTGTAAACCAAGTTACATGACAAAACCTTGGTTTATTTTTCTCATCTTTATACATGGTCATCCTACTACCCACATGAAGGCCAACAAACATTGTAACTTCAGTTTCAGAGGATCTGATGCCTTTTTGTGGCTTCCATGGACATTAGAAATGCACCCAATACACATACATTCATGCCAAATATTCATATACATAAAAACAAATATTTATGAAAGAATATCAAGAAATTAAAAGGTAAGGCAGTTCCTGATTTTCATTAAATATCTTATCCAAATCCATTTCTACACATCCTCAGTGTTCCATACAAATCACATAAAGGGCTGTGTTTCCCATGTACTAGACAAGAGCAGAGGGTAAATACATATGACTCTAATTGGGAAGCTCAGAAATTCTTTTCGAGTGGTTGTTTTCTTGAAGGCATCATATTCTATAGTGAAAACAAATCCTTTGATTTATAAGGAAGTATCTAGTTAAAGTTTTAATATGGGATTCTTCCATTTATGAAGTCAGTAACCTAATATTGTTTAAAATATATTAGAAGGGATTTTTGCTTTAAATATTCATTATGGACATTTCATCATGTGGCATTATAGAAGCAGGACATATAATCTGCAGGAATTGAAAAAGTAATGGAAACTTTTACAATCTTATTTAGTTCTGGAAAGTCTTCAAGCCAGCATTCCACACTCTCTTCCATATAACTCATCTTTTTTCTCATTTAAAAACAAATACTTAACAGGAACTGTAGGTTTACAGACTCTTAGACCAATGCATAGTTCATTTGTGAAACACATTTCAACATGAAATTAGGTGTGAAAGTTTGTAAGGAGATTTTTTTGTCAGTTTTGAGTTTATCTAATTTTATAGTCCTATCAAGATTCTACCTACAAGTCATGCTATAGCATCTTCTAAGCCAGTTAGACATGCACCTGGTGGCACAAGGTACAGCCTGTACTTCACAGGTGTTTGAAATTAAAAGAGAGCCACGTGCTTTAGAATTTCCTTGGCTCACTTTGAGCTAGTCTGTCAAACTCTAAAACAATTAATCATCATTTACTTGATGGGGAAGGTTGTGTTTCATATTCACAAATGAAAGTACATAATCCATGTCTGTGCATGACAAAACTTGTCAGAATCTCCCTTGGGCAGTTTCTACAAACAGTTTGTTATTGTGTCAGTAAATATAAAATCTAGACTAACAAAAGAGAGAAATCCCCCCTCCCACTTCTCCTACTATTTATCCTCCTTCTCCTCCTCATCTTTCTCCTCCTCTTCTTCTCCCGTCTCCTTCTCTTCCTGTTCCTCCTCTTCCTACTCCTCCTCTTCTTGCTCCTCATTCATCTCCTCCTCATTGTCCTTTTTACTTTAGTTTTGATACTTTAGTTTTGATAGTCTTGCCATATAACTCAGACTAGACAATACTTCAAGATCCTCCTGCCTCTGCCTCCTGGGTGTTAGGATTTAAAGTGCATGCCACCATACCTGGCCAGAAAGTAATCTTAAACTCACAGAAGTAACTTCTTTATTTTGGTAAAAAGTGAAGGAAATGGAGCACAAAGTTGGGCCTAGTTTGTCCAAGAATAGAGAATAAGCTACAAAGAAGTAGAAATGAGACCCAGAGCACAGCTGCCCTCTCAGGTCAGTATCACTTTTGAATGAAGCTCTATAAATGTATAAATGGGATAACTCATGATGCAATACTGAAAACCAGCAAGAGATGAAAATTGTTTTATAGCTAATAATATGCCCCATAAATTTTCTTCCATAGAAATAAAAATAGAATCATTTTTATAACACATTTGCTAAGCAACAGCCACCAGAGTGTCACTGAGGACTTGGAGATAGATGAAAATTATTTCTGATAATTTTTTAAAAGGGCTGACTAATTTGGTCATTCTCTGTAGGCTCAGCAAGTTTTCTGAATCAAATGGCACACTAAAACACATTTTCTTAGTTGGTCATTGGCTTTGAGTTCTCAGTTTCATTTTATTTTTTATTTTAAAAAAATTATTCATTTTATATACCAACCACAGATGCCCTCTCATCCCTCCTCCCACTGCCCCCTGGCTTCCCCTCTGACCCACCCCATCCCTTCCTCCAAAAGGGTGAGTCCTCCCATGGGGGGACAGCAAAGCCTGCCGCCTCTCCCCTGCATCAAGCGTGAACAAGGTGTCCAGCCATAGGTAATGGGATCTGGAAAGCCAGTTCATGCACCAGGGATAGATCCTGATCCTACTGCCAAAGGTCTCTCAAACAGATCAAGCTACACAACTATCTCCTGTATGCAGAAGGTCTGGTCCAGTCCCATGCAGGTTCCATTGCTGAGCTCCTAGGAGTTTGGTTCATTTGTCTCTGAAGATTTCCCCATCATGATCTTGACTCCCCTTACTCATATAGTCTCCCTCTTCCCTCTCTTTTACTGGGCTCTCAGGGTGATTGTGGATCTCTGCATCTGCTTCTATCAGTCACTGGATGAAGGCTGGAGATCGCCTCTGTTTCCTCTTCCCAAGGTGATGCATGTGTCCCTATTAAGGTCTTCCTTGTTTCCTAGCTTCTCTGGAGCTGTGGGTTGTAGTCTGGTTATCCTTTGCTTTACATCTAGTATCCACTTATGAGTGAGTACATATTATGTTTGCCTTTCTGAGTCTGGGTTACCTCACTCAGGATATTTTCTAGTTGCATCCATTTGCCTGCATATTTCATAATGTCATGTTTTTTTTTGTTTTTTTTTTTTTTACAGCTGAGTAATACTCCATTCCTCAGTTGCGGGGCATCTAGGTTGTTTTCAAGCTCTGGTTGTTATGAATAAAGCTGCTGTGAACATAGTTGATCAAGTGTCCTTGTGGTATGATTTAGCATCCCTTGGGTATATGCCCAAGAGTGGTATCCTTGGGTCTAGAGTGGGGGTATGGGGGCAAGTATTGTGCCCCTGGGTCTAAGGCCTAGAGGCTGGAGTGATTGGTTAGGAGAACAATGACTCACCTCTTGGTCCAATCAGAGCTGGTGGAGTCTGTGTCTCAGGGAGCAGTTGCAGTCCTGGGGAGGGGATGGGGGCGGGTTTGGGGGATGGAGTGGGGCTTGTAGATTACAGGGTCCGATGTGGGGGTTGATAGTCAGGCCTGCTGGCCTGCAACTGGGGCTGCAGTGGGTGGAGGTTTGGGGGCGCGGGTTGTGCCGCTGGGCTTAAAGCCTAGAGGTTGGAGTGATCGGCTGGAACAAGAACTAACCTCTTGGTCCAATCAGAGCGGGGGGGGGGGGGGAGTCTGTGTTTCAGGGAGCTGCTTCAATCTTGGAGGGTGGGTGGATTTGGGGGAGGTGGGGCTTGTAGGTTACAGGGACTGGTAGGGGATGGTGGTAGTCTGGCCTGCCTGGAGGAGTCTTGCCTGGTGGCCTGCAACTGGAGTTGCAATGGGGGAGTGGGGGAACAGGCTGTGCCCCTGGGCCTAAAGGCTGGGGTGATTGACTAGGAGAACAAAGACTCACCTCTCCAATAGGAGCTGGCAGAGTCTGTCCAGCTTCATTTTCTTAATGACTAGATAAAGAGGAAACATAAACCTTGAAAAATGGTAGATTTTCACACCAAATTATTTGCAACTTGGTGACTTTATCCTTAATGAGAAATATAATAGAACCACACTGCTCATTATTTTCCCAGGATGAGCTTAAATAAGCTTTAGGGACATTTAAATTTCAAATACCGATTTACATATTTAGTGTAACAAAATGCCATATTTTGTTCTTTATGGTACTAGTTTATTGGCAGATGTAAACTCTTCAGGTAAGGGGCTGAGAATGCAGCTTTGTGGGTAAGAGTGCTTGTTGTGAATGCAAGAGAACCCAAGTTCAAATGCCTATAAGCTAAGCATTGGGAGGCAGAGGCAGGTGGATCCCAGTAGCTCAATGGCCAGCCAGATTTGCTGAAATGATAAGCTTCTGGCTCAGTGAGAGACCCTGTCTTAAAAAACAAAATGAGGATCGATAG
This sequence comes from Peromyscus maniculatus bairdii, assembly GCF_049852395.1. Classification (NCBI taxonomy): domain Eukaryota; kingdom Metazoa; phylum Chordata; class Mammalia; order Rodentia; family Cricetidae; genus Peromyscus; species Peromyscus maniculatus. The sequence goes on along the minus strand of NC_134875.1, from coordinate 23,567,014 downwards.
AGGAAGATCTCTGGTTTCCATATGCACACATATGTATGCATGCACCACATCTGTCTCTCTCTCACACACATACACATAATATTCAAGTAGTATGAAAATTTGTTGCACATATATCCTGAGCATACTATGCTATTTTGCACAGTAATTGAAATTTTCATTTGCAAGTATATCAGTATTAAAATAGAATGAAATATTAGATATGAGAATCACAGGTAATTTTTGTCTGGAAGAGACATTGCTATTAGGTATATATGGTAGTATCAGGTCACATTTTATATTTTCCAGAATGATGGTTTACTTCTTTAAATTTTTAAAATAAATAAGCATTTCCCTTTTCATTGGCACAACAGTAAAAACATAATATATAGGCATAGAAAAGAGAGAAATAATTAGTCAATAATGATACTGGAACACATGGCAAGTCTTTTCCAGGGAAAATTAACTTAGATACTATCTGATGCCTTAAGTAAAATAAAGTCAAAATTTCCATAAGATTTATACACTTAAAGTGTTAGAACCCAGAGATATTTAATTTTCATAATCTTAGAGTGGAAAATGTTTTCCCAAAGATAACATAAAAGTGAGAAGCTATAAATGATTGATAGACATGACTACATAAGTATTTCAAATATTTATATATACTGAAATACTATAGTTGAAGTAAAAGTCAACACAAAGTGGGAGAAATTGTTACTGCATATATTTCATAAAATAATGTTACATATAATAAGACACTAGTATATATAACAGAGAGCATTCTAACATAATCAAATGAATACCATTATAGAAAAGTAATGAAACAGCATACATAGTAATTCACTAAAAAAGTTATGAAGTGAAATCCACTAGAAGAAATACAAATCAGTAAAGCTCGTCAATCAACACACCTTAGTAGTTTCAGTCCACTTTTGTTTTCCTTTCAACATTATCTTTTTTAAGTAGTGTGTGTGTGTGTGTGTGTGTGTCTGTGTCTGTGTGTGTGTCTGTGTGTGTAGGCATGCACATGTGCTAACACACATATTTGCATATGTGCAAAAGTGCAGTGCAGATGCCCCTGGAAGCTAGAGGAAGGCATCAGACCAGATCCCTTATAGCTTCAGTTACAGGCTATGTGAGCTGCCTGATGTCAGTTCTGGAAACTGAACCTGGTCCTCTGCAGTACGTACTCTGACATCACTCAGCTGTCTCTTCAGCCTCCTCCTTTCAACTTGATACTGTAACAATTTCTCAAATATACAGATGTAGTGGTATTTGCTCCACCCATGACCTTGGGCTATTCGGCCCAAAGGAGGCTGTGCTTCCTGCCATTATGACCTCTTATAAGGAGTTGGAGAAGGGTCACATGCCCCTTCTCCCTGCTCCTGCCTGCGAGGTGGATTCACTCATCATCAGATCAGAGGATGACTTCGGCTCTCAACTTCATTCTGTATTCGTGAGTGTATTTCCACAATTTATATCTTAATAAATTCTGTTACCCATTTAATAGATTCACATGGATTGATTCTAATAAACAGATACTGAATGATAGATACCATGAAGGTATGACTGTAGTATACTCACCATTTTTATTTAACAATCTAATGAATTCTTTCTCTAAACACTTCATAGATATAAATCCATAAATATATGTGCTTACCAAGAGGATATTCCATACATAGATACAATGGAATATGATTCATCTTTTAATTAGAAAGAACTCTCACATGTTAGAAAATCTAAAAGAAATGAATAAATGTCTTGACACATAGGGTATAACAAAATTAAACTAAGAGGATATAAACAGTTTAAAAAGATCTATGATCAACAATGATATTGGTGCAGTAATAATCTTTCAACTGAAAACAAACCAACAAACAAATAATGGCCAGGCCCAGGTGGAATCCACACTGAATTCCATCAGACATTAAAGAAGAAAAATACTGGCCAGGTGGCAGTGGTGCACGCTTTTAATCCCATCACTCAGGTGGCAGAGCCAGGTGGATCTCTGTGAGTTCGAGGCCAGCCTGATCTACAGAGTGAGATCCAGTACAGACACCAAACTACACAGAGAAACCCTGTCTCAAAAAAAAAAAAAAAAAAAAAAAAAAAAAAAAAAAAAACCAAAAAAAACAATGCTTATCAAAATATTCCATGCCATGAAACAGAAAGGGAGAATATTATGAAACTCATTTCACAAAGACATAACATCAAAATCAGATTAACACACACACACACACACACACACACACACACACACACACACACACACGCATGCACGCACAAAGAGTGAGAGAGAAATTATAGGCCAAATCCCTGAAGAACAGGATAAAAAAACTTCGCAATGAGGGGCTGGAGAGATGGCTCAGTGATTAAGAGCACTTGTTGCTCTTGCAGAGAACCAGAGTTCAGATTCCAGGCCCTACACACAGCAAGTTCAGGTCCAGAGGACCCTATGTCCTTTTCTGTCTTCTGTTGGCACTGCATGCACATGATACATATACATACATGCCGGTAAAACACCCATACACATAATACAAAAATAAATCTTAAAAAAATCTGTTTTTTAAAAATTTACATTAAAATGCTTACAAGCCAAATTCAGCCACTCTTCATAAGGGTCATTAACCATGACTAAATGGACTCATTCAGGGATGAAAGAATGTTCCCACATACACAGATGATGCAACATAAAATCAATATGCAAAAACTGGTAGCTTTCATATACCAAAAATGAGCATGCTGAAAAAGAAACCAGGAAAATAATTCCATTTATAGAAATAAAATCCCTAGAAAATAAACCTAACCAAGGAAGTAAAAAACTTCACATTGAAAAATTTTAAAACATTGAAGAAACTAAAATTTGAAAAGAACTCTCAAGCTCATGGGTTGACAGAATTAATGTAGTGAAAATTACTATATTACCAAAATTGATCTGCAGATTCAGTGAAATTTCCATAAAAATCCAAATTATATTGTTCTCAAAAGCAGAAAGAAAAACTACCTTAACATTCATATAGAAGCACAAAAGACTTCAAATAGTCAAAGAAATCCCAAGCAAAAATATAAAACATAGTGCTGGAGGTAGTACAACGCCTGATTTCACGTTGTTCTCTGAAGCAATAATAACTAAAGCAGCATTATGCTAGAACAAAACCAGACACAAAGAGCAATGGAATAGAACAAAATAGAAGACCCAAAAGTAAACCCACCCTGCTACAGCCGCCTGACTTTTTACAATGATGCTAAAAAAAACATCCACTGGAGAAAAGTGTATGGTGCTGAGAAATGGGGGTGTCCACATGTAGAAAAACAAAAATAGATTCCTACCACTCATCCTGTGCAAAAATCAGTTTAAAATGGATTAAAGATTGGAATATAAGATTTAAAACTCCAACGCTGTCAGAGAAAAGCATAGTAAAAGTATGGCAAAATAAAGGCACAGGAAAGAACTTTCTGAAAAGGACTTCAGTAGTTCAGGAAATAATTCCTGGAGTTGTCAAATGGGATTGAATGGACTTTAAAAAGCTTCCACATAGTGAAAGGATCAATTAGTTACGTGAACAAACATCGTATAAAATGAAAGAAAACATTTGCAAACTAGATACCTGACAGATGATTGGTATCTAGACTAGAGAGAGAGAGAGAGAGAGAGAGAGAGAGAGAGAGAGAGAGAGAGAGAGAGAGAGAGAGAGAGAAGGAAAGGAAGGGAAGGAGGGAGGAAGGGAGGGAGGGAGAGAGGAGGGAAGGTGGGAGGGAGGGAGGGAGGGAGGGAGGGAGGGAGGGAGGGAGGGAGGGAGGGAGGGAGGGAGGGAGGGAGAGAAGGAGTATCCTCAAGCCAAACTTGGTCAATTAAATGAACAGTTCTCAAAAGATGAAATACTGATGGCTAATTAACATGTGAAAATTATTCAACATTATTAGCCACCAGATAAATGAAAAATTAAAACTGTATTGAGATTTCATCTCACCTCAGTCAGAATGGCTGTCAAGAAAACAAACAACAGCCGGGCGGTGGTGGTGCACGCCTTTAATCCCAGCACTCGGGAGGCAGAGGCAGGCGGATCTCTGTGAGTTCGAGGCCAGCCTGGGCTACCAAGTGAGTCCCAGGAAAGGCGCAAAGCTACACAGAGAAACCCTGTCTCAAAAAAAAACCAAAAAAAAAAAAAAAGAAAACAAACAACAAATGCTGGTTAAGATGTAGGGGAAAGAGAATTCTTTTTGTTGTTGTTGTTGGTGGTGGTTATTTTTTAAGGCAGGGTTTCTCTGTGTAGTCTTGGCTGTCCTGGAACTCACTCTGTAGATCAAGCTGTCCTTGAACTCATAGAGATCTGCATGCCTCTGCCTCCAAAGTGCTGAGATTAAAGGCTTGAGCCACCACCGCCTGGCTGGAAAGAGAATTCTTACACATTGTTGTTGGTAATGTAAACTGTTTCAGCTACTGAGGAAATCAGTAGGGATGTTCCTCAAAAGCTAACCATAGAACTATCATATAAACCCAGTCATGCCACTCCTAGTAATACATTCCAAGCCAGCACACTACAGGGATGCTGTTTCACTCACGTTTATGGGGGTGTGATTCACAATAACCAAGTTATGAAATCAACCTAGGTGTCCATCTACAAATGAGTACACAAAGAAAATGTAGTATATACACACAATTGAGTTTTATTTAGTCATGAAGACTAAAATTATGTTTGCTGGAAAATGGACGCAACTGGAGATTATCATATTAAGTGAAGAGCCAGATTCAGATGACAAGTATTGCATATCTTCTCTTATCTGTTGCTCCTATGTTAAATATAGATACAGAAAACCATACACACACACACACATACACACACACACACACACACACACACACACACACACACCACTACAGGAAGGAGGGTAAAGAAGGGATAAAGGAGAATGCTTATAATTGGATGATTTTGCTTCTTGTATTTTTTTCTGTTAATGAATACATTAACTTGAAAAAATATGGGTTCTTATATTAACTTTGAACCTAGGGTAAAACCATATATTACTAGTCGAAAAATGTAAATGATAAAATGACTCCTAATGATATTCTGCTATACTCATAGATCAGAGTACTGCTCAGCCATCATCAGAGAAGCTTTCTCCTGTGGCAGATGGGAACAAATACAGAGACCTATAACTAGACATTACACAGAGTGTGAGAGACCTTGGAACTCTCAGCCTTAAACAGGATGTCTCCATCAAACCCCTCCCCTCAGGGTTCAGGGAACCCCTCAGAAGAGGAAGAGAAAAGAGTGTAAGAGCTAGAGGGGATGGAGGACACCAAGAAAACAAGGCCCTCTAAATCAACATGAGCAAGGCTCATATGAACTCACAGAGACTGTGGCAGCATATGCAGGGCCTGTACGGCTTTATACCAGGTCCTATGCTGAAATATTATGGCTTCAAGTTTAATGCTTTTATGGGATTCCTGAATATGTGAAAGAGTGGGTCTCTAATTCTTGTGCCTTCTCTGGGGCTCTTTTCCTTCTGTTGGTTTGTTTTGTACAACTTCCATATGATAGTTTTTGTTTTATCTTATTATATTTTATTTTGTTACACTTTGAAAATGAATGAATGAATGAATGAATAAACGAATGAATGAAAACTTTAAGGTTAACAAAAGAACTGCCATTTACATCTGCCAAGAGAGTGACACTGTATGTATCAACCACCCTAGGATAGGCCCCATCTTCAGGAGTAGTTGACCAACATATTATGGACTCCACATTTGTTTTTGTTTGGGGTGTGTGTGTGTGTGTGTGTGTGTGTGTGTGTGTGTGTGTGTGTGTGTGTATGTGTGTGTGTGTGCGTGCTTTTATTTGGTTATACTTTGGTGGTTTTATTTTCCTTTTTGGATGTGGTTTTATTTTTGTTTTCTTGGTTTTGGAGGGGTTTAATTGTTGTACTGTTTTTTTGTTTTGTGAGAAAAACATTAAAGTTGTGTGGGTAGTGAACAGAAAGGACCTGGAAGGACTTGGGAAAAGGAAAAATATGATCAAAATATATTTAAATTTAAAAATTATTTTAAATAATAACAAATATAATTTTTAAAAGGAAATGAAAGAATACTTATAAATTTCTTTTAAGAGCTCTTCTTTCACTATTTTATTTAGTGTGCTGCTCAATTGGCAAGTATTTTTACATTTTCTATTTATGGAAAAAAATCCTGCCAAGAACAGCAACATGGGTGGGCCTGGAGAACACAATGCTAAACGAAATATGCTAGGCACACAGAGAGAAACACTGTATAGCCTCAGAGGAGGAGTCTATAATAATCAAATCCATAAAAGCAGAATTGGAATAATTATTGTCAGGGACAAGGGGAAGGTGAATGTGAAGACACCAGTCAAGTTCAAAAGTTTTGTTACAAGTATGAGTATGTTCTAGAGGTCTAATGTATAGCATAGTGCTTATAGATTACACATACAATACTTATACTTAAAATAAGGTAGATCCTAAGTATTTTCATCAACAGTTAACTAAACAAATTTAAGGATATATTAATCATATTAATTTTATGATTCTCCACAGTGTATACGTATACTGAGTCATGTTACATTTTATATTATTGTTTTGCAGTTTGCCTAATTTTCAATTTAAATACACTTGTCTTTTCAAGAAACACTAAATATTCTTCCACAAAATATATATTTACCCCATAATAGTTGTTGTATCCATTGATCATGATTTTCATAGCTAATACCCTGTAGCTCATTGGTTGCATTCCTAACTTTTGACTGTGAAGGAAAACAAAGAGATAGCAGTAGCCATTAATGTATCTTTTGACTCTATATAGTAGCATCCTGGGTAAATTTCAGACTGGGGATTAAGGGGCATGCACATTTTACCTATTGTTTAATTCTACCTTTGAGACAAGATTAATGTTAGGCAGTGCTATAGTTTATTTTAGAAATCTGATGTCATTTAAACACTACCTTCAGAGAATGAGTATTTCCTCCTTGTAAATAAAACTATTAGATACCTGAAGGATGCTTACTTTAACACCAATATTCTTAGCTACTTAAACTATAGCATGTGAGTAAAGTAGTACTCACCCAGCTTTTCAATGACCTGATAGTCAACATTGCTTGATCATTATGAGTTTTGTGGTAAGGAATCAAGTCATAGTGTGTTTTTATCTGGGATATTTGCTCCCAACATTGAATAACCCCAAACTCTACTGTTTTCCTTGCATAGTCAGTTCCTAGGATGTAGAAGACAGTCTTCCTCGATTTTTTCTTTCACTAATGTAATTTATATTGCAAGGAGAACTCAGAGAAAAAGGAAATAACAAAACTTCCTAAGTTGTGGTGTATGTCAAATTCTAAGTCAATAGAATCTGACCTAAGGCCATTTTATTCCAACATTGCACATCATTTCCCAGAATCCCTTTCTATCACCTTCTCCTTTGACACTGGTGTGCAGCTGCTTGAGATTGCTAAGTACCTGACCTGAAGAACATCAAGTGTTTCTATCACAGTGCAGTATGTTCTTAATCATGTCTAATACTTTAGGTTTAGGATACATCTTTTTAAAAAGACTTTGTATTATTTGTCTCGGGTCAATTTTTCCCCAAGCCTACATTCTCCAACCAAAACAGGGAACTATCAAGGGGAGCAATGTTCACTCCTGAACAGTTTCACTAGAGCATTCTTTTCCAGTAATTATCTCCCATGGTGTATCAGATAGGAAGCCCTGCACATTTGCTCTGTAAATTGGAGGGTTTGTCTCTGAAATTGACTTATAAACATAGTCTGCAGATGACCTTTTATGGAGGAAAAAGGAAAAGATGACCATAGAGCAGGTTATTATCTGCACTGGTAGCATAACAGGTACTTAAGTTCTCTCAAACTCAAGCATCGACTGGGTCTACATAATCAAAGTGAAGTGCAGAATTAAAGCAATTTGAGATAATTCAGACTGGCAAAATCTACCCCAAAAAAACCTTTCATGTAATTGCATCAATTATCTAATTGAAGCAAATCTTTGGGGATTAGAGCTTGAATTATTCTCATAATTGATTTAATTTTCATTTAGCTTGTGTATGAAAACACACCCACACACAATCTACCTTAAAGCTTCATATTTAGTGGCTAGTTAATGCAACTTCCAACTGGCATAATTTTTGCTTGCGGTTTCCTCCTATTGGCATATCTTAACTGCAATATTTCATTAACATGGTCACCATGCAGCTCTGAAAGGAAAACTGCAACTTTCTACAGCTTAAATTACATATTTAAGTACTGCTTTTTCAAATAAGAAATCAAATATTCCTACATTTCTAACAAGGCCTTGTTCATTGATTTTTCTTTTCTTTCCTCCCTCCTTCCTTCTCCTCCTGTCTTTCTTGTTTCTTGTGTATTTGACATTCTGTAGGAGAAAATGGAAATACTTAGTTGGAGAGCTTATAGTGAGAGGAATTTCTTTTCTCTTCAGCTCTGCCTATTTAATAGGAGCCTATAAATATATTGTCTCCCCCACAGAACTGAGAAGATTGAACACTGCACCAATCTGAAAATTCTCCTCTTAACTAAATTCTCCAAATTGACAGTAGGGGTCCCAGACTTAGATCCTTTGATGTCTTAAAAGAAAAAAAAAATATTCCTCTACTTCTTTCTCCTAGTACTTAAAAAGTTCAGGATAATTGAGGCTTATCTTCACATGTTGCTGCTAATGGGTACATGAACATTATTCAATCCAAACCTTATCTAAAACAGAAAAATAGTGATCATAATTATTAAAGGTTAGGGTGAGTCATCTGGGGAGGAAGGAGAGAGGAAAGCTGGATAAAATACAGCAAAGCATAGGTATAAATCTTCCCCAGCATAGTAAGGAAACTACAGTTTATAACTATTGTGTGATTCATGAAGATCAATCAGAAAGGAGTTCAAAGACTCTTCTAAACAAAAAGATACACTAGATAGAAAGGTAATGACATTGATTTGCCCAAGTCTGACCAAATACTACACAGTATGCAAAAGTGTTGGAAGAGCCCATAGTGCTTCACAAATATACATAACTTTAAATGGCCATGGTTTAAAGCAGTGAAGAGGGGAGGGGGAGGTATGGGGGATATATGCTCAATGTATAATACATACTTGCATGAAAATGTTCTTATGTAACACAATACCATGTGAAATGAATATATACAATGAAAACCATTTAATATATTATAGAAGAATTGATAAAGTAGGATTCTAATTTTCATCAAGAAAAGAAAAACACATAACTATGGATAATATATCAAATGGATTGAAAAGTCTGTTGTCAGATAATAACCTAATTAAGCTCTAAAATATGGGATTCAGAATAATTCTAATTCGATTTTTTGCATCTCATAATTTGATGGCTGTTGTTTATGAACTTTTAAAATTCTATAATAAAATGCACTTATTTAGGCAATGAATACAAGCATGCAGGCACAGATAACTGTAAGAGTTAAATCATTTAACAAGCACTTAATGAGCCTGAGCTGGATCCAGGAGATGGAAAATAGACATAGTTTTTGTCCTTTAAAAGACTTCAGCTAGGTGAAAGAGATATGAGTAAGCTGATAAATTTCAACCTAGGCTGAGAGTATTCTGAAGATGTAATCAATATAGGGTACTGGAGGTGCACACGGGAGGAGCCATAATCCAGGCTTTAGTTATAAACATATAGGATACTACTGAAAGATTATAAGCAAGGGTTTAAACACTGTAAGATTATTATGTTTGAAAGAAATGTTAGCGGGGAAGGAGGACAAAAACAAATTCAGGAAGACCATTTGCCAGGTGCTGTAGTGGTCCAGGCACGAGAAGATGCAACTTGCTATGGAGACAATTGATGAACTAAGAAAGCTATTAGGAGAAAAGCTGAACACAATTTGTATGAGGAAAGGGATGAAGATGGAGAGAGATATCCAAGAGGATTCATTGAATCTTGGTTGGGATAACTGTATCTATTGTGGCATCATTCACCACCTAAGATATACAGGAAGAGGAGCAGGTTTGGTACAGGTAAAGAGAATGAGTTCAGTTTAGGACCTGAAGAATATAAGACAATAATAGTAATTCAAGTGAAGATCTAGTCTAAGGCATTTGGCCATATGAGACCTAGACTTAAGTAGAAACTGAGCCAGAGACATGGAGGAATGAATCCTTGGTAATATAGCTTATTAAAGCCATGGGGAAAATAACATACTCCCAAGGGAGGGTATATAGAAGAGTGCAGACATGAGGATCCCAGGAACAAATGGAAGGAATACAATTATGTGAGAGATAGATGCATGACGAGGAACTCACAATAAGGCAAGAGCAACCAGGGAAATGAAAGGAAAAGAAGAGTCCCATGTTGGAGTCAAAGAGACTCTTGATCTGCTGGCAGTTACCTGCATCCTTCATAAACCCTTTAACTTTTCTGCATTCATTTTCTTGACCTTTATTAAAGTAAAACATGGTAAATGTGGTTTTATGTTGTTAGGGTGAATGGATAAATGCAAATAAAAAGAAAGCTTGTGGCAAAACATATCACAATGTTAATCATAAAAGGCAATATCTCACTTTACTTACAGCTTTGTTCTGGGAGAGCCAGGAGCTGGTGTGGTTTTGTTTGTTTTCTAAGATCACTCAATAAAACATTACTTATTAATAGCAAATTGCCACTGTGTACAATAGTTCTCTTGAATTTATTCTTCCTCTCTACCTGAAATTTTGTATCAATATCTTCCAAATCTGCCCTTGATCTGGCCTCTGCTCTACATAATTTTGATCTCTGTCATTAGTCTGAATGCTTCATGCTTCACATAGGAATAAAACCATTCAGTACCTATCTTTCTGTTCCTGGGTTATTTCACTTAAGATAATGTATAGGCTCATCTAAATTGTCACAAAAGATGGAATTTCTTTCCTTTTAAAGACTGAATCATATTCCATGTGTGTATGCACCACATATCCATTCATTTAATGATGGGGATTTTGGTTGATTCTATATATTGGCTATTATGAATATTGCTGGAATGAATGTGGAAGAATAGATGTCTGTTCAACATATTGATTTCATACATTTCATATCTATGCTTGGAAGTATGATTGCTGGACTATATGCTCGCTTTTGATTTGTCTGATAAAATTCCGAAGATTTTTCCAAAATGAGTGAAGCCATTTCATGCAAAAGGATTGATTCCCTTTTTGCCTATATCCTCTAAATCTTTATAATAGCCATTCTGGTGGCTGTGAGGTGATATCACATTGTTTTATGATTTCTCTTTATGAGACACGATCTCACTATGTAGCCCACACTGGCCTAAAACTCACAAACCTCTCATCTCAGCTAGCCAAGTTGGGAGAGTACCAGTGTGTGCCAGATGCATGCTTCATCATGGGTTTGATTTGCATTTTCATGATGATTAGTGATGGTGATGCTTCTTGGTCATCTTCACGTGTTCTTTGAATGTCTTAGAAAAGGTCTTTTGCTTATTTTAAAATTGGCTTATTTACTGTCTTACACAAACTATCAAGCTTTTATGTATTTTGGACTTTGACTCCTTATCAGATTTATGGTTTGACAACATATTCTCCCATCCCATAGGTTATCTTTCCATTCTGCTGACTATTTTCCTTAGCTATGCTTGTGTCTACTGTTTGTTTACTTTTTTGTTACCTATGCTTTGGAATGGCTACCCACTACAGAGGTTAAATTAAATAATCATTGTAGGGGCTGAAGAGATGGCTCAGCAGTTAAGATTGTATAGTGCTCTCACAGAGAATCAGAGTTTGGTTTCTGGCACCCATATCTGGCAGCTCACAACAGCTTGTAACTCCAGATCCATGAGATACATCACCCTCTTCTGTTTACCTAAGACACTGCACTAATGCACACAGACACATGCACATGAATGTGTGCACGTACACACACACAATTAAAAATGAAAAAGAAATCCTTAAAAACAGAACGAAATCATCATGAAGACAGCTGACATGAAGCATTTCACTTCGTCTTACACTTGAGTCATTAATCTATTTTGATTTGATTTTATAAATAGTGTAAGATAATAATGTAATTTTATTCTTCTGCACATAGCTGTCTAGTATTCTCAGAACTACTTATTCAAGAGGGAGTCCTTTTTCTATTGATTATTCTCAGTATCACATTTAAAAACTGGGATAAATTTTTTAAATGATAGAAGCAATGATATATATCTGGAAGCATAAAGAAATATGTAAGATCAGGAACCTTCTCCAAATTGAGACTACCTTAACATAAATAATTACCCATTCTGATTTATTCTGCACATAAAGATACATTTCCAGCTTTTTCTTTTATTTTTGAGATTACAATATAATTACATCGTTTCTCCCTTCCCTTTCCTCCCTCCAAATCCTCCCACATACATCCCCTTGCTTGCTTTCAAATTCATGTTCTCTTTTTTCATTAATTGTTTTACATATACAACTAAATATAAATATAACCTGTTTGGTCTTATAATAGTACTCATGTGTATGTCTTCAGGGCTGACCATTTGATATTAGATAACCAATTGGTGTGAATAAATTCAAATTTTAATATATCAAATTTCTTAACTCACGGTGTATTTCTACTTATATTTACATCTGTTCTCATATCCACAGACAAGTGTATAACTGCCGTCATCACTTTATTTTCATTTCTAGGTGGGTTTGTGGTGAAATCTAGGCTTCCACTAATTACCATAAGTAAAGCTAGTTAGTTATAACATAGTTAAATGTTCCTAATACTATATTAATTTTTATCTTTTTCAGTTTTCTTTTTTAACTTATTTTTAAAATATGTATTCTAATCATGGTTCTCCCTCTCCCAATCCATTCCAGATCCTCCTCACTTCCCACCCATCCAACTTCATGTCTTCTTTCTCTCTTTCTGTAGAAATCAAACAGGTAAATAAAACAAACAAGTCAGAATAATTTTAAAAGACAAAGACAAAGGATAAGAAATACACACAAAACCCATAAAAACATAAAATCAGAAACTGTAATAGACAAGCAAAAAAAACCCAGTAAGGTTAAAAACAAGTATTACCAGGCAGCAATATCATCAACAGAACATGTTGTATAATGTTTGATGAAGTACAGAACCTGCATGTGGCTTCCTGGGAGCCATTTGTGAATATGTTCAAGAGGTGTGTGCCTTTGGTCATGATACTCAACACTGTCTGGCAGTCTTATATGATAACAGAACATTTATAAGGTCAGCTGGGGACAACTGGAAGTACCAGAGCAAGAGAGGGTAATAAAATCTACTAAAACCAATCAGAATCTCAAAATCTGAAACTTTGGTTTTCATTTGAGGAAGAAAAAGAGGTAGAAACGTGAAAAGGGACAAGTTCCACCCTGAGTACTCAACTCACCCAACATTCTCCAATTCTAAGATTCTAAATCACAATAACATATTGAGGTAAATGTTCATGTTGATTATCCAACACAGGCTAAACTCACAGTTAAGAACAAATGAAGGAGCATAATTATTGATTTCTAAGAATTCATGGCTTAGTGTGAATGGCTGGCATATTAATGACTGCTCACAGAGCAATGTAATTAAGGTTCCAGTAAATGTGTGAACTACTGCTGTTGTTGAGAACAAAACACATAATGGTTAACTCCATCTCCAGTAGTATATACTAGGTCTAGTAGAGATTCTTTGATGCTTTGTGAGCATGGAAATGACACGGTTTCAAAAGAAAATAGGTGGGAAAACAGGAGCAGGGGGCATTTCATTTCATCACATTAACTATTTCATCAACTCTCCTTCAGGACTTGCAGAACTCACGTTCCAATACAACTAACATTTTGACAGTCATGTAAAGGACAGCATTGGTGTACTTGAAAGACAGGCACATGTGTAGAGAGGGTACTCCCATAATCTCAGCCCTTAGAATGCAGTGGCTGGAGGATTGCTGCAGGTTTGAAACCAGCCAAGTTAACATAGTGAGTTGCAGGCTAACTAGGGCTACAAGTAAAAGCCTATCTTAAAAAGAAAAAAAAAGAGAAATAACTCTCATATTGTCTTACTTCTATTTCTATTTTTGAAGGAATTCATTTTCAAAGCACCCCAAGTCTGTGCCCTGTAACATACTAGTGATTTAGATAAATGATAGCAGAGAATTTTAAGTAAATTGCATTGCTCATATAATTTGAACTTGATTATATATTACAGGATACATATAGGTCATGAAATGGTTAAGTAAAGCAGATTATCATAACAATTATGTCACACAGTTATATTTTTGTCACAAAGCAGCTAAAGTCTAAATTCCCGATCTAGTACAATTTTAATATGTGGAGGGGAAATAAAGAGAGATATGTCAGAGACTATAAAATACCAGGATGGACAAGTTTAGAATAACCAAAACCATCCTGAAAAATACAAAGTTAGAAAACTCATGCCTACTGATTTCAAAACTGACAGCAATTTGAAATTAAAAGAATTCAGGGTAAGGCTAGAGCTCCATCCAAGTACAATCCTTGCCTAGCATGCACCAAGTCATGGGTTCTATCCCCAGTACTACATGAACCAGGTGTGGTGGTGCACACATGCAATTCCAAAACTTGGGAAGTATAGGCAAGAGGATCAGAAACTTTTTATTGTAAAGCAAAGGTAGTCTTCAGTCACATAAGGAATTCAAGACCTACCTGGGATATATGAGACTCTGTCTCAAAAGAAAAAGAAACATGATACTTATATGTGGATAGACATATAGATCAATAGAATCAAATTCAATGTTTAGAAGTAATGCCTCTCATTTTCAGAGATTTTTTTATTTGTTTACATGGGTACTAAGATAATTCAAAAGAGAAGAACATGATCTTTTCAGCAAATGGTGCTGGAACATTCTTGCTCACATAGTCAACAATAAAGTTTGACCTCTATATCCCATTATATAAAAAAATGAACTAAAAATGGGTCAAATTCTTAAATATTAAGCTGTATCTTAGGAAATACCATAAATAAATTTTCATGACCTTGAGTTAACCATTATTTCTTAATACAACACCAGAAATGTAAGAAAACTAAAAGTGGAGAAATTAAATGTTAGCAAACTTAAACACTAGTACGCTTCAGAAAAACACCATTAGTACAGTGGCAGGAAGCTGGTGTGGTGATAAGTGCCTGTAACCACAGAACTCAGCAAGCTGGTATAGGAGGATCATGAGTTCGAGGCCAGCCCGCACTACACTGAGAGTCTATTGGAGGGTCCACAATAAGGTAACAGGGTATCTTAAATAATGACAGAAACTACATGTAAACCATGTATTTGGTGAATGAAGAGAAAAGAGTAAATGTTGGTGAAAACTACACACTATGGAGTCAGAATCCCACAAGGCAATTGGTGGGCTTGTACATAGTAAGTGCGACTCCAGGCTTAAAGAAGCAGTCTGGTGGGAAGACTGGGTCCAGTGGAGGCAGAGGTGAGGCATTGATACATAACTGGGCTAGGAACATGCGGGTTCAGGGAAGATTGAAAATAGTCTTGCAATTTTCAGTATAAACCAGTTTCCTTATCAGCATCAATAACAGTTGGAGGTGTCAGCTCATCCTTGGCTAAGAGTACTTTGGTCTGAAATACGCATTCATTGAAGGGCTTTAGTAGTATACACCTATATCCCAGCTCTTGGGAAATATGGCGACAGGAGGACCAGGTCAAAGTCATCTTTTGCTAGTTAGTGAGTTCAAGGCCAGTCTGACTATGTGAAATCCTATCTTAAAAAACCAGAAAGCAAAACAAAAACTATTTCTTTCATATTAGATACCATTTTAAGGTAATCAAACAGAGTCCATAAGAAAGAAAGTACTCTACAGCACAATTTCAGGAACCATCCATATTTTTGTAACCACTATTAAATAATGCAACTAAATATGTGTGGTGTGGATATATGGAAAGGGTCCTTTGATGTGGTAGTAGAAGTAGGCTGTGAGCTTTTTATATTGATTAGAATGATATATTTTGCACTGGTTCTGGGGTTTCCTTCTGCATGTCACATTCTTACCCTGGATATTTGGATGGCTAATTCTTCTCATGTTTTTTTTTTAATTTTTTTTTATCAAATGTCACTTTCTTTAATTTTTTAAATATTGATTTATTTTTCTTTATGTGTATGAGTGTTTTGCCTGCATGTATGCATATGTAGCACATGTATGCTTGGTGCTTTCAGAGTTTATAAGAGGCCATTGGATCCCCTGGAATGGAAAATATGGATGATTGTGAGCCATCCTGTGGATATTGGGAACTGAACCCAGGTCCTCTACAAGAGCAACAAGTGCTCTTAGTAGGTGAGCCATCACTCCAGCCCCAAATGACATTTTCATAATCAAGTTTACTGTGACCATTCTATTCTACAGAGCAACCTATTCAATCCACTCTGCATTATCATTCCCCTTAACCCTGCTTCAGCTTTTGTTGAAATCTTTATAGTATTTTTATGAATGTAACATAATACATAATTTAATGATTTTTGTACTTACTGGTTCTTTCCAGTCTTTATCGGTTGGAATATAACCTCCTTGAGATCAACAATATCTTGTTTTTGTTCAGTGATGGCATCCCAATGTTTGTAGTAGAATGGAGCGTGACACATAACAGAGCCTGACACTTATCTGTCCACAGACAATACAATAGAACCTGACGCAGGAATCTCTTGTTTTTGTTCATTGACGTTACTTCCAGTATCTAAGACAGAATGGGGCCTGGCATGCCTGACACGTCAGAGTCTAGTAAATATTTGCTGTATACAATTAATTCGTATCACATGTTCTATAGCTAGTTTTGCATGCTTCTAGGTGTTCTGTGACATTTGACAGTACCACATTGTTGTCCTAGTTGTTTGGGAGACTGAAATGTTAAAAGTCCCACCCGGCTCTTCTTCAACAACCATCCCCACTCAACAACTGCAGTGCTGTGCTCCTTATTTAAAAGCAAACATGCCTGCTTCTTAGTAGCGAGTAGAAGATTACATACAGATAAAAAAGAAAATGGGGATTAACTCTCTCTTCTGGCCTAGCAAAATAAAGCAAAGGGCAGATAAACCCAGAAGAGCAGGAATGATAACTCAGCCTCGCTGCAAATGTTTGAAGAAGGAAAGCAGTGCTGGCATACCTTAGATAAAAAGCCATTCATGGCTGGGTTGGAAGACTTCTGTGGGATAAGTGGCAAAGAAGACGAGGTACCCTATGTTAGGAAGTCCACAGAAAAGCAGAAGCTAGTAGTATAAATATCTTACGGCTGAGGTTAGCAGAATGACTTAAATTCTTCTGAGCAGAAAATATTAGAGGGTGTTTCCAGGAATGAAGGACACCCCCTTCCTCTGCACACACACAGATACAGACCCCAGGATAAGAGCTGAAATGTTCAATTGGGGGGTCTGTTTTCATGAATTTGAAGGAACATGCATTTGAACTGAGGAGAAACGTATTCTCTGCCAATGAGCTTTCACCTTGAACACATTCTGAATTGAGAAAAGGACGGTGTCTCTTAGATGCTTAGGGAAGCATAGTCTCGCGGTTTACAATCATGAAAGTGGTCTGAGATAAGTCCTTGTTTAGATAGAAAAAGAACAAGGTCTTCACTGGCTGAGCACAGTGATTTACATCAAAGCCAACACAGCATGTGTAAAGGACTACCTCATACTCATATTTCTAAAACATGGAGTATGTAGGAGGACAATGCTCGGAGAGAAAATAGAGAGATACAAAGGGAAAGCTTCATAAGGCCCTTCCCTCACCCTTGCCCTCCCTTAGAAATTTTCCAACATAGAGTTATCATAGCCATAAGCAAGAGAGCGGAATACTATTTCATTTTATGTGTTTATACTGTAAATGAAGTAAATGAAATTATTTTTGAGACTTTGTTTCTCCAAAGCCACCTGATAATTAGTAGTGTGAGAATGCACAGAAGCAAAAGTGAAGTGTGTGTGTGTGTGTGTGTGTGTGTGTGTGTGTGTGTGTGTGTACACGTGTACTCTTCATTCTTCAGTTGGGGCTAGAAGACTCTGAAGCCATCACTAGGTTCTTATCAAACTAGAGATTAGGTAAATAGTGTGTATTTAGTGTGTACCCTGAATTTAGACAGACCAGAGTTTTAAATTTTACTAACTTATTGGGAGTTGCTACCTTTTTTTTTTTTTTTTTTTTTTTTTTTTTTTTTTTTTTTTTTTTGGTTTTTCGAGACAGGGTTTCTCTGTGTAGCTTTGCGCCTTTCCTGGAACTCACTTGGTAGCCCAGGCTGGCCTCGAACTCACAGAGATCCGCCTGCCTCTGCCTCCCAAGTGCTGGGATTAAAGGCGTGCGCCACCACCGCCCGGCTGGGAGTTGCTACCTTTAACTGGTTTCTTAACCTCTAGACTAGCGGTTCTCAACCCATAGGTTGCGACCCCTTGGGGTCACATATCACTCACCCTGCAGATTAGATATTTATGTTACAATTCGTAACAGTGGCAAAATTACAGTTATGAGGTACCAATGAAAATAATTTTATGGTTGGGGGCCACTACAACATGAGGAACTGTGTTAAAGGGTCACCACATTAGGAAGGCTAAGAACCACAGATCTTAGTTTACAGCTGTAAGATAAGTTTCATAAAGCACTATTATAGTCCAAGCACATACAAATACACAGATGCAATGAATATGCAATTGTAACTGTTTTAATACTGACCACCAAAAGTGTCCCCAAAGAACAGCGAGTCTCAAAGTTGGACCTCTTCTGCCACCATTGCTTTGGCTTCACACCCTTTGAACCTGACTTGACTACCCTTTAGCAGTGTTCCAACATTCTTCATCATCGCATCTATGAGTGCAGCAACTAAGAAGACAACTGACTCCCTACCTGTAAAACTGGAAGAGCCATTTATTCTGCCTTCCTCTCCAGGCATATTCATTTCAAAGAAGGACTAACCAGGGAACACTAGGAATTACCTCCTGTATTATCAAGAAGATAACTGTCTTGTTTTCTAGGCATTGTCTCTGTTAAGATACTAAAATGTTCATTTTATAATGAAAACCAACAAAATTTTTCATTGATTATACCCTTCTTGGACAATAAGCAATGACCTCGTTATAAAAAAAGATACTGGTGTTAAGATATGACTAATCTTTTAATAAAGTCACTAATTGAAAGATTCATGTTTGTATGAATGTATGTTGGGTTTTGAATTCAACTTCACAAATGGTCTCAAGAAAAATATATACTTAATTAAGCCTATGTATCATATTCATTGACAATTTCCTTAGGTTCAATTAAACTTGGAAATTAATGTAAACAACTCATAGTGTATGTGGTTCTATCCTAGGTCTCTGGGTCATCCAGCCTCTGGGTCCTGGTGCTCCAGGCAGTATTCAGGGTGGGCTTACTCTCCTGACATGGGGTTGTAGGCTACATTAGTCATTGGTTGGACACTTCCTCAATCTCTAGGGTACCCTTACCCTTACATCTCATAAGTAGGACAGACTGTAGGTACAAGGCTATGTGACTGGGTTGGTGTCCCAATCCCACTGATAGTCTTGCCTGGTCACAAGAGATGGCCAGCTCAGGCTACATTTTTGCTATTGCCAGGAGTCTTAGTTGGGGACTAAGTAAGTTGGAATCCTTGTAGATTCCTAGGAGATTCCCGTCAGGGTCAGGTTTTTACCTGAGTCCCAAATGCCCCCCCCTTTCCAGTGGTCTCCTTCAGTACTCTCCCCCTCTGTCCCACCTAACCTGATCACTCATATTCTCATCCCCACCAGCCCACAACCCACTTATGAAATCCCTTCTATTTCCCCTTCCCAAGGAGATCCAGGCACCCCACCTTGAACCATCCTTGTTACCTAGTGTCTCTGGGTCTGTGAATCGTAGCATAGTTATCCTTTATTTAACAGCTAATATCCACTTATGAGTGAGCACACACCATGTTTGTATGCCAGTGTTCCACAACAATATGGCTTGCAATGGCCAAAAGAAGTACAAACCTAAGTGCCTCTCAACTGATGGGCTCATAAGCAAAATATGTCATAACCAGACAGCAGCACATGAGCACAGCAGCCTTACAAAGGTGGTAAAGTGCTTCCTGTATAAACACAAAAATTCCAGTTTGATCTCCAGAATGCATGTTAAAAAAAAAAAAAGCTAGGTGTGGTGCTTTGTACTCATAATCTCAGTCCTAGAGGAACAAGAGGCTCCCTGGGGCTAGCTAGTCAAGCAGCCAAATCTAATGAGCAAGCCCCAGGCCAGAGAGAGAGACCCTGTCTTCAAACAAGATGGATGACATCTGATAAATGACAACCAAGACTGTCCTCTTGCTTCCACATGCACATATATGAATGCAGACCTACACACATGTGCGCGCGCGCACACACACACACACACACAAACATGAAGACTGATACATGATGCAATGTGTGCATGCCTTAAAGAAATTTAAGTGAAAGAAACTAGTCCAATAAGCCACATACTGCATATTCCATTTATATGAAATATCCATAAGTAGAACTATAAAAACTAAATACAGGAACCAGAAAGATAGCTCAGCAGTAAAGATGCTTTGCCACTAAGCCTTATGATCTGAGTTTGATGCCCAAGACCAACATGGTAGAAGAAGAGAAGTGTTTTACCAAGTTGTTCTCTGACCTCCATACAGGTACTGTGGCACATAAGTACCCAAACACATAGATAATACACACACGCACATGCACACGCACACACGCCAAATGAATAAATAGTAATATTTTAAACAAAAATGTAAATAGAGAGTCATAATTTCTAATGTTAACAAAGAGGGAAGTTTGGTGTCAGTGATCAGGAGTATTTGGGGCAATAAATATTAAAAATATTCTGGATAATGTTCACAATTGCACATCTCAGTGAATTATGACTACAGTCTCCCTAATATCTTAAACAAGTACAACTTCTAAGAACTCTCATCAGCAGGGCTTATAAAGGATGTTGTAAACAAGGAGAAAGAATGGAGGTAAAGCAAGGGATACTGAAAGTAAGTAATACCTTGGGGTGTAGAATAACAAGATCTTTATTTCAGGGAACCCAGAGGATCAACAGCTGGAAGCTAGAAAAAAATTAATACTTCTTTTATTTAATTTTGTTGACTAGGTCTATCACTCCCTGAAGACTATAGACTCCTTAAGAGCAACCATTTTCTGTTTGATTCATTGATGCTTCCCTAAGATACAGTACACAATAAGGGCTTTCTAGGTTCTTTAGATCCATAATATATCAGACAAAATAAACTTCAGATTAGCTAGGATACCAGGACTCTGTACTTTGCATACCCTGGAGTAGTGCCTTTGCAATCTACTGAGAATGGGCTAGTGATCCTATGGGTGGCTCTAAAAATACTACTAGATCGACTTTACATCCCAAAGTGAGGTTTCATTGCTCTGTGGTGGTACTGGCAATAGAGGTCATCTATGCATCCTTCATGTGATTTTGCTATGTGGCTGCAATTGAGAACCACTGTCCTATAGCAATACTTGAAGAATCCAATTTGCTAGTGATAGTGGGTTGCATATGTTACTATGCCAGAGAGTTCAAGTTTTATTTAAAATATAGTTTTCTTGCTTCCATCCTAAGAGATCCTGAATCAGGGTCCTTGTTAAGGTGTCCAGGAATCTGAATTTGTAGTGAAGTAAAGTGTGTTATTCTGATGCAATAGAGTGGAAGACCATGCCTTAATAAAAAAAAAATAATGTAAAGCCATTATTTGTGTCACATGAAGACTCTAAGGTTTGAGAAAAGAAAACAGGTAAATAGTTCTTCTTAAAACACAGTAGAGTTGTTCTCTTCCTTAAGCCATTAAACACAATAGGAAGACCCATTTCTCTGATGAATGATTCCAAAGTACCAAATTTTCACCTGCCTAGGCATTGCTTAGTACCAGACAAATTGAGATGCAGGCTGCATACAACCACTTGTTACTTCTGACGTGCCATTGTTCTCATTAAAGCCTCACACACTCTTAATCCTTTGGCATCACAATGAATACATTTGTGCCCTTTGTACATAACAGCTTTGCAAATAAGTTCAAGAGTACAACATTCTCATTTTAAAAGATGGGGAGATTGAGAAAGAAACTGAGCCCAAGGCATTGGATAGATTAGTTTGGGAAAAATCAAAGCCTAGATTTGATTTGCATCAAAAGCACTTTAACATCTCTGACTTAATTTTATCCTTACTAATTCCTTTATGAAACAAGCGGGGGCAGGTGTCATTCTCCTTAGAGTTGACCTCATCTATGGGAGAAACGGACACCTAAAAGAGATTGATGGGATCAGAAAAGCCCTGCTGCCAATAGACCTTCACATTTGTCATGCCTTAAATTTTGTCTTGAGCAATCATTCGTTTTAACTAAATTTCGTCCCCTCTTTTTATATGCAGATGGTCTAGCAGTGCAGTGTGTAGCACTGGATATTTTTTTTCAGATGAACTCTTCTATGGTAGGAGATAGAACAAGCAGGATGAGAGCATTGAGAACTAAGGAAGTAGGAAGTACTATTCAAAAGAGGAAGAACTCCCAAATAGGTTGGACAGGTGCATGAGCTCAGTGTCATATTCCTTATTAATAGCAAAAACATAAACATTATACAGGAAATAAATTGATCTAGAACTAAGATACCATCTGTTTATATCATATTCTTATTTTATTTAATAATATTTTTAATTAGTATATATTCATTGTACATATACTGGGTCCTGGGTTTCATAAATACATTTTTATACAAATACATAAGATGCTTTCTGTGGTAGCAAATGCCAGTAGACAAATGCTGAAGAGGATAAGGCAGGAGGATCCTGAGTTCAAGGTCAACTTCTTATATTAAGTTGCTGACACTGGGTAATCTAAAGTCTTTGGGGGGCTAGAACAATGCTCAGTAAGTAAAAGCACTTGCCACATAAGAGTAAGGACCTGAGTTCAAAGCCACATATCCCATGTGTAACTCAGACAGGTAGCAGGAGCACCTGTAACCCCAGTGCTTCTATGATGAGACAGGAGGCAGAGACAGGATAATAATGGGCCATCAAGCCTGGTGTATACAGCACCATTGAGACCCTGTCTCAAACAAGGCAGAAGACAAGGATCAACGCCCAAAGTTGTCCTCAGACCTCCACACATGCAAATTCACACACAAAATGCATACATACAAATATACACATAACATACATGCGCGCACACACACACACACATACACACACACAAGTATTTCAGAACTAAATCAGTCTGAGTATTTTATTCTCTGTTGATATAACAAAATATCTAAGAGTGCATAATTTATAAAGAAGAAAATTGCTTTAGCTTGTGATTTTGGAGGTAAGGAAAATCAAAATCAGGTTGCTTGTAGTCAGGATACCTCATGCCACACCATAACATGGCAAGTGGAATGACATGGTGGGAGCACGTGCAAGAATGATGAGAGGTATGAATGGAAGAGAGGGGGGAGGACAAAAAGGCAAACCACTTTATAAGAGCCCATACTTGCAACAATTAATCCATTCCCATGAGAACTAAGCCCAGTCTCAAAAGAAAGGCATTAATCCCTCTTAACAACTTAATCACCTCTTAAAGACCTAATCACCTTTTAAAGCCCCACTTTCCAACACTGCTCCATTGGAATTCAGACTTCTTCTTGATTGGTGGAAGGGAGAAACTACATTCAAATCACAGCACTGGGTGATACAGAATTATACTCTAGAAAAGGAATTTTCCTTGTTCTTGTTAATTTAAAGATTCTACAACCTTTCTTTCCCATATTTTCTTTTCCATACCACTACAGCATTTATCCCATCAAATAAAAGGTGTCCAGGATATAGCTTCAGAGGTGTTAAAGTTTGGTAAGACCAAACAGAAACATCTGGACTTATGCAGCATTCTGGGAGGTTCCAGAGAAGTGGTTCTTAACATGTGGGCTGTGACCCCTGGGAATGTTGAAGGACCTTTTCACAGGGGTCACATATCCGATATCCTGTATATCAGATATTTACATTTTTATTCATAACAGAAAAATTACAGTTATGAAGTAGCAGTAAAAACAACTTTATGGTGGGGGCATCACCACCACATGAGGAACTGTGCTAAAGGGTCACAGCATTAGGAAGGTTGAGAAGCACTGTTCTAGAGTCTTAAAAAATTAAATATGGGTACCTCACTATACAATTTTCTTTATGAAGGATGTTTATGGGAAGACAGAAGTCCATTTGGCTGGCTCAATGCAATCTACTCAGAAAGGTATGCATGGAGGTAAACAGAAAACACAGGCACCAAGTGCTACACGTGGAGTATGTGGGGGTCAAGGTCAGAAAAGAATGGTCTTTAAAGATGAAAGAATGTTGTTGGCAGGAAAATGCTCTCCTATAACCAACAGTGATAAGATTACCAAGCTGTTCAAAGGTAGGTGGGTAAACATTCCTATTAGCCACCTGCAGATATTAGCAGCTGGCACCTTGAGCCTGAGATAAAAATGACAGAAAAAGCCTGAAGAACTAGGTTGTTAGGGGAGAACAGCAAGCCACAGACTCAAGGATGGTATCCTAGGGCATGGCATAGGCATAAAATCGTAAATGCTTTTCCAGGGAATAAAGTAGAGGACCCAGATAATCCCACACATTTACAGCCAACTGATTCTTGATAAAGCTGCCAAAAACACATGAGAAAAGACAGCTTCTCAAACAAGTGTTGCTGGGACACTGGATAGTCACATATTGAAAGCATGTCCCTATCACTCTATATATACAAAATCAACTCAAAATAGATCCCTAACCTTAATATAAGACCTAAAACTAGAAGAATACATAAGGGGAAATACTTCAAGACATTGCTATAGGCAATGTTTTTTTTCAAGATTTAAAAGCACAGGAAATAGAAGCAAAAAGGAGGCATATTGGTTTATAATAAATTTTTCAAAAGGCTTCTACAAAGCCAAAGAAACAACAGAGTGGAGAGACAATTCAAATAATGGGAGAAAAAAATCAACCTATTCATCTGACAATTAACATTTGGAATATATGATGAGCATACATAAATCTCAATACTGAGATCTGGCATATTTGGTGAAGCCTATAATCCCAACACTCAGGAGACCACTGAGTTAGGAGGATATCAAGTTTGAGGCCGGGATATCAAGTTTGAGGCCGGTCTGGCCTACCTAGTAAGACCCTGTCTCATAAAATAAACAACAAACTTGATACCAGAAAACAACAAAAAAAGCAGGTGACTCAGTTTAAAATGGGCAGAGGATATGAATAGTCATTTCTCAAAAGATGAAATTCAATATGGCTAACAAATTCATGAGCATGGGGAAATACAATTCAAAACCCTTAATGAAGTATCATCGCATCCTAGTGAGAATGGCTATTCCCCAAAAGACAGAAAATGACAGTGCTGGCAAGGATGTTGATAAAAGGGATTTTCATGTGCTGTTGACAGCCACTACAGAGAACAATATGGAAGTTACTTAGGAAACCAAACAGAATTAACATATTTTCCATTTATAATGCTCTTGTGTCAACATATTACAGCAATATTTGCACATGTTTATTGCCATGCTTTTCACAATAACCTAGTTATTGGATCAGCTTATATACCCATCATTTTATATTTATATACATTTATATAATTATATTTCTCCATAGATAAATGGATAAAGTTACTGCACTATATATAATCAATGAACTTTTATTCAGCCATAAAAAGAATGAAATCATGTCATTTTCAGGAAAATGGATGAAAGTGTTAAGCAAAATAAGTCAGACTCAGGAAGACAAATTCTATGTGTTCACTCTCATTTCAACATGGATGATTTTTAAGACATCAATTGACATCAGGCAAGGTGAAACATGCCTGTAATCCCAGTGCTGAAGAAGAACATCCCCAATCCTGACAAGTCTGGGATACACAGTGAGACCCTGTCTTGATGAATCTCTCTAATCAACCAGACTATGAAATAGTGGTACCAAGAGTGTGGAGATGTAGAGGAGGGCAGATAGTGGGAAACTGTACAAGGGCTATACAAACACTGATGGCAATGGTAAGCACTAGTGTCCTGCAGTGCAATGGGGATGCTATACAGTTCTCAATAGCCCATTACAGTGCTTCTCAACCTTCCTAATTCTGGAATCCTTTAATATGGTCCTCGGGTTGTGGTGACCCCCAACAATAAAATTATTTTGTTGCTACTTCATACCTGTAATTTTGCTACTGTTATAAATTGTAATATAAATATCTGATAAGCAAGATATCTGATATGTGACCCCAAAGGGGTTGTGACCCTAGGTTGAGAACTGCTGATGTATTTAATAATTGATGAATAACTAGAAGAGAGGAGCTCCCAGGCTCCAAACTCAAAGTAAGGCTAAGTAGGTAGGAATGTTAAGTTCCCCAATTTGATTGTTACACATTGAAATATCACACAGTACCTCATAAATATGTACTATTATTATATGCAAATAAAACCTTTAAAAAACAAAGGACCACTCAAGACTTGGGTTTTTGGTACCAGATCTGCTCTGAGCTTGATAAAGGATCTAGGCATTCCACCCATTTCTAGGAAAAGGGAGTTGTTCTAAATCATAACGTGACAACACAGCTATAACACAGTGCTTTCTTATCATTTTCTCTTATAGTATAGAAAGGTTCATGACCTTGACACTTGGAGGGAAATGTGTTCTGTACAGAATCAATTGTCTAATGTGTAGAGGTGAAGGAAAAATGTAAATTATTTATCCAGAGCATAATTTCTCACCTCCTAATGTTCTGTGCATACAAATTACTAAGGTATTTTGTTCAATGGAAGATCTGGATTCAGAGAATTTGAAAAGAATGTTCAAGGCAATATTGGCCCTAGTGATTCAGAGCCATCTGATGGATATTTAGGTAGTAGACCTTACCAGCTGTCTTAGGGTTCTATTACTCTGATAAAACACTATGGCCAAACGCATCTCAGAGAGGAAAGAGCTAATTTCATCTACAGATTGTAGTCCATCATCTAGGGAGGTCAGAGAGGAAGTCAAGGCAGAGGCTATGGAGAAGTGCTGCTTACTGACTTGTTTGCTCATGGCTTGCTCAGTCTGCTTTCTTATAACACCCAGGACCAGCAGCCCAGAGGTAGTCATGCCATGATACTGGTATCCCCAAAATGCTGGGATCTCCAATGAAACTGGGCTGCATCTTAACCACTAGCCTCTCATGGGCTCCCTTCAGGGATTCTCACCCTGTCACATGGTGCCAAGCCTCAACTTTCTCCATGACCCCTTCAAACCTAGGGCATCTCCTTCAACTAAGGCTGTAACTTCACCAATGACATTTCATGGTGCCGAGCTTTAGCTGCCCTTTTTGTGACCCATTCAGACCTTCAAAATCAGTGCCTCCTGGGGAGCTCTTGCACATTACCAAGTTCAGTTACCAGCTCAAGGTCCATCCTGGCCCCCACTGGACTGCAGCTTCTATGTGCTGACCCTGAGGAAATAGTTCTGAGTAGATTTTTGCCTCAGTGATGCTGGCCTCAGCCCCAGCTGACCAGTGTCAATTGTCCAAGCAAAACAAAGTTTTCATTTTGGCTGTTCTATTCTCCTGTTAATCACAGCTGCTGACTCTTCAGCTCTAGCTGATCAGACACCATGGATTCTTAATACAAAATTTCCCAATATCTTCATTTCTGTGATCCTTATGTATAATCACTCACTTCCCATCTTTCCTTCTCCCCACTTTATGTAAAAAAAAAAAATAGTCCCAGATACAAGCCCCACTGAGTCTGCCAGTGGAGACATTTAGGAAAGTGAGAAGCTAGGAACACCACTTCCGCCAGGTGATCCATATGCTAAGTCCCATCATTTATGAGCTGAAGTCAAAATCCTAACAACTGTCATGGCCGGGACTTCACTATGATATCTTCTCTTCACTTCCATGGCACTCCTTATGACATCATAACAATGGGCAGAGTTGGCAGTAACACTGTGCCTGAGATTCCATACCATTTAACTGGAGTCACCTATTTTCATTGTAGAAGCATGCTGATAAAGGCAATGAAGGAGACACCCCTGTGAGGAAAAGGTAGTGAATTCATGTGTGATATCTTCCCAGGTCTTCTCACATGAAAACGCCCACCTTCATTACTTTAAACTGCCTTCCACTTTAGCTAGTTGGCTTACCTTGCTTGTTGCCAGAGCCTTATACAGGACCCAAGCATAAAGCCGTGTTCCGCAAATATTTGTCAAAAGAATGGATCGATCAAAGCAGTTTAGCTAGAGTTTGCTCAAAGAACAGTTCTTTGGGACCTTGTACAGCAGGAGACAGAGAACAGGGAAGGCTGCTGTCCTTAGGTCATCATTCGAAGTGTTTCTGCCCTCACACTCCCCTTTGTTGGTCTGCAATCACAACAGGATGCACCTGTGCAGACATGGGAACTCCAATGGGTAGATGAGAAAGCTGATACCCAACCCCTGTTAATTAAAAAGCCTTTGCCAATGGAGTTGTCTTCTATCTGACACAAAGTGCCCTGCGTCCTGATAGCTTTAACATCCACAGGCTTCAAGAACATACAATGAATAGTCTCAGGATTATCCACTAATCCTGGACCTAGTAAAGGAAACCAGATCTGTCCATAGCCGTCTACTTGACTGTTATTTATCATGTCAGGACCAAAAATTAAACTGATGTGCAGCCAGATGGCCAAGGAACCAAAGCACACTTTTTGTACAGATTTGTTAGTGAAAATGAAATTTAATACTTTTTGGCTCAAATTTCCTCTGGTTATGCACTCCTTGATTCTACTTATCTCTGAATCTACAGACAAGTAACTGCACCAATAATCACGCTAGAACCTTCAATATGATCCGCTCAATAAATCACACCAAAGTTTGCAAACATCAAAGGGAAGTTACAGTTTCAAAGAACTTTCTAATTTACCCAATGACTGAAGAGAGGACAAATGGGGGAAACAGGGAGGAGGGAGGAAATTTCCTTGAGTCTTACTTAGAAGTCATCTAGGTAGTTCACCTTTCCTCTCCCGTGCCTATTAGTTTGGAACTAATTTCTGACCCCCACTAAAAAGCCTTACCATAAGGATAAAGACAGCTTGCCATAGCCAACCAAAACACCTTCTCACCCCACTATTGCCCGATTAGGGTGGTTAGCCTAGAAAAATCTCTTGAAATAATGGAACAGATCAGAGTTGGTCTCTGGCCTAAGAGGGGTCTCTTTAGTTGCCTCTTGCTCTACTAAATGATTTGGGCAACCAGTCATGAACAATATGGACTCCAAAGCTGCCTGGTTAGTGTGAGCTTTCAATTGAGGGGTGAGTGTGCTCCCTGGTGACCAAAGCCTGAACTGCATCCCAGGGGAGGAGACCCAGAGAAGTTCAATCCTGCTGAAGAACTCCCCTCACTGTGTGGCAGCTTTGTTTCCCAGGGCAGAGAGACAAAGGCAGAGGGGATATTTAAAAGAGCTTTAGAGGAAGACTCAAAATTCTGCATCCAGTCTTACTCATTTTCCTGTTGAAAATTAGGAACTCTTTAGTAAAAGCATCGCTGGAGCTCCATTAGGGCACATGTATGACAAAGAGAAGCTACTAATGGCCCTTAATGATGGGAAAGTGGGTTGCTCCGAATATTACTTATTTAATAAAAAGTAATGGCTGTGCCACCGCAGCCAGGAGAGTAATGCTAAGTGGCCTCTTCACATATGTGCTCCTTTTAGTGCTAGCCTTTGTCAGAGCATACATGCTTGAGAGATTCAACAAAAATGACTCATCCCCATCTGGTAGCAACTACAAAATGTACCCTGAAATAGCTTGCAATCCATTTCTCCAACACTCCATGGTTTGTCCAACTAATTCTCTTAGTGTTCAACTTGGAGACCATTGGTGCAATGGAAACAGACCAAAGAGTAAAAGAGTCTATTTTTCCCCCTACACCAACGTTTCACTAAGCAGACTGATATCAGTGATGACAACTATCCTTTATTCAAGAGGCTTAAGGGACAGTTCTTGCAACTCTGGGTTTTAGTACTCTTGAGTTTCTGTTTGGTCAAAATTAGAAAGGTGATATCACGAAGGAACACTCCTGAAACATGGCATCAACTGGCTGATTAAAGGCAAAAGCCCATTGTTAGTTTGTTGGCATCTAGATTTCTTCAGCTTGCCAGCAATCATTTCACCCTATCATTCTCCTTGCCTAGAAAGTACTTGACAGCTGCTACCTTTTTGTTCCTTTTTATTAGATTATTCATGTATTCATCACATGCCATTCCCCATTCTGTGTGTGAACAGTTACTTTGCCAGAATTCTTTACTTCATTCATGGTATGATTAACAAAGTGTGCCTGAACTAGTCCTTCCTAAAATGACGTCCTGTCTTTCTACAGTCACCATGACCATCACAAAGCACAAATTTCCTTCTTCCTTCCTCCCTCCCTCCCTCCCTTCCTCTTTCTTTCCACCTTTTAAAGGAGATAGGTATTTTTGCATTCCTGCAAACACCTTCATGTCCCACCTTAGCATCTTGATCTCCTTTCTATCTTTTAGCAGAGGACTGCTGTGTCATTCTTGTCTTTGCTAACTTTGTTTCATTGTGGTACTAAGTTGCTACAAATACTATAATTACTGATCTCTTTAAACACTGTGAAATGAATTAAGATGGCAATTCAAACAAAATTGATTGCAAGTGAAGAAGTACAGTTGGAATTAAAGCAATAAGGAAATACACAATTAACCAAAACCTAATAAAAGGTATCATGCTTGGTTTGGGAAATTTCTTATGCATTCTGTAGGAGTCGACTTTCATGATAGGTCAGCCTGTATTCTCAAAAAGGAGAACTAAGCTGAGATATTAGTTCATTATTCACTTGTTTTTCCATATAAGTGTGTAAAGGCCCTGTTATTTCACTGACCACACTATTTTCCTCTAGGTTTATGTACAAGACTGACTGTTATTCCTTCAATACACTGTCCATATTTTATTCAACTTGGTGTTTACAGCTCCTAGCACAATGCCTTATTCACTAGGAGTTCAATAATCATATATTGAATAAATGCACAATTTCTACACATTATTCAACAGAAAATGGAAATAATGTTTTGATTGCTGTCAAGGGAGATGAGTAAAGCCATCAGCCACTGGTGTCATTACATGTTGATACCATTTTTTCCAGGGCTCAATTTATATCAAAAGCTATTAAATGTTACCAAGCTCACACCCAGTAAATTTACTACTATTAATTTCTCCTAAGGCACTAGCTCAAAAGAAGAAAAATAGATAATACACAAATACATTAAAACGGTACAATAGGCAGACTTTTGAAATATGATTGGCAGAATAGTATGCAGATATTGCAAATTATAGATAAAAATAGTACAACAAAAAGAGTATCTATGAAACATTGAAAAGGTTCAAAGGAGAATTCAGCATTGTACTTCCTATTACTCCAACTAAAAAAATCCTATGAGCATAGAAATAAAGGTTATGAAAGGGTGAGGGAAAATGAGTTATATTTGCCTCATAGAAGTTGAAAATGTCTTTCTAAAACATTTCCTTTGGTACAGTTATGACATTATGTTCATAAGTATTTATGTACTTTGGCTTTTACTTTGTTATGGATGAGCTCGCTGTCACGTGCAAGTGTTCTATCATGGAGCTACACCGCTAGCCCCTAATACATAGTTTTGAACCAAGTTACAAGGCCATGTTTCAAAAACAGATTGCATTCCAGAGACTCCTCTATAAATTGGATGTCTGTTACATAGAAATATTGTAGACTGTGTTTCTAGATAGCCTTAAACTATATCAAGCTGTCCTACAGTTAACCAAAATATAACCAAATACTGAATTTTCAATAAGAGACTAGAATAATATCACATTGTAGCAATCGAATATAAAACAGTTAGGCTTTTCTACTTTTTTTTATATTTGTGGCATTTAAAAAATAAGAAAGTTAAAGTTAATGAAGATTTTAAAAAGGTAGAAAGGAATTTTTGTTGGGATTCTGAAAGTGTTTTTGGACTTGTTTCAAAGTCTTTATCAGATTAGAGCAGTGGCTTATTGTGGAATTTTTGTATCATAATTTATGAATTCCTCTGTGGTTGGACTGCATTCCTTTTTATTACTATTACCCATTTTTGACATGATTTTTCATGATTTTTCTTTTTTCTTTTTATTTTGGTGCACAAATGAGATGAGAATAGAGAAACCCAGAAAAGAAACTCTCATGAGGTAAGTTCAAAGCTAAGGAAGAACTGTGTAAAAGCGGCTTGAAGCAGATGTGTCCAAGAGTGCAGAAAAAGACAGAAATAAAATGTTATAAAAACAAAGACAAGTTCATTTTGGTGGTTTCTTGACAGACACTCTTACCCTAAAAACATTAAACTAAACTAAAAAGTTTGAATTAAATATTCAAAACATCTTCAATCATATCAGAATGGACAAAAAGTTTCTAGTTAACAGGCCAAATTGTGAGCAAAGATTAGACCTCAGCCCTAGATCTAGCTGAGGGGTTACTGTTCTACTGAACTATGAGGATGCTTATTGAACCTGGAGAAATCACCATTCCAATTTCCATGGCCTGCTGAGATGTGTGTGATAGAAGATTAAGCACAGAGTCACCCAAGGTGGGGTAGCTAATGCTGCTTTTATAATTATAGTTCCTTGTAGGGTTAAAAGAATAAAAGAAAACTAATTAATATGGTAATCTGTCAACCCAAACAGCTAACTACTTGTCTTAGGGGAAGAATAGGTGAAGTTCCTGTTCTGAAGTTTAGTAATTGGCCAAGAGAATAAGGATACAGTTGAATATTTTTGATAGCTTAGCATGCGTGTTGCCATTTCAAAGCTAACTATGATGAGAACAATCTGTGGCTAGCTAAAGAGAGAAGTGGGGTGATAAATCAAATCCATCTAAACTCATTATGAGAGAAGCACAGAACAAGTGGCACAAATGGAAAGACCACAGCTCGGGCAATAGAAAGCACAAAATAATACAGGGCATAGAAATCCAAATAGATTGTGAAGTACGTGAAATATAAGTGGACTAAAAGCTTCAGCTAACAAGAAGGACGCTCAGAGTAGATTAGTCAAAAAGGCCAACTCAGTGTTGTTTATAGCAGAGCCATCAAAATGATAAAGGTTAAAGTAAAAATGTAGACATAATGTATGCCATGAACATGCTAAGGAAATGAAATGTAATTTAGCCAAGTTAGTGACTATTAAAATATTGTTAAAGATGATTACTGCATAATAACTATAATCTTAGAAATGCTTTAAATTGGTACTCACTGATGCCATAGTCTCTAAAATGTGCAAGCAAATAGTCTACAAAAAGAATAGAAAAGCCCAACAGTAGTAGGAATTTTTTAAAAGCCCTCAATAATTCAGAGAACAGGTAAAAATAAGAATATGAAATATTTAAATGATAGGTTTCAAAAATTGTAAAAAGATAAAGGCCTTGATTCTTAACAACTACAAATACATCTTTTCCCAAACACAGATGATAGAACTTTTTATAAGATTCATCCTTCAACAATTTTCAGTCTTCAGAACCACATAGTTTCTTTACAAACTAAAAATAGAAAACAAAATAAATATTAAAAATTATACAGAAACAAAAGGTTTTATTTAGAGATATATATGTATATATAAATACACATATACATTCAATATCATTGATGAAATAAAGGCCATGAACTTGAAGGAGAGTGAGGAGGAGTACAAAGAATCATTTGGAGGGAGGAAAGAGAAGGGAGAAACAATGTAATTAAATTACAATCTCAAAAATAAAAAACCTCACAGATCAGAAATAAAAAAGACATGTATTTTCAAACTTTATGGACGTTCCATCCTCTTGAGAAATCTTTCATGAGATAAATTATTTTTATAATATTTATTTTTAAAAACTTATTAAGCCACTCTAACAGTCAAACTTCATGATCTGTAACATGGGGCTGGTACCTCTAGGATACTGGGCATCCTGGGATAATTTATACCATAGCTTGGCATGAGATTAGGATGTAACAAATAATAGTGATGATGTAAATATTAATTTCCTAATTTCTCCATCTTCTTCCTTCTTTACTTAGAAGTACATGAGTGGTGATGAGTATACAATATTCCAGGTATGGTGACTTAAGCCTTTCATGCCAGCATTTTGGTGGTAGAAGCAGGAAGCTCATGAGTTCCAGTTCAGGCTACATGGTGATTCTATCTCTCAAGGAAGGGATGAGAGAAAGAAAAGAATTAAAGGAAGACTAAGAGGAAAGACAAGAAAGTAGTATTTAAGTGTATGATAAGAGACTAGGTAAATTACTGAAATATTCCTCTCTCTTAGAAATTCACCAGTAACCGGACTCAGCATGTAGAACCTCTTGAACACTGGTGCCATGGTCTATCACCTTGAATGCTGCAAACTCGGCCTTCTGGTTGATTGACATTAGTGTGGCTACCCAACTCTTAGCTTCCTTTGACTTTAGGGTCAACAGAAGGGAACTCATTGAAGTTCACCAACTTGGTTTCCACAGTACTGTATTAGAGAAGCTGGGATGGAAGAGAAGTGTAGAGTGGCAGCAGCAACTGTAGCAGCAGGAAGAGGCAGCAGCAGTTTGACACTGGGTGAGTTAGGATGGTCATCTCCAGCTCTGTGCTAAGTGCCCATTGTCAGGGTAGGCTGCATAGCTAAGCAGGCACTCAGCAGTTTTCTAGCTGACTCAGATCATGCTCAGTTTGTGTCTGGGTGCAGGCTAAGCTGATGTCAGTAGTGGAGCTTGTGGCTTTATACTAATTCGAGTGTGTCCCATTGGTCATAAAAAGAACAGCTACTTTATCTGCCACAGAGGAATGGCAGCAATTAAGGCAATCATACTGTCATGTCTGGAACTGAGGAGGACTGTTTCTAGACAATGCTACCCGAACTTTATCTTTGTAATGAGACTGTGGGGAGTCCATTAGATACCATTTCCGTTTCCTTATTGTGTTCATTGTGTGTAATTGTTTCATTGGATTCTTCATAAGCATGACATCTTCAAATGTAAAGAGAAAAAGGACTACTGTAGGATAATGCTTTTGTATACTGGTTTAATAAAACGCTGATTGGCCAGTAGCCGGGCAGGAAGTATAGGCCGGATAAGCAGGCAAGGAGAATTCTGGGAAGAGGAAGGCTGAGTCGGGAGATGCTGCCAGCCGCTGCTAGGAGAAACAAGATGTAAAGTACCTGTAAGCCATGAGCCATGTGACAAAATATAGACTTATAGAAATGGGTTAAATTAAGATACAAGAACTAGATTACAAGAAGCCTGCCATGGCCATAGTTTAAAAATAATATTAGCCTGTGTATGTTTATTTGGGTCCGAGCAGCTGCGGAACCAGGTGAGAGAGGTTTGTCCTGACTGCAGGTCAGGCAGGACACAGGAAAACTTTCAACTACAAAGGACAAACACTTTTTTTTCTAATCCTGGTTTCCTGCCAGTTAGATACAAAAGACTATATGACACCTGCTGTATTCTTGGCTACAAATTTTCTGGCATGTCAATTCATACCAGATCCCTTATCCAACTCTATTCCATCTAGCACCACTTGCCCACCTTGCAGAAAGTGCCTGGGCTAGGGAGGATCACTTACAAGTAAGCAAGTGGCTTAGGAAAAGCCTGAGAATGTGGTGATATTATGTTCCCCAAAATATTGTGCACCCTAATAAACTTATCCGGGGTCAGAGAACAGAACAGTCACTAGATATAGAGGCCAGAAAATGGTGGCATACACACCTTTAATCCTAGCATTCCAGAGGTAGAGATCTGCCTAGATTTCTGTAAGTTCAAAGCCACACTGGAAACAGCCAGGTATGGTAACAAGAGTCTTTAATCCCAGAAGTAATGGCAGAAAGCAGAAAGCAGAAAGCAGAAAGGTACTAAGGCATAAAAACCAGGAACTAGCCTGGTTAAGCTTTTAGGCTTTTAGCAGCAGTTCAGCTGAGATTCACTCTGGATGAGGACTCAGAGACTTTCAGTCTGAGGAAACAGGATCAGCTGAGAAATTGGCAAGGTGAGGTGGCTGTGGCTTGCTCTGCTTCTCTGACCTTCCAGCATTCACCCCAATACCTGGCTTCAAGTTTGATTTTATTAATAAGATTCAGGCTACATCTGGCACCCAACGTGGGGCATGAACCCACAACCCTGAGATTAAGAGTCTCATGCTCTACAGACTGAGCTAGCCTGGCAGCTGAGAAAGAATTGGCCTTGGTAAAAAAGAAAGTACATGAAGGACACATGGATCATATCAATCCAAAGCTGGCTTGCATTTTGGTTATTTTACCCTCTAGGCATTCTCCTACAGGAATTTTAATGCAGAGGGAAGATATTATATTGGAATGGATATTTTACCAAATAAACAGAATAAAAAATTAAAAACTTGTGGTCGGATCCCAGCAGCAGCTGCGGCGGTGGCTCAGTTCTTCTGTAGTTCTCCATGTCTCCCTTTCGCTTCTGGAAATATGGCCTCTGGTGTGGCTGTCTCTGATGGTGTCATCAAGGTGTTCAATGACATGAAAGTGTGCAAGTCTTCAATGCCAGAAGAAGTGAAGAAACGTAAGAAGGCAGTGCTCTTCTGCCTGAGTGAGGACAAGAAGAACATCATCCTGGAGGAGGGCAAGGAGATTCTGGTAGGAGATGTGGGACAAACTGTGGACAACCCCTACACCATTTTTGTCAAGATGCTGCCAGACAAGGACTGCCGCTATGCTCTCTATGATGCAACCTACGAGACCAAGGAGAGCAAGAAGGAGGACCTGGTGTTCATCTTCTGGGCCCCTGAGAGTGCACCCCTTAAGAGCAAAAATGATCTATGCCAGCTCCAAGGATGCCATCAAGAAGAAGCTGACAGGAATCAAGCATGAATTGCAAGCCAACTGCTACGAGGAAGTCAAGGACCGCTACACCCTGGCAGAAAAACTAGGTGGCAGCGCTGTGATCTCTCTGGAGGGCAAGCCTTTGTGAGCCACCTCCAGCCCCCTTCCTGGAGCATCTAGTAGCCCCAGACCTGCTCATGGGTGTTGCAGGCTTCCTCTTCCCTGCCAGACAGGAGGGGCTGGGGGGATCCCAGCAGGGGGAGGGTAATCCCTTCACCCCAGTTGCCAAATGCCCCCCCCCCGACCGTCCTCCTCCCTCCACCCTGACGCTTCTGGCCTTCCCAAACTGCTTTTATCTTCTGATTCCTCTTGAGTTAAAGCAGACCAAGTCCCTTCCCAGGCACCCAGTTTGGGAATAGCCTGCTTTTTTTTTTAAGACACCCCTACTCCTCATCCCCCTCATCACCCCCCCCCATCCCATGCTGCCAACTTCTAACCACAATAGTGACTCTGTGCTTGTCTGTTTAGTTCTGTGTGTAAATGAAATGTGGAAATGACCCTCCCTGCACCAGCTGGTTGCCTCCCCTTCCCCTTGTTCTTGGCCACTCATGGAAGCAGGACCAGTAAGGGACCTTCAATAAAATAAAATAAAATAAAATAAAAAGGCTAAAAAAAATTAAAAACTTATGTGGAAAAAATCTCTGACTTGATTTGGAAAGGAAAATTGAGACTTCGTCAATTAGCAGGAATAGACCCAGCAGAAATTGTCGTACCTTTAACTAAGGAGGACATTGAAAAATTATGGGCAGAAAGTGAACCTTGGCAAAGAGCTTGCAGTAATTTTTTGGGAAAAATTAACAGCACATATCCCAAAAGCAATAGAATTGATCTTATAAAGAGAGCTGATTGGATTTTGCCTCGAACTGTACAGGTAAAAACCATATCTGGAGTTCGTACATTTTATACAGATGCAAACAAACAAGGAAAGGCAGGTTACAAATCAGAAAATTTAAGTAAAGTGGTTCAAAGTCCTTATAATTCAGTTCAAAAATCAGAATTGTATGCTATTCTGTTGGTATTAATGGATTTTTCAGGACCTCTCAACAATAGTTCCTGACTCTCAGTATGCTGAAAGAGTGGTATTACATATTGAGACTGCAGAATTTATCCCTGATGAGTCAGAATTAACTTCACTATTTATTCAGCTACAAGATACAATCAGGAAAAGGAGTCATCCTTTATAAATAACTCACATCAGATCCCATACGGTTCTGCCAGGCTCTCTAGCACAAGGTAATGATGAGATTGATAAATTATTGATAGAAAATGTAGGAAATGTGCAGGAGGCCTCAGAATTTCATTTAAAAATCATGTCAATAGTAAAGGTTTAAAAAAGGATTTTTCTGTAATCTGGCAACAAGCCAGGGAAATTGTAAGGAAATGTCCTATTTGTTCCTTTTACAATCAGACGCCATCACCAGCAGGATGTAACCCAAAGGGTACTCAGAGGAATGAAATCTGGCAGATGGATGTGTTTCACTTTGCAGAATTTGGAAAATTGAAATATGTGCACCATACCATTGATGCTTATTCAGGATTTCAATGGGCAACTGCTTTGAGTTCTGAAAAAGCTGATTCTGTAGTCACTCACTTGCTAGAAGTTATGGCTATCATGGATATACCTGCATAAATTAAAACTGACAATGCTCTATCATATGTCTCTGTTAAAATGAAACAGTTTTTTGCTTATTACAATATAAAGTATATTACAGGTATACCACATAATCCTACAGGCCAAGCAGTTATAGAAAGATCAAACAGAACTCTAAAGGATATGCTAAATAAACAGAAAGGGGTAACAAAACTCCCCAGAAATAGACTGCATAATGCTCTATTAACTTTGAATTTTCTCAATGCTAATGAGAAAGGAACAACAGGTGCAGAGAGACATTGGATAATAGAAAAACCTACAGAATTAAATCAGCCTATATACTTTAAGGATGTGCCGACCTCAGAATGGAAACCAGGATATGTGTTACTTGGAAATGAGATTTTGCTTTTGTTTCTACAAGAGAAGAAAAGCTGTGGATACCATTAAAACTGATAAAGGTTTGATTTGAACAAGGACTTGACAATTAACCCAAAAATTTTCTTTTCAGGGTCCCCTAAAGATATCTTCACCCCCAGAAAGCAGGAAGTAATTTTAAGAAAACGACGCCCACATTCCCAAGAGGTGGGATGGGAGGTTTTTGGTTGTTTAATGAGTTATGGATATTGTCATTGTTTATGATGCTTGGTTACAAGTTGTTAATTGTTAATGGTCAAGAAAAAAAGCTGAACAAGGAGATTAGATTCAGAGTTTTTGTTTAAAAAAAGAAAAAGAAAAAAGAGAATATAGATATGAGGTAGATCATTGAATCTACTCTGAGAAAAAAGATAAAGAAATAATAGGACAAATGGGTAGATCATTGAATCTACTCTAAAAAGAAAAAGGGGAAGATATAAAAATGACAAAAGGTAGATTATTGAATCTATTATGAAAAGAAAAAAGATAGACTATGGATATGATAAAAAGGCCAATTATTGAATCTACTTTTAAAAAGGAACTACTTGTTTTACATAGCATAAGTAATGAAAATTTTTTTTGTCTGAGTTTATCCAATGTTAATGGACTGGACATTTTTAATATATATAATGGAGTTTTTGTCTAAATCTGTCAAATGTTAATGGACTAAACATCATTAATGTAATTCTTGACTGTATATATTGTATATACTTATTGGATATAGTTTTTCTTGTATTAGTTATAACCTTTTTAAATTTTAGACAAAAAAGGGTAAATGTGGTGATATTATGTTCCCCAAAATATTGTGCACCCTATAATAAACTTTTTCGGGGTCAGAGAACAGAACAGTCACTAGATATAGAGGCCAGAAAATAGTGGCACACAGGCCTTTAATCCTATCACTTTGGAGACAGAAATCCATCCGGATCTCTGTGAGTTTAAAGCCACATTGGAAATAGCCAGGCATGGTGACTCACACCTTTAATCCCAGGAAGTGAGCTTTTAATCCCAGGAAGTAATGGCAGAAAGCAGAAAGGTACAAAAGGCATGAAAACCAGGAACTAACCTGGTTAAGCTTTTAGGCTTTTAACAGCAGTTCATCTGAGATTCACTCTGGATGAGGACTCAGAGACTTTCAGTCTGAGGAAACAGGATCAGCTGAGAAACTAGCGAGGTGAGGTGGCTGTGGCTTGTTCTGCTTCTCTGATCTTCCAGCATTCACCCCAATACCTGGCTTCAGGTTTGATTTTATTAATAAGACTCTTTAAGATTCGGGATACATGAGGTCCTGACATAGACACATCATTGGCAGAAGTAAAGCTGGCTTGAGGGCATTCCAGGTGTGCTGATCCTTATAGCTAAGAATAGAAGTTGTAAAATCAGATTCATTTGACTTTGATTGCTACTACTAATTAGTTATTTGACCTTCTGCAACTCTACTGCCCTGGGAAAAAGAAACACAATGAACTCCACAAACTCCCATACAGTATGATCTATGTATGGAGCTTAGCATAGTACCTAGAATAAATTGTTTGATAAATATTAGTTCATAATATTATTATCAATAGAACCATTGCTATTATTGATGGCAGTAGTTTGGCCAAAAACAGGCTGACTCATGCTACATATCTTTAGGGTCACCAGTAAAGTTGGCCTTGGAGTTTCATAGACCATAAGAGATAGAGAACATTTATAATTTTAAATGCTTTTCTTTACTACATAGCCTTAACCTTCAGTTTCCAAGAAGTGGGTTTAATTTAGCTAGGCCTAATATCTCCTGCCAAGTACAGGTTGACCAGCATCCAGAGTGTTTCAGGACTGCTATGGGTGATGTCCTGCTACTGTGATTCTATGTAGCTGGCAGACGGACATAACAGCAGGCTCTGACCTGGGCCCCTTGTATGTTCCTGCTGTTAGTGTTGATCCTGCAAAAGTCCCAAGATAGGGTAACACATGGAAGGATTTCAGTGATGGGAAAAATGTGAGAGAAATAGGGCTAGAACCTGACATTGGGAATGGTCTCAGGCTGCTATGGAAGCCTGACCAAATTAGTCTAGGAGGAAATTCAAACTTGGCAGAGGATCTCTGAACATAACATGGAAATGAGGTCTGTGAGGTCCATTCTGTGCTTCACAGTTAGAGATCTGCTATGTATACTACCATGGTAACACAGATATTGACACAGATGTGTAAAAGACAAAAACAGTGACAGTTAGAAATAACATTTGTCCTAGTTGCTTTTCAGTTGCTGTGATAAAATACTGTGGCCACAAGCAACTTAAGGAAGGAAGTTTGTTTTCACTTATGCTTCCAGAGGACTAGGAGATAATGGCAGAGGAGGCAGGTCCACAGGAGGCTGGAGCAGGAAGCTGAGAGAACAAAGTGGGGCTACACATCCTCACAATCTTCCCCTTCCTCCAGGAAGGCAGCACCTCCTAGAGGCTCTCTAACTCCTCCAAACACCAACTGGGGACTAAGCATTGAAATACATGAGCCTACCAGGGATGTTCTCATTGAAACCACTGCCATATTATACAATTTTCAGTGTTCTGTTCTGCCAGATGCTTGTTTGGTTTCCTTTTATTTTATTGTGTGGTACTGGGGATTAAACCCAGGATCTCACATGTAGTAGGCAAGTGCTCTACCACTGAACTATATTCCCAGCCCTCTTCATACATTTCGTTTTGAGACAGGGCCTCAGAAATTTGCAGAGGCTGGCCTTGAACTCACTCTGTAGTGCAGGCTGGCCTTGGACCTGTCATTCTCCCATCTTAGACTCCTACATGGCTAGGATCGCAGTCATGAGCCACTTTACTGAGGCTGCAGCTGGGTTTGGATAGCATCCTTTTTCAAAGCTGGCTAGATGCAGTATCTCCAAGGCTCTAGCACAAACTCACCAGTATCCTGGGGCACTTCCCCCTATTCCTTCTCATCAAGATCTGTGGTTATACAATCAGAAGATTTTGACAGCTATGAAAATTAGGTTATATTACAACTTAATGGCATGAAAAAGTGTTCAAGCTGTGTTTTTAATTGAAGAAAACCACATTTTAAGCCCTGTATTTATAGTATAATTTCCATTTTGTAAAAAAATTATATATGCATAAGGAAAATTTAGAAAGATAAATGCAGAAATATTAACAATGGATATTTAATGTTTTAAACTTGCTATGCTTTTCTATTTTTCAAATGTATTACTTTTGAGATATTATTCCCAATACTTTGGAGGTATTTTCCATTTCAAAATTCTGAGCCAAAGACTGAAGCATGATTATCGCTGGCTTGGTCTCTCTGAGAAAGAATGAAATGGTGAAGTGGCTTCTCAAGACTGGTTACCATTTGAGACTTAGGACTTGCAAGTGGAGCACTTGCCTCACATCTGCATGGCCCTGGGTTACTTCCCAGCACTGCTCTCCCCAAATAAATAAGACCACACTCACTACTTCAATCACCTTATTGGTGGCCCTTTTCCTCCCTCTGCTGGAGTTAAACCCAGGGCTTAGTGTACTATAGGCAAGCCTTATCCTGTAGAACTAGACTCCCAGTCTAAGCTTCTAGTCTCTTGCCTGGCTTCTGACCATTGAGAATTAAATTACTGCCTCCCTACCAAGGTCGCCATAACTCTCTGGTGTCTGGATCCCTTACCTGACTTAACTATGAGTGTCCCTTAGATTGTTCCCTTTTGGATTCAGTAGTAGCAATAAGGTTATTAATATATTTCATCTACTTCCCCTGTTTCCCAAAGACAGTAATAATAACTACGATTTTTTTGTTTTGTTTTGTTTTTTGAGACAGGTTTTACCTGTGTAGCCCTGGCTGTCTCAGAACTCACTCTGTAGACCAGGCTAGCCTCAATCTCAGAGATCCACCTGCCTCTGCCTCCCAGGTGCTGGGATTAAAGGCATGCACCACCACCACCTGCTCAGTAGCTAAGATTTAATTGAGTGCTTACTACATGCTAGACCCTGTCCTGTGTGCCTGAAATGTATTGACTCATTTAATTCTCTCAATAACTCTATAGGATTGAAAACATAGTTGCCCATATACATAAGAGATGAGGAAACTATTGCAACAGAGACATAAATGACGTATATCGTGTTCACACACAGCCGATGAGTGGCAACACCAGGATGCTTGCCTACCTTTGTTTGGAATATTGATTTCTTGTTGTTTCTTGGTCCTAAATCCAAATGGTTATCTCTGTCAACCACCACTGGCCTATATTCAACTATAAAATATCTATATGTGTTCCTTCTCTAATCAAGGGGCCACAGAAGTATTCACCTATGACTTTGGTCAAGTTGTTTCAATTTTCTGAGCCTTAATATACCAATTTGAAAAGAACACCGGTATTCCTTGGCAGAGTTCTTAACAATCGAATGTAATATGTTACAGGAGCCACCTAATAGCAAATCCCTGCATATGGAAAGCAGTAGTCGAAAAGGAAATGGAAATGCTCACCTGCACTTAATGTAAAAGATGGACTTAGGATCTGAGCACATTGAAACATTCCTTTGCAGAAATGAAGAAAGAACAATATTGTGTTCAGAGGGGCAGCTTCCATGACTTAGACATTTGAAGTTGTAGACAGTGAAGGAATTACATGACTGTGAACTCCAGGGTACTTCTGAAGAGCAAAGGAGATTCCAAACAAAGAGGAGACTAGGAACATGACTCTGGACAAACACTAGAAGAAGTAATATACATACAGGATTGTAAAGAGTAAACAGAGGTAAGCAAGGAGTCATGTTAGGGTCTTACCAATGGAGCAAACGGTGTGCACAAACACCCACAGACAACAATGCCATCCTCTTTCTACTCCTTGTCCCTAGTCTTTAAATACTTGCTGAATGCTAAATGCTTCTTATATGTTATTTCAAATCTCTGTAAGGTAAATGTCACTATGGTCATCACACAGATAAGGAAACTGAGAAGAAGGCTCAGTGGAGCCATACAAATGCCACTGATGACCATGCA
Organism: Peromyscus maniculatus bairdii; assembly: GCF_049852395.1. NCBI lineage: Eukaryota > Metazoa > Chordata > Mammalia > Rodentia > Cricetidae > Peromyscus > Peromyscus maniculatus. Next base: position 23,523,168 of record NC_134875.1, on the reverse strand, counting down.
TTCCTACCTCAAGACACAAATGTATGGTACTACATGCAAACCCTCCCTGCAGATGTGAAAAGCTACACAGAGTTTGGAGAACTGAAGACTATCCAATGCCTCTGGTGGGCATCTGGGATGGTGAAGAGAAAATGAATAAGCAAGATGCAAGTCACACAAGCCTTTGAATGCCGTGCAGTTCTCCTAAAGGAATTGGGAACAATGGAAGTATTTGTGATGATGGAAAGGCATTAATTGGTTCTGTACTGTTGACTATCTATTTGACAGCAGCATATGTATTGAATTAGGTCAAAATTGGATGTGAGATGAGGCTGGAGAGATGGATCAGCGGATACGAGTACTTACTGCTCTTCCAAAGTACATGGGTTCGATTCCCAGCACTTGCATGGCAGCTCAAAAGCACCTGTCACTCCAGTTCCACAGGATCTGACACTGGCCTCTGAGGGAACAAGTACACACATGCAAGAAGGTACACATAAAAAACATTTAAAAATAAATCAAGTACCAAAGAAAATTCATGTGGGAGGTCAGTTCAAAGTCATCAAAGCCATTTGATGATAAACCTGAGGAAAATGATCACAACCCATTCAAGAATCTGCTTTGATGAATGAGTCAGCTAGAGAAATTGCATTGTTTGAATTATTTCTTTCTGGAAACTTCACAATGGCACTGCTGTCTTTCTTCTTTCTTCTACTTATTCATCCCCTTTCTCAGGATAATTGTAGACTCCTAAAACAGAGAGTAGGCTTGTAGGGCTTGGACCTTGCTCATTCCTCTAGCCTCAATTTCTCTTCCCCATCCCAGATGCCCATCAGCAGCTCTGGATAGCCTTCAGTTCTCCGAACTCATTGTGGCTTTTTCCATCATCAGGGAGGGCTTGCATATAGCACAATGCATTTATACTTTGAAGTTATTGTGCATGGTCATCACTGCTATGGAGCTAATTAACTTTTTAGTCACTGTTAAATTCTTATCTGTGAAATGTACATGGTGACATTGGAAGGGGAAGGTTCAGCGATGGATAGGTATCACTCACTTTTGGAAACAATGCTGTAGCAATAAGGGGAAAGTCTGCATTTGTTTTAGAGCAAAGAGAGAAAGAGGAGTGGTGTCATAAGGAACAACATTACTAGTTACATCAATGAGGCCATGTGTCCTGTCTAGCCAGGGAACAGGGAATAATACCTCTCTACTTCATGTAAAGTACTAAGATTCTTGCCTTTAGTAACAGAGATAAGAGCTTTCATAGGGAGCTGTCTGTTCTTGTTAGTTACCCATCAGCATTTCGATTCTACACTCTAATACTAATATCTAATACTTGAAATGCACAAGCTACAGTGTGAAGGGTAGAAAACTCACTAAGCAGAGCATCAGTATCAACTGGGATACTAACTTGCTAGGTGATTTTAAGCAGAGCTCTTACTTCTTTTCTCTGGGCTTTGATGTTTTGCCCACTGGTGACACACCAAAGCATTAATATTAATGGCCCCATTGCCAGAATACTTGGGTTCAAATACCACACCAATGTTTACTATGTAAACCTGGGGAAATTACTTAATCTCCCTGGGTCCTGAGTTTCTCAGGATGACATTTACGGAGTATGTATGAAGATTAAATGATTTCAGATATGTAAATGCCTTAGTGAGTATTGTGTAAAATTTGCTAAGATTGTTAGTATCCAGCCAAGGGAACCTGGATCAAATGTTCCCAGGCATTCCCTGCTTGCTAATACAAGCTTCATCCTGCTCATGGCAGAATCCTCATGATAGCCATTGATGCTGCCTCTTAACTACAGTCTTTGGCTCTATGACTTTCACTCAGTCCATTGATACCCTGCCTATCTCCTCAATTCTTGTGCAAAATCTTCTCCATGTACCCCACCATCTTAAAATATACTTATAGCCTGAGTTATTTTTCTAGATTCTCTAACATCTCTCTACTTTTGTAATAAATACAGATCACTAAGGAAAGTTGACCACAACCAGTTATCCACATCCACATTTTTCAGCATTCTGTAACCTTTCCTAAATGTGTAAACTTTTATACTCTTTCTCTGACTCCCAAGAATTTTGTAAATCACAACGTCCTGGAGAAAACAATCACAGTCTTCAACTGGAGTGGACTGTGACTAATCAACCTGTGTGACCATTAGAAGGTGGATCTGTTTTTTAATACCTTTTTCCTTGGCTCCTGAAAGATTTGAAACAGTTACCCATACAGATAAAATGGGTAATCTGGTGCTCTGGTGAATGCCTGCATTGGAAGCTACCTTAGTTAATTGCGATAAGTGGATAATCTGAGCCCAGGAATTTTAGTTTAGCCTCAGTAAGATAGGATGGCTGTGTGATTGTATAGGAAGGAAGTTGAAAACATGATGCTAAATAGAAAGGAACAATAATGCATCTCTTTCCTCCTCATCCTCCTTCTTCTCCTCTCTCTCTCTCTCTCTCTCTCTCTCTCTCTCTCTCTCTCTCTCTCTCCAGGTAACACAGGCCACCAAACTCTCAACTTTCATAAAATTAATACAGAATGCTATCTGTTGATGCTGAGCATCTGAATGATGTCATGGAACTTTCATGTTTTCATGGAACATCCCCAAATGTACAGAGATTCATCTCTAGATTCAATGAAGAGACAAGAACCTATGACCCCTTTTCAAATAGTGCAAAGAGATGAAAATGTTAAGACGGTTCACTCACAAGATGACAAGATTTTTTTTCTGAAACTCCCCAGTCAGTTGTGGGAACAGGTAAGGACAGCACACACTGACACAATCTAATTTCTGCTGGGAAAAGATGACGAACTTAATGGATTTGAGGGTCTGTACAACATAATGTGTATTAACTTTAGAAAGGCTTTTGATTCTGCTTTTGGCCATGACCTACTCATTAACTAGCTTGAAAAATGTGTTTCAGACCCAACACAATTGGTGCTAGAGGATGATATTGACAAGGTAGTTTTTGATAGTTCAATAAGAACCAGAGGCAGAGATGCACACTGAGTCCTGTGACCTAAGGCTGACACCAGTTAATATTTTCATCAATGCTTCAGTGGGTGAAAGATAAAACATGCCTGTTAATTACGGGAAAATAAAGGAATGGAGCTTTTAACGTGGAGATTGCACTATAGATGGCAACTATTTTATCCTTCAACCCCCAAAGCAAAAGGAAATGGATTTAGAGATGTATAGGAAAGAAAACTAACTTTAGTATGTACCACCCCCTAGAGACAGACAAAATGTGATCAAGGGGAGTTAAGGACAGAGAGCAAATGAGTGATGCAGGGGAGAGGAGTCTCTGGCAAGGAGTTCTTTAGAGATGAACAGATCAGGGGAGCTATTAGAGAAGGCTTCAATACCATTTACAAATACCACTGCAGGTCAGAATCTGATGGTGATGTGTGAGTAGCAATCTCTGGGCTTGTAAAACATTACACTGGGCTACAAATGGCCAAATATGCCTTAGGAATATGTTTAAAGCAACCATTCAACAAAGAAGGTGAGTAATCACCTGAAATGAATAGCATTCATCGTGGCATGTTTTTATTTGATTTTTCTTTTCCTGTGAGGGTCAATAGTTAAGGGGTGAATGTGGATGGGACTTTAATGGGATGCTGCCATGGTACAGGAACATACAGGAGACTCTGAAATCAAGACCATTAAGAACAAGTCACTTAGGAGTAAAAACGTTTTGAGCAAGCCAAAAGCCAGGAGAGAAAGCCCCCAGGTGGTCAATAGGGAAACACAGGGCAATTTTATGGGTTCGTAATAGATTCTGTCATTAGTAGTCCTTAGAAAGAAAGAAGAGGAGAGGGTAGCAAAAGATGGAATTGGCTCTGGTGCGATTTCCCTAGAGTCCTGGAAAGCAACTTGAAATGCTTTTCCAAATGTCCAAATCTAGCCAGAGCACAGAGCTCTAATGACAAGCACTAAAAAAGCACATAATAGTAAATATATGTAATTTGGAAAGCCCTGAAATGAGAAAGGACCTGAAAAGCCAAGTGCAAAACAGTCTTCAATCGGCGAAGGCAACAAAGGAGGCTGACGGAAAGAAAAACACAATTTTCTAGTTACCTCTCTCGCTGCCCACCCCAGCCTTTGACATGATTCCTTGGAGAGTGACTGCCAGCTGCCAGCTGCTAGCTGCCAGCCAAGAAAATCTTCTAATTCACTCTCATTTGCCTGAAATAACAAACTTAAGGGCCATCAGGAGCACGTAGCTGTAAATTCTACCTCATGTCGGTCTTAGCTTTGTGCATTTATGATTAAGGATTATTTGGGCACATTTGAAGCTTTGAGAGGAGAAATTATAACTTTTATAAACCTAATGATATCTTTCAAGTGGTTTTTAAGTTTTGTAATGCATTAACACCTGATCATTATTAAAATATAGAAAAAAAGAGTATGAAGGGAAGCATTACTGTCTAGGGAAACAAAGAGGACTAACAGGAGAGGTGGGGAGAGGGGAGGGTAAGGAGGTGTGGGGGGAAGGTGCTCAACATACATTGTATACTTGTATGAAAACGTCTTTATATAACAAAACCTCATTCAATGAATATGCACAATGAGAATTAAAACTAAAAATAAAAAATGAACTCTAAAAGAGGGATATAAAGAGAAATGCAGTTATGGTCCTTCACATTGACAATCCATACACCCACCACAGATTTAGAAAGAATTGTATTTTCAGTTTACAGATTTTTTTTCTTTTAGATGCGTTTCTGTATATTTGCACATACAATCACACACACACACACACACACACACACACACACACACACACACACACACCACTTCTTTAATTACATATACTCAATATCAGCTCATGCCAGCACACACACATCAGCTTTGTTTCTTTTAACAGTGGCATATTGCATGGTATTAACAGCCTATGCTTATTTATGAGTGATTTAGTTTGTAGCTAATTATAATGGCTCTTTTTCTCATATAAACAATAGCATGTTGAATATATTTGTATACACAAATGTGGACATGTATTGAGTATTTAAAAAAGAGGAGAGACATTTCTAAAAGTTGAATTCTTGTCAAAGACATTATAATTTTTGTTAGAGGCTGCCTAATTTCTATCCAGAATTGCTATTCTTATTTAGTATCAAAGGTTTTACACCATCAAGAACCCTCGTATTATGCTTCAATTTTCTTTCTTTCTTTCTGGTCTAAGACGAGGGGAAAGGATGCTTTTACTTGGCTCTGCCCTTCCCTATTATCAATAGCCAGGGAGACTGAGTATAGTTTCAAGTGTTAATTGGCTATTTATATTTTCCTGTGAATTGCTCCTTAATTAGTTTTATCTGCCTGTCGGGTTATTTTTTTTTTCTCACTGGTGTATATGAGTTATTTGCATTTACGGATATTAACCCTTTGTTGTATGATAGCCATTTGTCTTTTATGTATCATAACACTAAAATTATCTTTATTGAAGGCATTTCATGAAGAAAAGCAACCAACAATATAAAAAGTTAGACCTCTAGTTTTGTTCACCCTGTTAAAACAACTAATTTTCCTAACCAGTGAGTAAGTTGAAGTCAAGATGGAATTTACCTTTTTTCCCCTCAGTTACTTAAAGTTAGCTTGCAATTACCTTGAAATCCTACCCTTTCTAAAATTTTAGCCAGGCTCTACAGGTCATATACCTACCTTCAATAATCATGTTGTTAACCAGTAATACTAATCCATCTATGTCTACCCCGTTACACTCCAAACAGACAAGACATCAAAAAATTATCTGAAAATAGACACTTAATCCATTTTGTGCTGCTGGGTTATATATATATATATATATATATATATATATATATATATATATATATATATTTACCAATTTGCATAGGATTTATGTGACCTAAAATAAATGAACCTCATAATCCAGGCTGCAAGAGAAATGTTCATGGTTAGAGAAGGAAAAATGTATGTCTCATTCCAGCCCACAGCCCACTGAACACATCCGACTGGAACAGAATCTGTTGCATAAAAAAGCACCAATATGGCCTACAATTTACTAGCTTGCTGTATAAGTGAGGAAGAACTCATAATTAACTGACATTTACAGATTTTATACCCGGTAGTCTTCACCAGGATTCCAGAGCCAAGTATGAGTGTAAATAGATTTTCTTCATTCTCCAACACTGTAGATAATATTTGGCACAACAATCAAATTTCCTGGCTCTCTTCCATGTTTGCTGTCTTCTCAATGCTTAGATCCCATATGGAAAAGCAAGAATACTGAATATTGAGAGGGTTTTGATTACTTCCCTGGAGTGCACACCATATGCACGGTCACTACACCACCGTGTGGCCATATCTATGAACTGCCAAGTTCTCTGCTATGGGACAGTCAGCCAAGATTCTCTCTGCTGAAACTTAGCAAAGGTTGGCCACTGACTTGTATTTTTCTCCCTTATCAGCTGCCAATTCAGAAAATAAAGGGCATGTTGTCAAATACTGTTTCTGTACTGTATTTTCTTCTCTGTTGATCTCTTGCAATCTCCACCCCACCCCATCCCCATGTGTGTGCACATGCCCAGTACCCTCATGTTCACTTAGTCACAACTGCTCCAGTGTCTCAACTATTTAGCTATATTTAAGACTCAGTGAGAAATCCTGAAAGTCAGCTAAAGGCCATGTGGAAAGATTATTTCACAAAAGGTACTATTTTCTTAGATAAGTGGTTCTCAACCTTCCTAATGCTGTGACCCTTTAATACAGTTCCTCGTGTTGTGTGACCCCTCAACCCTAAAATTGTTTCATTGCTACTTCATAACTATAATTTTGCTACAGTTATGAATTGTAATGTAAATGTCTGACGTACGACCCCATGTGGGGGTCCCAATCCACATGTCAAGAGCCACTACTCTAGATAGCTCACATATACCAAATAGCAGCTGTATACTTGATTTATTGAAACAGCTGTTCTGGTTCCTAATGAGTTGAAGCACCTGAAGCTTACTGAGAAGTGTCATCCATAAGAATCACCCAAGCAAAGGTGCTCATTAGAAATAACAGCAACCGGGACTGAGATATAGCACGAGGTAGAGCAGTTTCTACCATGCTGTGAGGCCCCAGGCTTTATCCCCAGCAACACACACACACACACACACACACACACACACGCACACGCACACGCACACGCACACGCACATGCATACACACATGCATGTACATACATACACACAAATATTAAACAATATTTAGCCTGTTCCAAATAGAATTAACATTATGAAGTCAAGTACACATGTCTCTGAGGAAGTGACAGTGTGACATATTTCAGAGTTTCACTCAAGTACACTGAGGCTGGATCAATCAAACATTTCACCTCACCCCCAGGAAAAGCTGCTAAGACTGGTCATTGTCTCATACTCTAAACAAGTAAAGAACTTTTAAGAGCATAGTGGCTCCCAAGAGTAAGGCTTAAGTCATGGCCCTTGTGCTGGCTTTGCAATGCATTCTAATAGCTACACTAAACTGTATACATTGCCTGTATGTTTTGATTAAAATGATTTGTTTGTTTGTTTGTTTGTTGCTTAGTTTTGAAGTATGGGGCATGAAACTCCGAGTCTTACATATGCTAGGCAAGAACTCTACCACTGAGCTACTTCCCTAACCCTGATTAGAGTGGTTCATGAAAGAACTCACTGAGATGAGAGATTTGGAAGGCAGCAGAGAAGCACCAACAGTTTGCAGTGCGCACACTTTGGCACTAACCTGCTGGTTCACCTTGCTGCTCTGAGCCTGTGACTGATCAACCTTTCCATTTATCCTACAGAGCTTTCTCAATTTCTAGTGTTTGGGTCTGTCCTTATGGGTTCTACGGTACACTTAATTTCTACAAATCAATGTCCATCTTCTCTTCTCAACCATACACTTCAAACTTCAGCATGAGATACAAAGCAACTAGTTACAGAGATTGTTTACCAGCTCCTATGATATGTGCTGTCAAATCCCAGACACAAATCCTCTCCTGTTCATGATGTCTTTATAGCTAAATCTACATCTTGTTCTTCTGCCACATTTCAGATGGGCCTCACACAAAGAACACAGACCAACCTACGAGCTGTCTTTGACCTCTGAAGTTTTGTCAGAATTCTAATGCCGTGATGCCTACTCAGTTTTCCACAGGAAAAAATTAACCCAACATACATCATGAGGGGCTGCTGTGGGCAAGCCAAAACAATGGAAGACATATGATGTGCAGCCCCAAGGAATGTATTTATAGTTCAGCAAGAGAAATAAGGCTGGTACACACAAACAAAATTGAAGGCAACACTTGGTGGTAAGATTTGTAAGAAAAACTCGGAGCACGGATGGACACATGATCTTCTTGACCATGGATCTTAGGTTCAACTGCATAGAAATGACTAAAATCACCTTACTTTGCAACTATGGCTACACCTACCACACTCAAAATTTCCCAAGTGTATGGAACTCAGGTGGGTTAACATCTTAGCCACTCTTGTGACAGGCTGTTTGTAGCTGGAAGAAAGCTCCGAGGGAGGAGTTGCTGAATTGAGAAGCAGCCAAATTTGCCTGTACTGGGCTTATCAGGAAATAGGATGACAAGATGATTGACTTGGGGCGCCCTCTGCTGAAAGCACTTGCTATAACCTCAAAGCCTACTGCCTAAAAGACAGAGATTGGAGTCTCAGACTGCTGAGGGAAAAAACCCAAAGTAGAAAACATAGACATCAGGGGTGGTGAACTCCATTGCAGGCAACCCTTTACAATAAAAGCCTTTTGGTAGAATAATTCTTTTAAAAACCTAACACTCGTTCTCTAATTCTTTCAACAAACATTTGCTCTGTACATAAAATGTGTTTCCTCTCTCCCACAACAAGTTGCCTTTTTGCATGTTTACCGCCTTTTCATCATTTTATGTCTTGGTTTAAACGTCACTTCCTGGGGCTGCCTTCCTTTAGCACCCTGAATATGTTCTTTCTGTTACCCTTTATCACCTTTGTCTGCATGACCACAACCCACGCCAGCACCGGTGACAGCTCCTGAAATCTGGGAACCTGGAGCACACTGCATAGCCTGCAGATGATAGCTCAACAGCTTCCTGAAGAGTGTCTCAGGAAGCCAGAGTGGTCTGAGCCTCTTCCAGGCAGCTCAGATAGTCTTTCTTTTGGGCAGCTTGGCTGGTCTCCCTCTTCCAGGCAGCTCTGCAGCTCTAAGGGTCTGCTAGGCAGCTCAGATTGTCCCTAAGTGTTTCTCAACAGTCCTTACAGCTTGCATACCCTTTAGAAGGGAGGAGGTCAGTTTCCGGGACTTTCTGAAGCAACCGCGTTACTTAATTTCTAAGCTTCTTTGTGGAATGTTTCACCTCTCCATAAAACAGCCTGCTGTTTCAGCTCCTGTCTAAAATCATGTCTTAAAGAACATCTTTTGAAAGATCTCCACAACCGTTTGTGTATGGTGTGTATGTTGTATATGAGTCGGGGGCTGGATACAAGAACAGTAAAATGCAATGTGTGAAGGAGAAGGAAGACAATATAAGGCAATGAGTGGCTTGCACTCAATCTTTAGAGGGGAAATGACACACAAGAACATGAGGGAGAATCTTGGATTCTTGGGATGGTGCCTGGAGTGGAAGAGTTGAGATGTGGTTCCTCAGAGCTGGGTTCTGAGGGCCCTTCGATGCTAATCTAAAGAATTAGGATAATGCGCAAATAAACTCAGTAGGTGGACTTCGTTTATAATGGTATGGTTTTGTGGAACATGTCACTGGGGATTAAAATGAAATATACGACACATTGCTAACATTTAGTACAGTAACTACAAATTACATTGTCTTTTCATACAAAGCCTGGAACATGGAGTGACAGTGGGATGAAATAATGAAAACTGTAGTTGTTACAGAGAATGCAGAGAGCAGGCTGGTGCATATGTATGGCCTAGGCTCCATTCCACACACAAGGAATTTGGGGTCCTGAGCATTGACTACTGTATGCATCTGTTCAGGAGTAATTCCTTGTATTGTTGTTGTAAATAAATACTCTCGTTGTAGTTAGGGTGAAAGAAAAAAAAGGTAGAGGGGCTGAGAAAATGCTTCAGCAAGTTAAGGTGCTTGTCAGCAAGCTTGCTAACTTATGTTCAATCTCAGGGATCCACATGGTGGAGAGAAAATCAGCTCCAGCAAATTGTCCCCTGACTTCCATGCACATGTCATAGCACTCATGCCCACCTCCAAGAAAGAAATGTAATAAAAACCTGGAGCTACAAACACAAGGTAGAAATCTGTTTTCTTCAGGGGCACTATGTAGAAACATTTCCTTCAGGTACGGTGAGATCAACTGCTGGGTAATTTATCTGAATACAATGAATGTAAAACGTTACCAAGGAAAACAGTGTAGGCGTTCCATAAAAATGTACCGAATGAATAAAACATACCAGTTAGAAATAATAATCAATTGCTTGCATGCTAGAAATGTTTTCCTCCATTAATTCAATCAAGCTGTCACTGCTTTAAAAATAAGTTTCAGGAATGAATCCTTAGAAAGTTAGTCCAGGTGAGAGGTAGTACATATTTTATCTGATTGGTAGTTGAGAGGTAGAATGAGAGAATATCACTTAGTTGAAATCCACAGGGATGATTTACTTGTGAGATAGCAAGAAAGAAAACGCTTTTATCAAACTACATAAAAGCTTTTTGTGTAGTTTTGGCAAATAGTACAAAGCATACACTTAATAAACTACTTTTACAAGTGGAAACAGTACTTTGCATGCTTCAACCACTTTAATTATCATGGCAAATCTATGGAATAGGTGCTGTTATAACTTCCAATTGGAAGGGAGGACATTTAGGATCAGTCATTTAGCCCATACCACACAGCAGGTAAGTGGGTAGGACATGTGAATGGCTCCAGACATTGTGCTCTTGACTACTGCACTCCTGTAGTAGGAGACTTAGAAAAGAGTTTACTTTCGGCTGCAGACAAATGGTCAATGGAACAAAGAGTGAAAAAAAGTTGGCATGCTAACAATCTGCTTATTAACTGTTAGGGCAATGCTGTGTACACTCAGCAGACCTAGAGAGCTGTGGGCTGAGTCTCAGCTCTGTCATTTGCCCTCTGAGGTCTTCAAAGTAAACCTGTGAAATGATGAAGACAAGTAAAAACGTACCACAAGTGTGATGATGACACGTGTTAGAGGTAAAAGAAGCTTTAAACATGCTGTCAAAAAATATTGCAGCTCCAGATATATCTCATCCACCATGTTGGCAGAACACATGTGTTCTTGAGTGCCCTGAAAGACAGTGTATACCTTCTGATTAGTGATGGACTTGAATAAGAAATGTATTGCATATGAAATGGAAGGGCGATTATGTAAGGAAGACAACTGGTAGGAGGGAGCATGGGGCACAGAGGAGGAAGGGCCATTGGGGAATAGAAAAAAGAGAGAAGAAGATAAAATGATAAATATGTATGAAAATTCTATAATGTATCCTTATCACGACAAGACTGCAATGTAACAATACAAATGACATAGAAGCAAATGTCCTTTTGTGTGCTTTTTGTTTTTCTTTATATGCTGTTTTCTTTAAATGTCATTACTTTATATACTAACTTTAAAAAAATTAATTACAGATCACAATATATAAAGTACAGGGGGCCTAAATCAGACTGGAGACCCAAACCATTTTATCATTTCACAGGAGAATAATTTTCTAATGGTCCAGAGCTGAATCAAGATTTTGGGAAGTGGAAAATGTAAGTCTGGTACTATTGGTCAAAAATCCTGACACCAGGGACAAAGGTTTTGCTGTTTTTATTATTGTGTACATGTGAGTATTTGCATGTACATATGTGCATCATGTGCCTGACCGGCACCCATGCAGGCCAGAAGCGAGCAATGGATCCACTGAAATTGGAGTTATAGGTAGTTAGTTACAAGATGCTTGATGTGGGTCATGGGAACCAAACCCAGGTCCTCTGCAAGAGCAGTACTTAACCACTGAGCTATCTCCCAAGCCTCAAGGACCAAGGTTTTTTACTTCCATACGCAAGACCTTAAACTATATTTATGGATCAATCACATTGAGTTCAAGGGTTAGAGTCTCCTTTTGTTTCTTCAATGATAAAGACACCAGACTGTTCACTTCCACCAGTATGGACTGGGTATGTCTGGGATTAGAGACAAGTGATGAGCAGTGTGGAGTCCAAAGAACGTCAGGGAAACTGTTTACCTTATGAGGATACCTAATTGGAAAAGTGCCCAGTGTTAATTATTGGAATATCCAGGAATGGTTTCCCATGCTGACTATCTTCGGAGGTCCATGGTCCTCCACCCCCAACTGCTGTGCTTTAGGAAGCTTCAATTACAGAAGAGAAATCCAGTTAGGGTACAGATAAGGCCTTGGGATTGACAGCCCTGGTTGTGAAACCCAGGGTTCACACTCCCTCACTGTATGGCTGCCAGCTCTGGTACCTGAGGCTGTATGGTCTTGTACACCATTAATCTCAGCACTTTGCAGGCAGAGGCAGGTGGATCAAGCTTTCAAGGCCAGTTGTGGCTTTTTAAACAAATAAAGAAGAAAAAAACCTTGCTTCTTTGGCCCCCAAATACACCTCCTAGAACTTCACCTTACTGTCCTATATTATGGAAATATCATACAATTTATTTGTTAGTGTTTTTTTTTCACTTTTTGAGATGCATTTGTTTGAAGCACTTACACTGGCAAGGAAATTAAGTTCAAGCAAATGTTGATAACAACTGACTCTGAGTGATGGGGAAATGGGCATTCCTGGTACTCCTCTGCTTCTCTAGAAATTTGAAAAGTCCCATAAGAAAATGCTTTAAGTAAAGAATAGCATAAAGAGATGGAGCTTTGGATTTAGAATTAGGTTTGATCCTGAAGTTGAAGTTGAGGGTTAATGAATTAAGTTTTCTTGAGCCTAGCCACACGCCTGTATAAGATGTGGGAAGTAATTTTTCCTGTCTCATAAAGTGATACTGATTAAGTGAGGTTATGTATATAAAGGACTTCACAGAGTGTCTGAGCTATAATAAAATTTCAGTAAGTAGCTGTCAGCATTATATGAAGAGGCAAGTAGAGCATGTGATATGCAGTAGGTATTTGATAGATAGTATGGAGCCTCATTATGCTCATCAGCCTCATTGAGAAGTGGGCTCTTCATGTCTGGGCAGAATGAACAATCAAAACTGAGCTTCTAATCTCCTGATAGGAGCCCTGGGTGTCTGCACTGAATAACAGTTTTCCTATGGAGCAGTGGAGTTGTAGCAATTGTCTCCACTCCCACACATTCAGAACTTCTACCAAGAGTAAGACCCACTAAGCACCCTCCAGCAGAACTGAAAGCCTTCTTGACAAGAACCTTTGTGAGCAGGTGGCTGCTATATTTACCCTGGCAATTCAGAAAGGCTTTTGCTTTAGGGGAAAGGCACACAGCTGGGAATCCATTTATTTGTTTGTTTGGTCTTGAGACAAAAGTCTACATATGTAGAACAAGTCAAGTTGGCCCTGGATTTACTATGTGACCCAGCCTGGCCTTGCAGAAATCCTCCTACCTCAGCTTCTTACGTGCTGGGATTATCAGTATGAGCCACAACACTTGGCTTTGGAAACACTGTTTGATAGCATTTTTCTGAGATTCCTCTCTCAGCTTTTTAGGATTGGCCACTGAATTGGCCACAACCAAAACCAAGTTAGGAGATGATAAACATAGGTGCATAGTCCAGAGATGATTTTTTTTAAATTTCGTAACCAGGATGACATTGCTCCTAGAGCTTGTGGATGGCCTGCACAACGACTGTGATGTGGAGCCCAAACTATGGGACTCAAAGTTGAAATGATGATCAAAATTCCAGTTGTTTCCATGCGCACTGGATGTCCCAGCCCCTCAAACTATGGTATCCTAGGCAGGCTTCCTTTGCTTTGTACTGACTCAATCTGAGCAGGAAGGAAACTGTTATCTACTCCACTTGTTGCTCCAAATGATTGGCACTTGTTTCTTACTGACCAAAGTGTGAGTGTTTGCTAAAGCTCTATTAAGATGATAATCAGCCTACTGAAGTTTTCTTCCCCATAGATTATTTGAGACAGTGATACCTGGTAAACTCCCATTCAAATTCATTTTGGAAGGTCTATACTCGGGGCAAGGAATAAAGCCATTTAGATAGGGTATATATCCTGCATATCAGATATTTACATAACAATTTATAACAGTAGCAGAATTACAGTTATGAAGTAGCAACGAAATAATTTTGTGGTTTGGGGGGGGGGGTCACCACAATCTGAGGAATTGGATTAAAGGGTCACAGCATTAAGAAGGTTGGGAACCACTGCTTTAGAGCATGGTTAAGTCACAAAAACTTTTCCTATATCCTGATAGGCATCATTAATGTTTACCAAGATTAGTGAAGTAATAAGACTTCAATAAGTATAAAGCTCAATAAGTAATAAGTATAAAACATAATAAGAATAGACAAGGAAACTTGAAGATTATTAAACCTTATGCTATCCTTAAAGTAACAAGACTGAAATGTAAAAATGCAAATGAGATAGAAGCAAATGTCGGGTTTTTTGTTTTGTTTTGTGGTTTTTGGAGACAAGGTTGGTTTCTCTGTGTAGCCCTGGCTGTCCTGGAACTTGCTCTATAGACCAGACTGGCCTCAAACTCTAAGATCAGCCTGCCTCTCCAATGCTGGGATTAAAAGCATGCGCCACCAGTGCCTGGCTTTTATTTTTTAAGTGAAGTGAGGTACTTGAATTTAAAGGCTTGTGTCACTTTTGCTGAGAGTCCACTGTAACTACCAACCTGATTAACTAACATATACTGTTAATGGGGTATTCTGTCTCCTCCCTCTTAGGTACTACATTAACATGTTTTCTGAGAAAGTTTCACAAATAGCCCAGGTTGGCCTCAAAAATCTCTATGTAGCAGAGGATGGCCTTGAACTACTGATCTTCCTGCCTCTACCTTTTGAGTGCTGGGATTGTAGGCATGCACTACCACCATTTCTGATTTTATACATTTCACCCAAAATAAAGACTTGAAGTCTGGGAATTCCAGGAAGCAGGCCAGACCTGTTACAGTCAGCAAGAACTTTGGAGCCTTGCAGATATCAGGCAGATAAGCCTGACATCTGAAAATGCTGAGTGGAGACACAGGTGGGAAGGAATGAAATCATAAGTTGTCCTTGCAAAAGTGTGACAAAGTAGATCCCAAATTAACTAGGGTTATCAGAGAATTCATTTTTATTGTTGGAGAAATGGTGATTCACTTGGCATTTAGTGGGTTAAGTCTTTCAGAATGTTTTGTGTCATTGGCTACATTCAAAGCTTAGATGTCATTCTTAAAAACATTTTGAGCATATGATTATATAAGATGAGTATATAGAACATATTATTACTTAAGATGAGTATATTCTTATTCTTTTGGGTAACATGTCTCACTTTCTAGCCTAGGATGACCTGTAACTCACTATATTATATGGTGATATTTTATTTGTACTAAAATGTGATTTTATTTGTATGTTAATAAATAAAGTTGCCTGGGGGTCAGAGCTAATAGCAAGCCATAGCAGAAGCTGGGCAGTAGTGGTGCACACCTTTAATCCCAGCACTTGGGAGGCAGAGCTAGGCAGATCTCTGTGTGTTCAAGGACACCACCAGCATGGAGACACACACCTTTAATCTCAATACCAACCATAAAAGACCTGGAGGTCTGTATAGATGGGCAGTGACAAGGAGGCCATGTGGTTGGGTTTACAACCAATGATAAGGCAGAACAGAAAGTCTATAAAAGACAGATACACAGGAAGTAGTGCTCTTGCTGAAAGGAATGACAGCAGTGGCAGCGAAGGGTAAGCTCAGCTCTCAGCTACTGCTCTGACCTCTTGGGCTTTTCACTCTGCAATTGGCCCTGTGTTTCTTATTTAATAAGACTGTTCATCTACAATATTACACAGGTTGGCTTTGAACTTTTAACAATCCTTATGTCTCTGCCTCCCAAGTGCTGAGATAACAGGCATAAGCCGCCATGTCCAGCAAGAGAGCGGTTCTTAAATTAGTCACAATAGGACATGGTCTCATCCCAGAGCTGAGGACAGAATTCAGGCCCTTGGACATTCTAGGTAAGAGCTATACTGCCAGGCTACCTTACAGCCCAGTGTTTTCAAATCTTGATTGCAGAAGACGGGAATTTGGCAGACACTTAGCCTTTATGCTACAAGCAGTGAAACTGTATTGACAAGCATACACAAGGCTCTCTGCACCTCTGTCACTATCATAAATGTGCTGTAGACAGTTACTCCAACCCACAGGAGGAGTTTCTGAAGTGTTACCTATTGCTTCTCCATCGGTAGAGAAGAAAACAGAAACGTGAAGATGTTAATGACTTTCTCAGATATTAGGGTTGGCATTTGGGGGGGAGAGAATGGGACCAAACCCAGACAGTAGGTGGCTGAAACCTTTGTCCTCAACCTATCACATCTGCAGCAGTCAATGTGCAGGCTGAGGGGGAACCATCCACTATAGTCGCAGCTGGGAAGGAAACCCATGAGACACAGGTGAGAGTCAAGACAGGGCAATAAAATAAGAGTGAGGAGAAACTAATCTCCATCATAGTGTAAATATTGTTTATGAGTGTGCAGGCAAGAGAAGAGGAGAAGAGAGGAAAAAAAAGGAAGAGGGCAGGGGAGGGGAGAAGAGAAGATGACGGAGGAGAGGGGAGAAGCGAGTAGAAGAGATGGGAAAGAAAGATTTCAGTGTGATTAGGACCAAGAGGACTGCAGTTCCTTTGGACGAGTGGTGAGTTCACTATGCTTACTTTGCATACTTACATACTGTTTAATTCTCACAAGCACATGTTCAAATTAATCCCCTCCCCCTCTCAGAACTGGTGAACATGTTGCAAACATCTGACACAACTGAAGACTTCAGTTTTTATTTATACTCATTGACACAGTACTTGTCTCCAGTAACTTCAGTTGTGAGAGTGAAGCTCAGCTTCTCCCAACTCTTGTGCCTAAGGAGGCACTCCAGCTTGTGGTGTGGTGTACTTAGTAAGCACGACATCTGAGTCACACTTCTATTCTCTTAGACTCTGGGAAACTCGAAGTTTCCAATACATAGGGAATTGGGACTTGCTCTATAGCTCTAGGGTCAGGCAACTTCTTGTCCACAGGGAAAGGAAACAGACATTTCAGGCTCCAGAGTTCCATTTTAATGACTCCTGCTCCTGTAGATTAGAAGCAGCCAGAGAAAACAAAAAATGGCTGTGCTACATTCCAATAACACTTTAATTTCTCAAGTTCTCGGTACATTGAGCATCTGTGAAAACCTGAGGGCTGCATGCTGCCATGTTTGTGTCTCAAGTCAAATTCCTTGAGAAATGTCAAGATACTTCCTCCCTCCATCCCCTGTAAACAATCAGAAATCCAAGTCCCTGGTGGTAAAGTTGAAAGTCAGCATATCGTTGGTTTTTGTTAGTATTCTCTGTAAGTACCCAGTCTTTGTTTACTCAACCCCCAGTGAGGAGAAGAGGGAGGAAAGTCCTGCTTCACTGCTGCACTATGCTGTCCCTTCTTGACATATTAGTGTCAGGAGCCATGTCATTACAATGCCAGAAAGCAGTGGATTCTATGCACATTGGCAGCGATGAGTATCCCATAGTTCTCTTGTTCCAAAAATGTGCTGTGAGAAATGCTTTTGTACACTGGTTTAGTACAATGTTGATTGTCCAGTAGACAGGCAGGAAGTATAGGTGCGGTAAGCAGACAAGGGGAATTCTGGGAAAAGGAAGGCTGAGTGGGCAGACACCAACCCGCCTTCCATGGAGCAGCATATAATGGCACACAGGTAAAGCCACAGAACACGTGGCAACATATAGATTAACAGAAATGGGCTGAGTTTAAGAGCTAGTCAGTGGTAGGCATGAGCTAATGGCCCAGCAGTTTTAATTAATATAAGCTTCTGAGTGATTACTTTATAAGTGGTTGCAGGGTCTGTGGGGCTGGGCAGGACCGGAGAAAACTTCAACTACAGTGTGGTGCTGTGCTTATGCCTTATTTTCACCCCCATGAAAGGAAGTCATTCTCCTCAACTCCACCCCAGTTCTATTTTGTTATAACTCTGAAGGTGTGACAGTTTGAATGTGAAGCCTTCCCCAGACTCAGATGCTAGGCCGCTTGGTCTCTGGCTCCTGGTGTTGTTTTTGGATACTGTGGGATATTTTAGGGGAGTGGTCCTGCTGAGGAAGTGAGTAGCTGTCCTGGTGGACCTTGAGGTTTATATATAGCCTGACCCCTGGTTTGTGTCCCATCTCCATTTCCTGGTTGTGGAGATGTAAGCCAGTAACCTCACAGCCCTGCCGGCATGATGGACTGTACCCTCAAACCACGAATGAAAAGAATGCCCTCTCTCCTTTACATTGTACTTTTAAGGTCACAGTCTTGGGGAAAGTAATACACGGGAGGAACTCAAGCCTTGGGGAACTAGGGCAATCAGTCATTTCTGCATTTCAGCTCTCCTCCAGGCTCAAATAGCCCATTTACTCAGGGCACCATTTCCTTGGTAAGTTGGAGCTATATACAGTACAGGAAACCTGCCTGTTTCCTACTTCAGTGAGTATACCCTGCTCTTCAATGGTACCCATACCTCTCTCTTTTTTTTTTTTTTTTTTTTTTGGTTTTTCGAGACAGGGTTTCTCTGTGTAGCTTTGCGCCTTTCCTGGAGCTCACTTGGTAGCCCAGACTGGCCTCGAACTCACAGAGATCTGCCTGGCTCTGCCTCCCGAGTGCTGGGATTAAAGGCGTGCACCACCACCGCCCGGCTCCCATACCTCTCAAGCGAAAAATGGAGCTAACCTTTATTTACTAAGTGTTGTGGTTTCAAGACAAATGTCTTCCATAGATTCACGTATTTGAGCCCTTGGTCTCGAGTTGGTGGCATTATTTGGGGCAGGTATAGGTGGTGTGGCCTTGCTGGAGGAAGTATGTCATTGGAGGAAAGCTTTGAGATGAAAAGCCTCCTCACCATCTCTAGTTTGCTCCCTCTGCTTCTGGCATGCCTTTGAAGATGTGCTCTCAGCTTCCGGCTCTGGCTATCATGCCAGCTGTGTGCTGTCATACCTCCCCACCATGATGGACTCAGCCCTCTGGAAGTGTAAGTCAGACCAAACTCTTCCTTCTAAAAGCTTTGGGTTTTTTCTTTAATCATAGCAATAAAAAAGTAACTAATACACTAAGTAGTTTATATTTTAGGCCTTCAGACTCCCCCATTCCCAGGAAGCATGGGGCTTTCATATAATGGACACCTTTAGTTAACCATTTTTTCTGTGGTGCTAGGGTTGGAGAACAGGGAATTATGTATGTTAAGCGTTCTACAACTGAGCTATGTTCCGGTCTGGTCTCCTGATTACTGCTCAACAGGGAGTATGAAAAACCTCACAAGAACAGTTTATAAGCAGAGGATACTAACAGCCACCCGAACCTGTAGATTTCTTCTACAGTCCCTCTAGTCCCTTGGAATGGATATTTAAATTCTCTTTGAGAAAGAGATAGCACAAATTATCCCTACCCATAGTCCTAACCCCAAAGATTTGGGGGGAAATGTGTATGCCGAATATAATTAGAGCAAATTGTGGTCAAAGCTAAAATGTTAATACTTACCTTTAACTTTTTTCTTGTGGATAAAAGAAAGAGGTAAGTAGTTTAGAGTATTTCTCCTTTTTGCATCCTACTACATATGAAAGCACCTACTATAATAACCTTTAAATTAAAACACGGGTGTATTTCATTTGCATGGCAAACCTTGTATTTCACGGACAATCTTGTTTTACTCAAATCATGGCCTCCAAGGAGGAAGCATCCTAAATTAAGGCCATTTTGGCATGAAGGATTAGAATGGACCATCTCGTTTTCATACTTTGCTGTCAAGTGTAAAGAAAAGCACTGTCTTAGAAAAGATTCCAGTTCTAGTTTGTTTATGATGTCACAGTGTCTAGTGGCTGTAAACCTTGAAATCATGAAATTACTCAAAGCTTGCAATTGAAACTTTATTTCACATCTATTGTTAAATTACACAAAATCAGTGAACGGTTTGTAAAGCTACACCACTGAACAGATGTTTACAGTTTGAAATCGTGGGATTTACATGATGATGACAAAAATGTATATTTATAACATTCTCTATATACAGTAATCAGTAGAGACAGAGAAAATGCACTTAATCTCTGCAAACCATGCACACCACAGCAATAACACATATTTTTTTCTGTAATGAGCTTTTCCACTGGCTCAGACTTTGTCCTGCTTTCCAACACTGTCACTTTTAAGAGCAAACATTTTCAATTAAAACTAAAGAAACTGAAATACCATAGTGATCTACAGAATATGTTAAGAACACAATGTCCACCAAATAGGTTTATTCTAAAACACTTTGACTTTAAGATGTGCTTTTAAAAATTCCTTCCAGTTTTTTTAAGGTATCATAATTCTTCACACTGCAATACCACAAAACAAAAGCTGTAAATATTGTTACAGAGCTCAGAATCAAGAAAATTCCCTTAGACCCAGACACTCAACTTCTTTCCAACTTGTGGCCATATTATTACAGATGAAATCAGGTTATGCACTTGGGCAGACTGTGCTAGATATGACTTTATGATCCCACCTTTGAGCATGTCCCTCTTGAAAACAAATGACACTTCTAGTCACCGTGTTTGATTGAAAGCCAAGAGATTAATGTAAGTTCTTATAGGAGAGTAGCAACAACCATGAAGTGGAAACTGCCAAGCAGTATGATGTTTAATAACACAGTGGGTACATAATTCTTCCTTTGTTCAATTTGCAATTGATACCATCAATGTACAATTATACAGACTTACACTACCAAACTATTCTCAACTTGTATGTCCAGGAAACTTAGCTTCACTGCAGAACATTCTTCACTTTTGATCTTTCATAAACAAAAAACTGGTAAAAGTGTTAACCCCAAGTATCAAGGGGCATCTTTTGGTGTTACTGAGTACCTCTGCCTATCTTAATGCTTAGTACCATTGTCTTTGAGAAAATGTTTTGCTCTTGTTATCGTGTACAAATCTTTCAACACAAGAAGAACCATGGGCCAGAAATAGCCAGCCAAACTGGAAACATTACAATAAACAAAACAATGAACAGTTCACATTCAGGTTCAATTCAATCAGATCAAGAATAGTAAGTTCAGCAATATTTAGAGACACATTATCCTGTTTGAGAGTTTCTTCTTAAGGACCTTACTACATGGACACTGACAAGACAATTCTATAGAAAGTCCTGACTTTTATCCAGGATTAAATACCACAAGAGATTCATCAACACACCATTTAGATTATGAAGAAAAATTCTATACATGGATTCATTTGGAATGAGCACAACTCGGAAAAGCCTTAAAGTGAATGAGAAGCAGCGCCAAAAAGATTGAAATTGTTGAAATTACAGTGCCCTGAAACCATCTGGAAACTGGATCTTTCCACTGGTATTCCATTTGGAAAAAAAATGCTTTGTTAATATGAGATATACCCTGTTTAAAACCTTTTAATCAGCAGAAGGTAGAAAAATTTTAAATTTTAAACATCTGTTAAATTACAAGACATGAATCCTGATCTATTTGAAAAGCCATATTTTTACATAAACCCACCTACATTTAAGTGAGAAATTGTTTACTTTCCACAGTTTGGCAAAATTTATCATCAGTTGTTTTTCTGTTTAAATAGACTCCTTGTTAAAACAAGAAGGAAATGAAAGGTTTTGAGTGTCTTTTAGTCTGTTCATGGTTTTACTTAGGCTTCCCTCTGGCAGGCGGGCAGGGGGTTGGGGGTGGTGGTGGAGGTGGGGGATTGCTTTCAAGATTGGGTTTTAACAGAGTATCTGGAATCATTTAAAATCTGTTTCTTAGCCATAAGTTTAAATGGCCACATTTCGTGTTTTCTTTGTGTCCCCATACCTAATTTAAGAACTTCTTAAAATATCTAAACTGCAATTTCTGGTGCGTCTGGTTTGGCTCTTGGATTGCAGAAATAGTTCATCCCAAAAAAGACAATTTAATTACACACTGAGATCTGTTTTAGCCACACACAGTGTAACACTGAATCAAAAGGCAACTGTAAAGGCAACATCTACACTTTTTTTGAACTTCCAAAATGAAGGAAGCAGGATGTGTTTGGACATTTCCATCTTGTAAGATACATGCCATCTTTTTGGTGGTGCTTTGGGAAGCAGTGTGCACAAACCTTTCAGAGCCAGTTAGCGCCATGTCTCTACGCTGCCTATGTAGTCATTGGTACCATTGCTGGTGCTGCCATCACTTTGCTCCTGGCCTGAGCCCTGCTTCTGACCTCCCCGGTTCTCCTTCTGGACCAAATTGGGATTGGAACTCTGAGTCAGATTCTGACTCAGATTCTGAGTCAGGTTCTGATTTGGGTTGGGATTTGGATTCTGACTCAGATTCTGACCTGGACTCTGGTTCTGGCCCTGACTCGGACTCTGACTCTGGAAATGGGTCTGAAGGAACCTTCCCTTCAGAAATTTGCGTTGCTCCTGACGCTTCCGCCTGGCATCCTGATGCTCCTTCTGCCTCATGAACTGATACCTTTGCAGAAAGAGGTCTTTCGCATAGCTGTACAACTCCATATCCAGAAAATTCAATCCCTCAATACGCTTTTGGATTTCCTCATTGATCTCTACGCTAGAGGCCCTAGTGGTATTGTATTGGGTAAACGGCGAAATAAAGTTCATGTTGAAGGTCTTCTCAAACAGGTACTGGGTCTTGCGCTGAAACTCGGTGAGGCCAAAGAATGCCATGTGCTTCAGATTGGACTTGGCACTTTCCAGAAGGACCTTGTTTCTTTGCTTTTCTGGCATGACAGAGAGGTTGTAGCAGCCCACTAGAGTCAGGTCAGAGAGCATGCGCACTTGGCGGTTGTTGGCCAGATTGTAGGGGCAGTCCATGAACTCTTTGAGAGGGCAGCCAGACCAGTCGTCACCGGTGTAGCAGCTGGGCAGTTCTTCAGAGGTTGGGGGCCTCCCATCACAGACGTGCAGGGATGCTTTCCATGTCGCCCCTCTCTGGACATGTCTCCATTCGCTCAAGTACCGGGAAACTGGGTCTCGGAGGATGGTGATATAGTGGAAGTTCCTATGGACAAAAAAGCATAAAGACCAAGAGTCATTCATTTATCCAATTTCCTGACACTGTATCTACAGCAGGCATAAAAAAAAGTTAGACTCTAGAAAACAACCTCATTGTGTTTTGCCCTTCTTTGTTCTCTTCCCAATGATGCTATTGGCCCAGTATGCAACCATTTTATTTTATACTCTAAAACCAATTTAACCAATCACAAAATGGAGACTCAATTGAAGCAAATGACTTATGGAAGTGAAATGGAGTTGACAAGGGAGCTAAATTCTAATGTTTCCTGTGAATGAAACACAAGCATTTTTCTAATAACCTGGTCTAATATGGGAGTGTTATAGAAAAAGAAAACCACATCAAAACTATTTGACATGATACTCTCCATTCTGGCTATTGCCAGAATATCATGGCTCGTACGTTACAGAAATGGAGTGTAGAGACAGGCAGAGCATCCCAGGGCCTCCAGAAATAAACACAGTAGTTAGTCACAGACTAAAGTAGGCATGTAGCTGCCAATGGCATATATGCAAGCATCTACCTTTGCTCACATAGTACCATTCCCAGGACAGGAAAGTTATCTCTGTCAGTTCCAAAATATCCTTTTTCTTTATTCACTGGATAGACAAACAAATATAACAGCTGGGAAATATAACAAATATAATTGCTGGATGCCTATCTTTCCCTTTGAGTTGCAAATAGATGAAGTTCTCTGCACCAACAGCAGACTAGTAGACATTTAAACTCACTGGCTGACACACTCCAATACATACATAGTACATATACACTCATGGACAGCAGACTAGTAGACATTTAAACACACTGGCTGACACACTCCAATACATACATAGTACATATACACTCGTAGACAGCAGACTAGTAGACATTTAAACTCACTGGCTGACACACGCCAATACATACATAGTACATATACACTCGTGGACAGCAGACTAGTAGACATTTAAACACACTGGCTACCACACTCCAATACATACATAGTACATATACACTCGTGGACAGCAGACTAGTAGACATTTAAACACACTGGCTACCACACTCCAATACATACATAGTACATATACACTCGTGGACAGCAGACTAGTAGACATTTAAACACACTGGCTACCACACTCCAATACATACATAGTACATATACACTCGTGGACAGCAGACTAGTAGACATTTAAACTCACTGGCTGACACACTCCAATACAGACATAGTACATATACACTCGTGGCCCACAAACCCAGATACACCGAAGTCTATGTGGTTAAGCATAATCAGAGAGAAATTTCCCCACAATTGTGCTTTTTTGTGACACATGAATTGTAATTCACATACAGTAGGTGAGGAATAAGGTTATTGGAAAGATGTATTTGTGGTAGGAAAACAGCAATAAATACTGAGTATTCATATTTCTTAAAGGAAACTCAGGGAATAGCTTACAACTTTTCTGACTTTGTCATTCCCATCTGAAGGAGTGGTGAATGTTCTCTGAGAGGGAATCAGAGAAGATCTTCTCAACTACCTGGCCCATTCAGCGTTCAACAAGGAAAGGTTTCTCTCAACTCAGTCTCAGGGCCTTCTGGCATCTCAGGGGTTCTCAGGTTCTAGCCTTTGTGTTTCTGTCATGTGGCATGTGTGGGGCTTCATCTGTCTGGCACAATCCTTCTTCTTTGACTAGAAGATGATATTCACCCTTCAAGTCCAATTCAAGTCCCATCTGTCCATAGAAAACCAACTACCCTGCTGCCTATGCTGGCATTACTTCTTGCCCTGTTACCATAGCACTTCCATCCTTAGTCTAAAATCCTTTTCATACCGAATTATAATTACTCATTTGTATCTCCGCTGCGACTGTTTTCTAGAACCCAGACTCTGTCTGGCTTGTGTTTCTGTAACTGTTGTGCCACCAGTTTTGTGCTACAGTGCTTGTGACGGATTCCAAACAGAATCCTAGTGGTCCTTCAACTGCTTGTGTAAGGAGCCATTCCAAGTAAGAGGAAGGACAGGGCTGGGGACATGCCTCATCACAGAAAACCTCTTGATCATATCACAAACGCCTTATAAATATCACAGGAAGGTGTTCTTTTTTTAAAAAAAATTACCTTATACATTTTCATGGGATAAACAATCATCGGGCACAGAATCTGGGAGTAGGAATGAAGAGTGGGCTGAGTATCTTCATTCATCTCTCTGAACCTTTTCTAGGACCTAACTGTGCTGATAACACTAAAATGTGTCTCTGAAGAGACCCATTACTGAAGAGTATCAGTTTCTGTTTCTCAGCATCCTTTAGGAGTTCAGATAACCTCTGTATCCATGGACTGTCTCCTCCAACTGCTAGTTTTGCTTTTCAGTCATTTCTTTGTTCATTTACAACGTATTCATGGAGCACTTATGCAAACCACAAGGCAAGATTTTAGTGGCAATTAGCCTGATTGTTAGAAAGAAAAAGAAATTTATTTAATCCACTGACACATTTGAACTAACCTTTCCCCCTTTTTTTATTAAGAAAATTTTCTATTCACTTTACATACCATCCACAGATTCCCCCCTCTTCCCTCTTTTGGATTAACCTTTTAAGCAGTTTTTGCAGGCATGCATTGTAATGGGGACTCTTGGGCAGGGAGTGAGGTGGGGGTAGTTAGCCTTCATAATGAAGTCACCTTCATGCATAGCTGACAGTCGTCCTGCCCTAATTTGTTTTGCTGGTTTAAGTCGACAGTGACAGCTTCTGGCAAATCTTAAAGTGCATCACAGTGCAAGTTTGTAGCTTTGTTTCCCTCAAACTTATCCTTTCAGACCAGATAGAGTCAACTACCAAGATTAGGGTCTGAATCCTTGTTTTATAAGCACCACTCACACATGAAAAGACCAAAGAGGAAACAAAGAGTGACTGAGACAGAGAGTACTCTAAACATCCCTCAAATTATGCACGAGATAATCCAATGTACCTCTGAACCAAATGTCACCTTTGTGAAATGATGACGTGAACAATGGGAGCAGTCTCACTTTCCATACTGTAGTATTATCACACACACACACACACACACACACACACACACACACACACACACACACACACACACACACCCCGCAACTCCCTTGATATATAGCAACACAGATTCAGGTAGCAAAACACCGGAGATTATGTTAATAGCTTCATTCTTCCAGGGAAAATAGTCTCAGGGACCTAGATGGGCTCAATTGGGAGCACCTGATGCTGCTGAAAATAATACTCAATGGTGAAAAGAGGATGTGCTGATGGACTGGTCTTCAGTGCTGGAGTTACCTTGTGTGCTGGAGGTGGGAAAGCAAACATAATACACTGGGGTCTGGGAAGAAGGTCAGTTGGTAAAGTGCTTGCCTTGCAAGCATGAGGACCTGAGTTCAGCTCCCCAGAATCCACAGAAAAAGCCAGGTGCACAGTGTGCGTTCTGTAATTCCAGGATTGTGGAGGCAGAAACAGGTGGAAACATGGAAGTCAGTGGCCAGCCAGAGTACCTCAATCAGTGAGCTCTGGGTTTGGTGAGAGACCCTGTCTCAAAAGTAAGGTGGACAGTCACTATCACAATGACCCTTTGGGAGGCTATGCCAAACCACTGACACAGCAAACAAAATTGTTCTACTTTTTCATTTACGTGTGTGTGTGCGCGCGCACACGCACACACAATGGTGCCTGTGTGGAAATCAGAGACAATTTTCAGGAGGAGGTTCTATCCTTCTACCATGTGGGCTTTAGGAATCAAACTCAGATTATTAGACTTGGCAGTAAGTGCCTTTACCTGAGCTATCTTGCTGGCCCTACAATAGAAGGTGGGCCAACCTTGGGCTGTCCTCTGCCATTGGAGGCACTATGGGCATACAGGTGCACTGAAGGATCAGGCATTCCGTTAACCCAGGAAACTGATAAGGAATTTTGAATTCCAGTCTACTCCAGGAAACTGATAAGGAATTTTGAATTCCAGTCTGCTCATCCTGGATAGATGTAGGTTGCTTGTGACTTTGCTCAATTTCATCCTTTTAAAGGAACCCTAAGCCTGTCAAAAATACATCTGGATTCCGGTTATTTCCCCCAAGTACCTTCAGCACACTTTCTTCTTCTTGGCCATGTCTGCATCCAGGCACTGATTAAAATAGAATAATATATTGCAGGTCTGTGGCATTTGCTAGAAACCTCCCTTCAGAATGATATAAACCTAACTGGTACTGTGAAACAGACTGGTTTAATTTTCAAAGAGCAAGGCAAGCTCATCCCCAGGAAAATCATACACAGTTGGTTTCACTCAGCAATAATTGGACAGTATTGACTTGCAACCAAACGTGTCACTTAATTAAAATGAACAGGTTTCACATTGTGAAATTGGAGTCATGACTCTCCATCAGTTTCCGGGGTTAATGGAATGCCTGATCCTTCAGTGCACCTGTATGCCCATTCTGCCTCTAGTGGCACAGGGCAACCCAAGGCTGGCCCACCTTCTATTGTAGAACAGCTGCTCTCCAGGTGGCCTCGGATTAACCCAACCTTCTCTTGTTTCTTGCTTGTAGTTTTTGAGATTACTGAAGAATGTGCTTGGAATTTGATATTCTGAGATAAGAAGGGACAGCCTGAAACAGCTCCAGCCTTGCTCCTATCCTTCCTATGGAACACAGCATCTGCAATTAGGAAGGAACTGCCCAGATTTTGTTCCTTTGTCCTAGAAGCACAATGTATTTCAAACATTTTGTAAGTGACACACATTGTTTTTAAGATAAAAATTGGGATTCTTTTGCTGTGGTTAAGTGCAGTATGAATACTTAATTTTTTGGAGGCTGGGTCTCACTAGATATTCAAGCTAGTCTGGAGCTCACTATATAGTTCAGACTAGCCTGAAACTCATGATCCTCCTGCCTCAGCCTCCTCAGTAGCCAAATTACAAGCATGCACTACCACCACACCTGGCTCTGGCATGAACATTTGAACTCCATGCACCCTGAGTAGCTTTCTTCCAAGCTTAGGCCTTGGAAGACTAGCTCACAATGGATCCTGGCTGCTTTTGATCTTTGCTGTCAGTCTATAATGAACAAATTCACTTCACTTAACTTTTATATGAATATGTTCTGTCTTGCTGGGCTCAACATACTGTGAGCCTGCTTCCCATATACAGTGTCCTATCACTCATAAAAAATCATGGAGAAAATAAGATACAAGGAAAAAGCTGTGTAAGCAAGAAACTCAGGGGGTAATCTCTGACTCTTCTGTCTCAGGAATTATTTATACCTAAACAATTCCCCCATGGTCTGCTGATCCTGAATCGTAGCAGGACTCTCAAATCTAACCTTTGTGTTGCTACCCACGTGTCAGGCCCTTATCACTTCTCTACTAGATCATTGCTACAGCAGTGTCTCAAACTACTTCTCTGCAGCAGTCCTCTGCTACTTCCACAGTCCCAGAAGAAATACACCTGACCTGTCATTCCACAGCAAGTTCTCTCAATAACGCTCTCTCAAAAACATTATAAAAACCCAGGTCCCTGTGTTAGACATACCCATGTGGCGTCCAGCTTAGTTTTTGTCCAGTCTGATCTCTAATGAGCATACCCTTCACTGCCCTAACTTGGGGATATTGACAATTGACAAAATTGATGTTTTGGTTGCTGCAACTGGAAGGAGCAGTTAGTATTGGTTTTCAATGGCTTGAATCTAGAATATCACTAAGCATTCTACAAGGCCAAGCACCCTACAACAACAACAACAACAAAAATCATTCATTCTCCAAACAGTAACGGTTGAGAAATTCTGTTCTGTTTGTCATGCTCCAAGGGTATAAAATACTTTTCATTGTTCAAGTTTATCCCAGTCAATGACTCTACAAGACCCTTGCCTTTGTATATAGTGTACCCACTCTTTCAAACAGCATCTATTTGTCCTTCATAAATCACCTAGAAAACAGCACTCTATTCAAAGGTTTTTTTTCTCCATGGAGCCTTTCTGTACAAAATAAGCTACCCTGGTTGCCCGGGGATGTAGTGATTGGGACAATCACTACAGTACAGTGTGATTGTCTAGTGATTTTTCTGCCTTCCCCTTTGGACTCTGAGCACTAACAGAGTAGAGAACATGTATTGTTTATCAATACAAGCTCCTCTGAGCCCAGCATAATGTTTGACATAAAGTAAGTGATTAATGAAAGAGTATTGAATCCTGAAGCAGCCAAAGCAGCCCACAAGAAAATGTGCATCTTATTCTTAATAATAATGAAAAGCCACTAGATGTCACTATTTAGTAACAGATATACCAGTTTGTACTAGTTATGGGGCATTTTAAGGAGATCTAGTTATATTCAGCTGCTGTACCTGACTTCTCCCTCAGTAGGCCACTTTAAAAGGATGCTGGGAAGATCAAGGACATTACAAAGTAAGTGAGTAAAGAGCAAGAAGCATGCTTTTCTCCTTGTTTTACTATTGACTTATTCGGCAATAAGAACCTGAGTTGGAAGTCACAGAGGCTCAGATTTGTCCGAACAAGAAGAAACAGCTGCAGCAGCAAACCATCTGATTCAAGCCCTCCACTTTAGAAGCAGGGGAAGCCAAGGCCCTGAGGGATATAAGACCTTACCCAGAAGCCACACAGTTGCTGAGCGAGAGCCCCTGGGAATCAACCTAACCAGGAACACAGGCTAGCACGTTCAGGCAACCTTTAAAGAGCTCACTAACTCCAATTAAGTAGACAGGTCTGACTGTTGAGAATGGGCACTTTCTCATCTGAAGCCCATAGCTAGCAGTGCTTTGTGCCTGTTGTTTCTGCATTAAGAAGTGGAGACACTGAGAGGAACAGGGCGACCCAAGGTCATTTCTCAAGATAAAACAAGGGCATTCACACTTGTATCTTCTTATTCTGGACATGTTTTTTTGTTTTGTTTTGTTTGGTTTGTTTCCTCATTCCAGCTCTGGGACCAAACCCAAGGTCTTCCAGCTTTGAGAAGAAATTAAAGGAGTGGTTCCAGATGTGAGGATCTAGCACCAGCACCATCATCCTCCAGGAGCTTCTTGCATCATCCACTACTCCAAAACTTGGGCCTCAGGGCTCTGGAACCTGTGATTTAGTGAGTTCTCTTAGGAATTCTGCTGCATCCTTACACATTGGAGCTGGAGAATCTCTGGCCTAGAGGTGTGGTGTCAGTGATCAGAAGTCTGTCCAACCAAGTGAAGCCCTAATGGAAAGAAAGCCCAAATGCCTGCTGGTACTGATCGGAGAATCTCTGGGGATGCTCATTTCTGTCAGGGACCATGAAGGGACCCGCTCCCTGAACAAAGTTCTGAGGAACAAGCTGTAAATGTTGACTTTCCTTTGAGACCACTGGTTCACAAAAGGCCATCATAAGATTTTTCTATACAATTCATAGAGGAAATAAATATCAAAGCCATTTTTTCAGTGGAAGAAGGCCAGAAAACTCATAGCAGTTAAGGTCATAGGAGTGATCAATAAAAGTTAATCAAAGAAAGGAAACAGTTACTTAACCCAAATCAATAGGAGCAAATTTTTATTATACCTATAGTTTACTTCTGATTTTTTTTCCTGAAAGTTCAGTCTTTAAACACCTTACCTTAATTTTGGAGTAATAGTGATACTATTGAAGATTATAGAAAAACAAGAATTGTGGTTGGTGGTCCTCAGTAAACTCAGCAGACAGTAGGGGGTATACATGTGATTGATCATTAATGCTGAAAGACTGGTCTCTATTCTCAGCTAAAAAGGTCTGAAGCAAATGCTATGATCTTCTCTCTGCATGTGAATAACACAGTCCAAGCAAGGAGGATGACTTTCCGTTCAAACAACATTAATATGTAAGCCTCAGCTAAATAAAAGTACAGTAAATTGAATTAAAAGCAAGCACACCTCTGATGGGACTAGATCCCTTCAGCCCTGCACTTGCTGTCTGAATTGATTTTCTTGTGTGGTTCATATATTGGCAGTCCCCAAAGGGGAGTTCCATAAACGCTGTGATCAGCAGTGGCAACAGCCTCATTAAAGAAGAGCGGGGCTTCGCAAGGGGACTACTTTGAAGCGGGTGGACGCTCATTCAGATGTTCTGGTTTTGGTACATTTGCCACAACAGTCTTGTGGCTTAGTAGTCAAGCTTTATCTAGTGAAAAGAGTGAGCCATCACATTTGCAGATAGTGAGCTACACAGGGCATTGATACCCATGACTTCATTTCATTGTCTTCCCAACACTGGAAGTCCCAAATGATGTGGACGCTGAACCTCTGCTTTCCCCTTTCAAGCTAATTCTCTGGGCTATCATTTGGCTTGGTTCACTCAGGAAGCCAAGTGGGACAGGACCAATTCTTAGGGGCCACAGAGCTATAGGATAACCAAAACTCACTATGATCACTCAAGGGATCCTTAGCAAGGGGTATCAGTTCCAAGCAGAGCATCTACAGAACAGAAAACCAACCAGGAACAGGCCGAAAGTCTTCTTCCCACCAAACAAGTTACAATGTTTTTTTTTTTTAATCAAAGATGGAACTCATATATTTTGATGGTCCAAGATGATTAAAATGCAGCCTAGGTGTGCCCTGATATCTAAGTTGGTATAGGATACTCTATGACACTTAGACAACAATAAATATTCTCTTTCTTTAAATATTTGTTTATTTTATGCATGTGTGCCTTGTTTTCATCCATACCAGAAGAGGAAATCAGATCCCATTACAGATGGTGAGTTCAGTTCCCAGCAACCATGTGGTGGCTCACAACAAATATTCTTGTGACAGGTGTCTCAAGACATTCTTTAAGTAACAAACGGCTGTATTCAGCTCTTCATGAAGAGGTTTTCGCTCTTCTTGATACCTCCACAAAGAGACTAGTTCTCTGGGTATAAAGTAACATTTTAACAAATGTATTTCCCCCTCTGGTTAACTAGCTGTGGGCCTGTGTGTGTGTGTGTGTGTGTGTGTGTGTGTGTGTGTGTGTGTGTGTGTGTGTATGTGTGTGTGTGTGTGTGTGTGTGTGTGTGTGTGTGTGTGTGTGTGTGTGTGATGGGGAACCTCCTAAGAGCACAGATGGCCTTCACTAAACAGAAGCCTGGTTTTGGTGATATCTTTTATGGGACAGACAAATTATTCAATTTTTTCCTCTATGGAAAAGAAAGACTTCTAATATGTCTGAATTCAAATTCAAGATGGAGTACTTTATATAATCAGTTATGGGGGTATTAATTTAAAAGTAGTAATTCCCCTCTTTCCCAAAGCCCCATAGGTTTCAAAGTACATAAATATAAAGGGTTTTGCAAACAGTGGGAAAACTGAGTTTTATTTAACAAGATGTAAAATTCCAAGCTTTATGACCCGTGGTCACCAATCTTTACCCAGAATCCACTCAGTTGCTTGGCATCATGAAGAGCTTTGCAGCTTACACCACTTCCCCGCCACCTCTATTTTTACATTCTAAAATTATGTTGTGAGTTTTGGTTCATTAATACTCCAAGTGTTTTGGAGGAGGGAGGGAACTTTGAGAGAAAACCCTCTTTAGTGTATACATGAGGTAGACTTGGGGGGAGGGGGTTGCAGGAGGTATGAAGGGACATAATTTCTCTAAGTCACATGCTGACTAGTTTGCCACTGATTAACAAATTCAGACTACCTAATTCCCTTCCCAGGACCTCTTTCCTGCTCACATGGTATTTCTCGGGGTTCTGAGTCTTTCTATTCTTCCTATGTGACATTCTATGCCAACCTGCCATGCCCTGAGGGTGGGCATCTGAAGCCAGCGATAGGGGTTGGCTCTCTTCCTTCCTCCAAGCCCAACATGAGTAGGTGGGGCTAAGGAAAGGAACTCTCACACCCTTTGGCATCAGAAGCAGGCAAGGAAGCTTCTAAACAACCTCCCTGTGGTTACTCTGGTTTGTGTCTCACTCATCAGAAGATGTTTCCTATAACTTCTTGAGCTGGAAATCCAATGGTTCTGCCTTTTGATTGGCCAGTCCAACCACTATAAACCACGATATGCTTCAGGTTTCAACTAGGAAGGAATAAAAACAATATCTAAGTGACATCTAATTTGGTAACCTACACATCTAAGGAAGGACTAGAGTGTCCTTTGACTTTTAAAGATGGCGGGGGGTGGGGGGTGGGGGGTGAAAAAATAATACTCAAACAGTGTTTGTTACTATTACTGCTGGTGGTGTTGTTATATGGATAAGGATATCCAACAAAAAGATTCAAGCCAACCACCCTTCAAAAGCGCACAGCCAGATACTGATCGTCTGGTAGTTCTGTATAAGCCCTGAGCCCAAACTCTTGAGCATAGCTTCAGTCGTCATAGGCCAGGAACAAAAGCAGCCTCATGGGGGAGGTAACATCTGAACAGAGGGCAGTTGGCTTTGACAAAGGGTACTAAATGACTTGGGCTAACCCTGCAGTTTTGTGGTCCTACTCTGAAGCCTTGGGAATGGGATCCGAGCATTTCAGAGCTGCAGGGTCTTGGGGTTGGGGTATAGCTGATAACTATTCTAGCTCAAGCTTTCCATTCCACAGATACACAAACTGATAGCCTGTTCTCTTCTTGTCTCCAGATCCTGAGAAATGCAGAGGCATATGGATTCTTTTAGGGACTGCCACAATGACAAAGAAACAAGTCACAGCCCTTTAACATGGTAAGTGGTCAATAAATATTATTTAGGGCAAGTTTAAGGGCTGGCCCCATTCATCCACCCAGGGTCTGCTGTACACACACTGTCAGCCAGGCAGGCACCCCCTCAAGGGTTCTTTTTGCAGAAATCATTAGAGGAAACCTAGTCAGGAAAAATGCCTGCTCTCAGCATTATGCTATTTTCCAGAACAGCACAGGGGGAAAGTTTCTCTTAAATGAAGGCTGCCCTTCTTGTGCCCTGGGTTGATTTTAATGAGCTCCAATATTGTTTTAAGGTACTTCGAAAAATGAAGTGCAAAGTTTGGCTTTGGTGGGGAGACGCAGACCTTCTTAACCATTTCACCTGGAAAGAATTGGAACCATTCAGAGTCTCAAGGGCTGGAAGGGTCATGAATTTCATAGGCTTATCCCCCTGGAGAGAGTTTTCTTTAGTTATTCCAGCTGCCAAAGACATACATTCTGAACAACATGGCAGCACCACATGTGTGTGGAAAACAGCATTAGTATAGTAACAAGCACTTCCTTGTGTCTTCATACTGATAATAGAAAAAAAATAAAACTCGTTAATCTGCCACCTAACTTTTTACCAAAGAATCCAACACAAGCTAGAGTGAGTCCAGGAGTGTGGAGGGACTTGACATGGAAGCTCCTGCTTTGGCAGAAGTTGTAATCTTTAAAGTTAGTACAGGAAGCCTGGAAGAGGGCTATGTGTCTTGTATATCAGAGATCTATCTTTCATGTGTAGACAAAGGAGCTTGGACAGCTCTGTTTCCCTTTTAAGGTAAAAAGGGAACCTCCTCCATAACCAGTGGTGCAGTATTGGGAAGCCAAAGGATGATTGCCCTCACCATCACGTCCCCCGTCCGTCCCCCCCCCCACGCCCGATATGCTCCTATAGGTAGCAATTCAAAATCACACTGGAATGTCTGGAATCTGAAAGACATTTTTCTTCAGGTCCAAAACATTTTAGATGGAGTAAATTTATAGTGCATGAAATCCAACGCCAATGTATACTGTAAAATGTAAGTCATGGTTTCGTTTGGTTTTGTGAATATGTAAACATGCCACAAATTTTGACAGAGTTTAAAAAAATGGCATACTATAAACACCATCTTGTGAAAAACAGAGCCTCAGTTTGTGGAAAAGGAGAGGGGCCATGCTATTTGTCATGCTGGGGAGCAGTTCTCAGAGAGGACTGCCTGGAATGTTCCCCATTGCCAGTCTACACGCACTTAGCTATGGTTGCTTTGTAGATAGTGAAAGTTATGTCTTAGATGTAGACCTGGCCACCTGATTAAAGACAGAGGCCATCACAGATGGAGGTGACCAATCTGTATTTTGCTCAGAGCCTTGACAGGCCTCTTAAAGGTCACCTGGTTCAAACACTTGAGCAATGAGACACTAAGACTTTGAGATGATGGATAAGGACTTGCCCAAGGTTACACATTCTTCTTATAGTATAGCTACATTCCAAAGCCAAGTCTTCAACTCCTTGCTCGGTATTTAAATTTTTTTTAAAGAAATTAAAATTATTTATTATTATTGTTATTATTCAGATATTATGACCAGGTGACTGGCAAACAGAAATGGAATTTATGCAAAGACAGCTCCTCTAATGAGTGAAAGTTCACTTCTTTTCACTGCATGATCTCAAAGTTGTAAAAGAGGTCTCACAGTCAGTGATCACTTGGAGAGAGATGTCTGATCCTGAGTTCCAAACTTAAGGCAAATACTAGAAGAGAAAGCATCCTGTGGCTTTTTCATTCAATACTGACACTGAACATGTGCCAATGGGAAGCTGCATTCATTCATATATGTTCCACTTACAAGGCAGGGCTTCCCTTCCTCACTTGGTCTTTCTTACTAGACGTGAGGTTCATTCTCAGAGAGGGTGACTAAAGGTGAATTGAAGGCCACAGATTCTGGATGAGATCCTCCATTTTTCACTGTTCTTTAGCATAGTAAACACTAACATCAGAAGAATTCTTTTCTCCCAGTTTGTCTCACCAACCACAGACTTGTTCCTTAAGAGCCTCAAGAGCCAAACAATTTGGCACGTTTCCCATCTCTCAGAAGAGGGTCAGACATCTTACAAGATGTCATACTTGAGGGACAGTTGATAAACTATCTACCATGAAACTTTGAGACTGTCCAGGATATTCCTTTTAGCTTTCTCCTACCTGCTCTACATCAGTTCCTTATTCTACCCATCAGAACAAATGTGCTCTTCTCGTCCCAGTGCTGGCCTTTCCTCAGCAGCAGAAAATTGACAATCATAATCCTATCTGAATGGGTGGCAAAGTCTGTTACTTTCCCGGGTCTCTCCACTGAGACCTGAAACACTCTAACCTTAGCTGCTGTTTCTTCTTGTCCTGTGCTGTCAGAATGTCTAGCTGCTCAGACAGCTGACATTTTCCATCCCTTATCCTAGATCTCCAGATCTTCATATTAGTAAGCCTTTCTGTCTGTCTTTTCTTTCTTTCTTTTCTTTTCTTTTTTCTTTTTGCTTCCATTTCTCAAAAGCTCAGGTCTGGGAGGAAAGGCATTAACAATACATTTGACCAAGATATCACCTATTTAACAGCACCAGAAGTTTTGTAAGAAGCACACATCCCTAAAGGGCAATGCCATGCCCTCCTCACTCAATGAGGGAAGTTCAGGCAGCATTAGGGAGAGTAGCATGACAGAAGCCTTGGCGGAGCGACAGCCTGCAGGTCGCTGGCTGCTGTGTACAGGAGAAAGACTCTTTCCATAGTTATCATCAAGAGGCTTTTTTCTTTCTGCTCAAGGAAAGCAAAGGAATTTGAAATGAGGCCATTTGGTGACAGTTTGATCAAACTTTTCCCCCACCTTTTCAGAATCATGAATCAGTCATGAACACAGTAAGTTAAAGCAAGATTTGATTTCCCTAGGGCTATTTTTGAAGTTCCGTTGTTCCCCTTTCCCACCTCCTTCCATTTAACATTCATGAGTCAAGGTGTGGGGAGAACACACCGACCTTCACCTGGAAAGAATGTACTGACAGTTGATATATGGGCAGGTACGATATGCAAAGGCTGGCGTTGCTGCAGTTCAGCATACCAAGTTCTGTGCTGGTGATGAGGGCCTTAGCGCTGAGATACTTGACTAGAAACCTTGGTATTTCTTGGTGCATTTTCAAGGATTAAAGTGCTATTGCCCCATACCTTTCTAAAGGCATCACAGGCTCTTTCTTCTTTTGTCCTAAAAGAGATCTTTTAACACAGTACATTTGCTTTCACTCTCATTAGATTCTCATGGCATGCCTGTAAAATAGACAGGTCTAGCCCATTCCACAAAACACAGAAATTAGTGCTCAGAAAGGTGAAAGGTCACATACCTAGTAAGCGATCAAGTTGCATGTGTCTTAAACCCATGTCTAGACGTCCAGACTCATTTTGTTATCCGGTGCCACTTTGCTTATTTTTAGAATGAAAGGAATTTTGTGTGATGGAGTATGGAGGTTTCCGTAACTCTTAACAGCACAAGAAACCAAAGCCAGCCTTGTGGGGTGGTATGATTTGAAGAGTGCTGGGGAACAGAGTCCCTCCATCTCATAGTAGCCAGAAGTCCATAACAGAAGATGTATGCCTTTTGTTTAAGTATCTGCCATGTGAGTGTGTGTGTGTGTGTGTGTGTGTGTGTGTGTGTGTGTGTGTGTGTGTGTGTGTGTGATAGGGAATAAGAAGTGGAGAGTCATAAGCTATTTGTTTGTTTATTTATTTAGTTCTTTTTCCAGACAGGGCTCTCTGTGTAGCCCTGGCTATCCTGGAACTAGCTCTGTAGACCAGGCTGTCCTGGAATTCACAGAGATCCTCCCTGCCTCTCTCTCCCTAGTGCTGGGACTAAAGACATGCACCGCTACCACCTGGCAGTCATAAGCTATTAAGATTTATCATTTACATAGAGGAGACTACAGGACTTCCAAGCTAGCCTCCTGTGAACTTACAATCAGATCCCACATTGAGAGGAGACGGTTTGGGGTAGAGAAGGAAGTGTACAAGGCATGCATATTACTGAGCATCAGGTTTAGAGGAAAGAAAAGGCAGCAATGAAGGAACACAAAGGACCCCACAGGAATTATACTGGGGCTGAGAACCTGTCAGAAATCTCTGTTTTAAAACACATGTGATATGCAGAAGGGAGATAAGGGGACCAGAAAGAGTGGGAAAGAAGAAACAGGGATAAATAAGAGCAACGTACAGTGATACATTTTGTGTACTAAAAAGTAATAATAAATCACATTCATATGAAATTAGAGC
The DNA here is from genome assembly GCF_049852395.1 of Peromyscus maniculatus bairdii. Lineage (NCBI taxonomy): Eukaryota > Metazoa > Chordata > Mammalia > Rodentia > Cricetidae > Peromyscus > Peromyscus maniculatus. The sequence goes on along the minus strand of NC_134875.1, from coordinate 23,485,107 downwards.
TACAAAGGGTAAAGGCCAAGGCTTTACAGAGGAAATTAGCAGACTGGATTTTGACATAATAATATCGATGACTTTTATCACTAAGTTACTGGTTCGGTCTTGTCTTCTATTTCAGCACTACTCCCCAGCCTATGGACCACACACACTAACTAAGCAAACTGACCTCCTGCTGCCTCACAGCAGATGGCCACCAATGGCTTTGCTCCATGCTGTTTCCCCCAGGCACAACATGGTCTGTTTTTTCTCTCTTTCCAAATAGCTTATAGGAAATCCACAGGGGATGAGTTTGAGAAATATCTAGGGATGCCCAAATCCACACATGGTCAAGTCCCTTATATAAACTGATGTGTGAGGTACATCCACACCATGCACATCTGTCCATACAGACGAATCATCTCTAGATTACTTATAATGTCCAAATGCATGCAAACACTATGCAAATGCTGTGCTAATAATTCTTACATTCGACTGTTTAGGGATTAATTACATGCAAAAATATCTGCAGGTGTTCAGGACAGTCACAATGCTTTTCCAAATAGTTTTCCTTTAGATTTGGTGAAACCACAGAGGTGGACCCCACGAACACAGAGAACCAACTGTACCGTTGTCATAAGGTTCCTTTCCTCCTAATGTTCACAGCTGAAGCCACCATGTATTCGTATGAACCTCCGGAAATGCCTCTTTGGACATCCTTCAGAGCAGTAGTTCTCAACCTGTGGTTGTGACCCCTTTGAGGGTCCCATATCATATTTACATTACGATTCATAACAGCAGCAAGAGTACAGCTACAATATAGCAACAGAATACTTTTATGGTTGGGGGCCACCACAGCATGAGGAACTGTATTACGAAGGTTGAGAACCACTGGTCTAGAAGATGCTGCTCATTTGACCTTGTAATTCGTGTCTGGGTCTTTTCTTCCCTCCAAGTTCATGGACATTTTACAAAGACAGCAGATTCTCTTTCTGTCCTGTTTTTCTTCTGTGGACCTTGTGGGCCCAGAATCACACAGAAAACCCAACCACTGACAAATGCTTTGTGTTTGTGTCTCTGGAATCAGACTGCTCTGGAGGCAAGTTCTAGAGTATATTATATAATACCCCTAAAGTGTGTCTCTCCTATTCTGAAAGCATCTACTGCACAGAACTGTGATTCTTCAGTGGGCTAGCCTATGTAAATTGCTTAGCAAAGTGCAAGACACCTAGCACAGATTCCCCAGCCTCTCACAAGTGTATCACTTTACTCTTAATGAAATGTGCTGTCCCGTCAGGCTCCTTTTAGCCATAACCAAACAGAGCTGTTATCTCGAAGCAAAAAGAATCATATTAGGATGCCTTTGGGCAAGAATTTGTTAAATGACCTGACTTCCACTATATTTACAGTGGTATTTGCTCCTCAAACTGCAAGGAAAGACAGGAACTGGTTTCAACTTGAATTTGATATTTTTGTGGCCCACACACTGAATGCCACCAAAGCCTCTACTCCCTGAACAGCGGTTTGTGGAGATGGAATAGCGGCAGTTTTTCATTTTCCAGAGTCCACTCACCCTTCCAAGAATCTCAATGCCTCATTGATTCATAATACAGTGCATAAAGATTTCATTTTTCCTGCCCACAGTGATACATTATGGAGGCAATCTGTTTTGCCACTGAAAAGTTTGCTTAGTAGAAAAATTTGGAGTTTTGACATTCAGGAAATTACAGTCATCTGTAAAACACGATTGATATGCCAAGGCTAACATTTTCATTGCACTCTTGGAGCCAGAATAACTATGATAAAATATGTGTTACCCCACACACATTTCAGGATCTTTTAAGGAAACATTAGTTAGCACTGGGAACCTGCCTCCCTGGGCTCCAGGATTACAATGGCAATACCAGACAGCTGCTCCCTTCTCACCAGTATATCTCCATGTCCAAACCAAGACTCAGGTGCTATGACAAAGCAATGACTTGACCCATGTTCCATCTTGGTCCTGGACTGAGCACTGGAGCTGTTCATTCTCATGCTGCCAAGGTAAAGCCATGAAGGGGAATCAAGAGGATTAAATTTGAGGATTTTACACAGCCCCATTTTGGAATTGCCAACCAGATGCAAAAAGTATGGGTCTAATTTAGGTAGAACTGGAAGCTGAAGCCTCACAAAAGGGTATCTGCATATGACCCCAACTTGTGCTCATACTTTAAAAGGTTAAGCTAGCCTTGAACTCATGGTGATCCTCCTGCCTCAGCCTCCTGAGAGCAGGATTACAGATCGTACACCACCATGCCCTGTCCTTTTTCTTTGCCTCATTACAGGTGCCATTTTCTAAATGATATCAGAACCCTGCTGCTCTGGGGCTATTTGCTTAGCATTTGGTTTCAAAGTGATAAATGCTGTGGACATGGTAGAGGGGTTTGGATGTGATATGCCCTGTGGGTGAGGTTATGAGCAGTTTTCCTTGGTCCTCATCCATTGGGTCTCATTGGAAGTACACATGCAAATTTATGGTTCCAAAGCAGACAACAGGCATTATTGTCATGGCATTTGGAAACTGCTTAAAGTTGATCCCAATATAGCCTTTCCAGTACTGGGGAATGCATTGTACACAAACTGTATGACTACGCCTGACTCATCAATCAAGGAGTCGTTAAAGGCCTCAAAGAAGTCTTAATGCATCCATACTCAATTGTCCAAATGCTCACTCTTCGTTGACTGTATGTTAGATCCAATTCTAGGGGATTAAAATGTGCTCATTCAATTATCACAACAAACCTACAGGGTAGGGACTAGTACTGTCATCCTCTTTTTAACAACAAAGAAACTGAGGTTTAGAAGGGTTGAACAACTTCCAAGTCACACAGCTTTTTAGTAAGAGGAAGAGCAAGGGTTCAAAGCTCCTACAGGATGGTGATACACATCATGTTCATGATCTATATTGCCTTTCATAAGGAAAAAAATGAAGCCCTCTCCTGGGGGGCAGGAAGATAGCTCCTTTAGTAAATTACTTGCTGTGCAAAAGCATGAGGACTCAAGTTTAATCCCTAGCCCCCACATAAAATGCTAGGCATATGGTAATCCCAGTGTTGGAGAGGGAGAAACAGGCAGATCTCTGGGCTTGCTGGCCAGCCAGACTAGCCTAATCAGTGACCACCAGATTTCAGTGAAAGACTGTCTCTAAAATCAAGGTTCATGGCTCCAGAGGAATGATACCCAAGGTCGGTCTCTGGCATCAACATGTGAATGCATCTGCACACACACACACAAAGGTGGGTGCATGCACATACATGCATTCACATTCACAAAAAAAAAAAACACTCTGCCGGGCTTTATTGTCCCCCAAAAGGTCCCCTTTCCATGCTAAGCCTCTTACAGGAACAAAGATGACAGAGGAGAGGGCAAAAAGGCTGGAGAAGAGAGGAAGGGGGTTGAGAGGAAAAGCACATAGGTTCTCTTCTTCCTCACAGTAGCATCCAAACTCCTGGAACATATTCTGGGTAACACTTCATGGTTCTGACCTGACCACAGAGCTCTAGCTGGGTGACCCGACTCTCTGCAGTCTTGGAGACAAATCAGAACCTATGTCCCTTGTTTTGACTTGTGTTATTTTATCTATAACCAAGCTATATACTCTTTACAGGTCAGGAGTCAACCCTTAAACAGGATCATTATAGCCCTAAAATCTCTCCCTGACCACTACAGGGAATCCTTAGAACAGGTCACTGACACATAAAGCCCAGGATGGGAACAAGGACACTGCCTGGAGAGCATAGATGCTGGGGAAGAGGTTTACAGGAACACCTAAGCAAGAACTGAGCAAGTCTCCCAAATCTACCCCTCACTGAACCATCCCCCAGAGCTAAAGGGAGAGGGCCCCAATAACACTGCTTTTCATAAATCATTCTTCTCCATTTATATGATACACTTAGAGGCAACTCTCAGAGTTGGTTCTTAAATACTCCTAGGCATGAGTAAGAATGTTTTTGGAAGTCACCTCAAATCTTTCGTAGAAGTAGGTGGGAAATAAAAAAATAAATGTACAGGCAAAAATAGAAAGGCGCTCCTCCTTTTTATCTTGACGATGTCTTACCCGTTGATTTAAAGGGTTTTATTACTCTGTGAGTCACACATTTGGTGAACAGCACATTTCAAAATTTAGACTCCATAAAAAGACCTAACGGATTGCTGTAAACTGCTCCCAACTGGGCCTACTTGTCTTCAGTCCTCAGAACCCCAGGAAAGCAAGGCCCTTGGCAGCCTCTGCAAATATCAGTCAGCAGGCAGCCCCAACACACTCTTCCAGCAGAACTTGTGCTGTTTTTTTCCAGCCCAGCCCCCTCCAGAAAGTTCTTCAGCTGCATCGATTCAATCCCTTACCCACTTAGCAATTTTCTTCATTTCTGTCCCCAGACAGGTTTTCTCGCACCTCCCCATATTGTTCTGTTTCTTCTATCAAGGAGTGATCGATGACCCAATAGGCATTTACATTTTCAAAGCAATTGCATTTACATGAGATAGTGCTTATCTCAAGCTTCAAAGAGGCACAACAATAACAGACATATACTAGGGAGGTACCTATTCATCACCCACATTTACAGTGCCTTGAACGGGATAGACTGTTCTAGGAACTAGTATATGAGAGGGGAGAGCCCTGTAAAATTTATCACTAAAAGTAATCAATGAGTCGCAACTAATAGACTCTATAGCTCGAGAGAAAAAATATACAAAGGTATAGGGAAATATATTTTACGTTTAAAGTTTGGGGAATTTAATTCAAGCGCTCATTGATTTCATTTAATACACAGATTATATAAGCAGGAAGTCCATAGCAATTGAAAAAGGCAAGTCTAGCCTTCACTCATCAGGGCATTTTGGTAGGGTAGTCTCATTTAAGTGAATTGAAAATGCAACATATATTAGCTTATAAAAACTAAATCAATGTGATAAAATTAAAATAGGCCACTGCCATGCCATCCTGATTAAAGCACGTGCAAACACTCCACACTTCTCAGAGATTTGTGGTATTAATGATTTAAACCCAGGTTTCTTCTCAAGGGAGTCAGACTCAGATTTTTTTTACTAGACAATTAGAAACGTCCATTCTTTATTCTGAAAAACGTTGCAGAGGCATTATTGATGTTAATTTTCACAGACTGCAGAATAGAAAAAGCATGTGCTGAGGATCCTTTTTTTCTCTGACCGTCACTGTCTCCCCAGTGGGATGATCATTAATCTCAGAGCTGTAGCTCTTGTGAGTGGTAATGAATTTAGCAATGGTAAAGTGAACCTTTCTAAATAGATTTTGGGTGGGGTGGGGGAGAGTCCACTTCTCCACCTTTTGCAAAGCAGCTCTAGGTTTCACTAAAAGGAATTTGCTTAAGGCCCCATTAAAAAACAAACCCTGACTGAACTGGTCTGCTGTCCTGAGTAGAAGAATGTAGAATTAGGCCACTTCTTTTCAATGTGCCCTTAAAAGACCACCGGAGACTACGTGGGGAGACATGAAATACTTCTTCCTTCTTTTGAAACATATCTCCCCAACTTTTAAACTGCAGCAGCACTAAAGTACCTAGAAAGGAATTGATGTTTCTGCTTCATTATTTCTTCAGATACTGGTGATGAGGGGCTGTCTAGCTATTTGTACTTGAGTCAGTAAAGGAACGCCCTCATTTACTAGCATAGAAAGCATAGACTCAGAGAGGCTAAATGATGTTCTTGAGGTGACACAGCTGGTCAGTGTCAGACCTCAGGGCAGAAGTTCAGTCTTTACCTTGTTTTGTTTTTGTTTTCTTCCTATCCCAGACTATATCTGGCCTACTCTTCAGACATATGCCAAGTTTTTGGACTCTACCTTTACCCTCTCTATCAGTCTCTGCCTCTCTCCTCTCTCCAACCTCTGCAACCATATATCAATAAAGTATTTTTAAAAGCACTCTCAGCAACAATTTCCCAGGTAATAGTTCTTGAAAGGCAGACAGAAGAGGAGGTTCAGATAGAGGGTCAATTGGGTCTGAACATCCCTCTCTGAAACCTCACAGGACCCAGGGAGATGCAATGAGCTCTATATTTGATTCAATATAAAACTCTTCAACGGGGACAAGGACACTTCACTTTAAATAAGTTCAAAGAGAAAGACATTTTGTTTATCATCCATTTGCTTATTTTTTTAAAACAAGGCCACCGTTTAAGTCTTTTTCTCATGCTGAATTCCAGGGATATATTTGATGTTCTGAAAATAAGATGAAGCAAAGAATCAGTGGCTGATCTTAGGGTGTACTGCCGTCACTCTGTTGTGTTTATTACAAATACTCTGCAGACAGCTCTTAATGCAGTCTTGGGAAGACTCTGCAGAAGACAAAAGGACTACACCTGCTTTCCCAGAAGAGGTCATAGCCACGAATTTAGCTGGAGAAAGGAGTAAATGGTGGAGTAACTGGAGAATGGGCTAACAGGGGCAAGGGAAGCTGTGATTGGTAGGACCGTTGCCTTGTTTTGTCCAGTGTTTCCAGTCCTCCAACCCGCTGTATCTCTGATTGCACCTTTCTTACAACTCCAGTTTGGTCTTCTTGCCTACTTATTTGGATAGACTAGAAAAGAAGATGCTCAGTAGTGAAGTAGCACCTTTCTTACAACTCCAGTTTGGTCTTCTTGCCTACTTATTTGGATAGACTAGAAAAGAAGATGCTCAGTAGTGAAGTAGCAGTGACTGACTTCACGCGTTCCAGACTCACTATGCCACCACCACCGCCCTTCCTCCTGTCTACTTCCAGCCACAGCACCAGGCAGTGCTTGTAAAAACTGGGTGCCTGATACAAATTTGCTGATTGAATTTATAAAAAAAAAAATCAGACAGTGCATGATTAAATGATAAATGGATATTATTCAGAGATGGAGAGATGTTCTCAGAGTGTACCAAGAGAGACGTGATAGAGAAAGACATATTCATCATTTTAAAATGTGAATAATAACAGTGATTCTCTTTAACATGCTCCCAAATGTTTGAGAATATTTTTGTAAGTCATCGTACTGAATCCTCAAGACTCTCTAGCAGTAGGAAATAATGCAATGTAGACTTCAAAGGTCCAGATGGAGGGAATTTTTAAAGTCTTCACCAAATGAAGTAATAAATGCAACTACCGTTATACAATGTATACCTGTATCAAATGCTGACTATATGGCACTCCACATACATTAATGTACAAACTATATGGTTTTGTGTGTTAGTTAATCTAAAAACTAATCTCTGCTGGACAGTATGGTCTACTATTACTCCTACTTTACAGATGAGGCTATTGAGACTGAAAAAAGTGACTTATTTGAAGGGCTAGAGCCAAGATGCCAACCCATGTCTACCGAACTGGAAAGATCAGGCTCTTCCCAATAGGATTTTGACAGGGGCATTTGAGGGATGAAGGGCAAGTGATGGTGCTATGATGGCATCCAGCGGATGAGGAAGACAACAGTATAATCAAGGGGAAGATTATCTGTGAAGATGACAATAGTATGTGGTTAGGGATACTGTTAAATTAGTCAATGAAGACGTAAACAGTGAAAACACCGAAGAGAGTTTTTGAAAATTCAAAGCCAAATTATGCTTAGAATTGTACAAAATACCTGATGATAAATGTTAGAAAAAACCACAGGCCCTCAAATGGCATTCAAGTTGGACCTTGACCTTTAAACATCTGCTGGACCATTTTCTGAAAGCCCTCTCTAAGCCAATGCTCTTTTCTTCTACAGGTTTCATTATACCCTCGCACTGAGGCCAGTGGAAGGAAATGGAGTGGAAACAGTACATGCTCATTTAGTCTGGAGAACAGCAGCCAGTTGGGGAGGATTACTCAAAACCAAAGGTATTCTGTTCCTTCTAAGTATTTCAGTTTGTGTACAGGCTGTAATCTTGAGTGCCATCACCCATCCATCAGGTACCTCTCATCCAGGCTGAACAATCTGACCACATGATGGGGGACTCTTTCTTTTGGCCTTTTTTAAAAACAGCATGCAGAAGTGAGGAAAGGGGTGCTTCCCCTGTCTCTGGACAGCTGGGGCAAGAAGAGCCCAGGCTGTAATCCTCACACCCTTTTCCTTGGTTATTATCTGGTTAGGTCTACACCAGTACTTACAAACTAGCTCTCAACAGTTGGATTTTCTAACTCCAATATATAAAACAGATGAAAATAGAGTCACTCAGGAAGAGTGGGGGTGTGGGGCTTCAAGTGCTTTCTAATTCAGCTTGTCCATCACTCTTGCCTTCAGCAGGCTCTCAATTCCTGCCTCAGAACCAAATGACCAGAGAGAACACAGACTGGACACACTGGTCCACCCAAAGGAAGGATCATCAAATCTAGGTTGTTTTAGTATTTTCAGCAGTTAGAAGCCAAACCAGGAACTGAGAAGGATGATGGTGATTAGACGACACAGTAGGAGGTATGTGGGGAGCAAGCAGAAGGCAGGAAGAACCCACTCTTTCCTCGCTATTGCTCATAGCTAGTATAAAATGCTATGCCCACAAATGTATGAATGGTAACACTGCCTCCCATACGATTCTAATCAAGATGTGTTACTCAACTGTTTTCTCCCCATGACAGCATACCCGATATAAGCAACTTAAAGGGAGGAAGGTTTCATGTGGACCCAGTTTACGAGGTTTCAGGTCATGCGTGAATAGCTTCCTTTCTGTGGATTAGCAAGACACAAATACTAAGGGAGAATGGCAGGCATATGGTGGAGGAGGCTATTCACCACAGCCAGGAAAGGCATGGTGAGGGAATGGGGAAGAAATGGAGGAAGAGTAAGAGAGAATACAATATATTCTCAAAAGTCATGCCCCTGTTGCCCCAGCTCCTAAAAGCACATTTGTTATGTACTTACATTAGAGTACATGATAAATGTACTCTATATCTGAGGACTAAGCCTGCAACATGTGATCCTTGTTTCAGTAAACTTCATACCCAAAACACAATAAGGAAGACAAACAATCTTCCAAAATAGTAAGCTCCTTCTCTGCCACCAAGTGGGGATAGAGAGTCAGATAATCCAGGAATGAAACTCACAAACTTCAAATGTTGTGGATTTTCAAGGGTAAAGCCAACTACATCTAATTATACAGATCATGTCTGCTAAAGGAGAACACTTAAGAAGTGAACATTTGGTGAGGCACTGGGCATATTATAACTAGAAAAGGATATAGCAATCTTGAGCAGGGTTTATGGGGGTGGGTAGAACCAATACAAACAGGGTCCAAAGAGAGCATGAAGATAGTCTCGGGACAAAGGGTCTAAATTTGTCAGTTTATGTGGAAATGTGCTTCCCCCCATCCTCCGAAGTTCCTCATAACCACTTAATACAATGGACATGTAACTAGTAGCTTTCAGTGGGTCTTGGAGACATGTCACTATTTGCTTTTCCATCTTCTTGGTGATGCCAGGAGAAGTAACAAGAACAAGTCTCTATGTTTTGCAGAAGGAATGGTAGTTATCCTGGGAGAGTAAGTGGGGAGGTAGAGGCAGCAGACTATTTTCTGACAAAGTTTACAACCTAACCAGTTGTCCTAGTACCTACTGTGAAGGCACAAAAGAGTCCGGCCATCCCTGAAGAGTTCACATGCATGGATAGAAAAATAAGGTACATATGCTAAGGCTGGTAAAAAAAAAAAATCTCATTAAAGCCATCGGTGCATGAATCTCCTCCCTAGCCATGATGAGAAAGAGGCACATGGATGCAAGCCTACAATTCCTAATTCTTCAGTTCGAGTTCTGATGCTTAAAAGAAAACTCTTAGACTAAAAGACTGGGACAACCAATGATCTGACTAAGCTCAACAATCCAGCCACATTAAAGTCCTGTCTCTTCCAGGTGCTCTTCCAGTGGACCCAGGTCCAGTTCCCAGCATCTACATGTCAGCTTACAACCATCTATAACTCCAGTCCCCCAGGGGATCAAATGTGTGCTTCTGACTTCTGCAGGCACAAGCACACACGGTGCACAGACATACATGCAGACAAAACACTGATACACATAAAATAAATGAATCTTAGGAGGAGCCATATGTGTAGAAGATACCTAGTTGCTCAGTCCCAAGTCCAATGCCATAGAAACATCTGAGGAGTTCTCCTTGAATTAATGTCATGAGGCACTTTCCAGGGTTAAGACTATTTATGTATTTAAAGAACCTTAAACAAGGGTAATACAAAGAAAGCACCCAGTAAAGGTCACCCCTTATTACTTAAAAAAGTCCTATTCCATGTGTAGTTACAGTCTTTACTACCTTCATTGGAAATGAATTCTGTACATTTCCTACTTGCATGTAACTGGATAAAGTGTTGAGGAGGTTAGATATCTAAAATTTATTCTTTGGCTTCCAGTTTCAGGTGGCCTGTGCCTGTGCCCTACAAAGGTGGGAAGATAATTCAGACTTACATGGATACTGACTTAAACCATAGTTCTGAAACTTACTAGTTGTGTGGCTTTGGGCAAAATACATTGCTTTTATAAGTTTAGTTTTCCCATCACTCGGGTGCAAAATCTGCCTAACGGAATTGCTGGTAAAATTAAAGAAGATAATAGATTCAAAGTCTCTTTGAAAACTTATGAAAAACTAAGTATGTTTGTAATTTTTAGTAACTTCAGGCTTAGCCAAATTCAGCTTTTTTCCTCCTCACGTCCCTCAAACGCAGTCAAGGAAGTTGTGAAGACAGTACGGTGTAAGGAAAGATACAGTGGCATGAGCATGGGGTATGTCTGCAGCTGAGCTGTAGAGAGATGAAGGTCTCGGCCCCCTTTGTCTTTCCCTTTTTATTCGATCTGGGACTTCAGTCCATGAGAACGGGCCACTTGCCTTCACAGTAGGTCTTCTTCCTTAGTTAGATTGGTCTGGAAAGACCCTCAACAGACACACTCAGAGAGCTGCTTCCTGAGTGATTCTCAATTCAGTCAACTTGACAATCAAGAGCAAGCGCCACAGAGGAATAAATGGATAGTTATTCTGGCAGCCAGATGCACAGAGGTGGGGAGATGATATGGAAAGATGATCACTTTGATGAAATAATCCAGTCCTTCTCCTCTCAACCCTATTCATATGATCCAAAACAGTAGGTTGTGAGGGATCGAATAAATAGATAGTTCAAGGAACATAAGATACTGTGGCTCCTTTTATGGGTGAGGGTATCAGGGTGTCATACAGCCCAGGCTGGCTTCCAATTTGCTATGTGGTCAAGGCAGACCATGGACTTCTGATTCTCCTGCTGCTACCTACACAGTGCTAGGATTATAGGTATGTACCACCATACTGAGTTTATATGGAGCTGGAGAATCCAACCCAGTGCTCTATGTGAGTTAGATAACTTTGCACCAACTGAACTCCAGCCTCAGCTCCAACAGGATATTCTTCTCTGATTATCTTCACCATCTACAATCTTTCCAGATATTCTAGGCACCTGTACAGTACTGATTTGTTCTTCAAATGCATTTAATATCTTGATTACCCAGTGCAAATGCCACTTCAAACAGGCACAAACAGATGGTGGCCTGAGTTTTATAGCATTGCCAGCATTTCCCAGGCAAAATATATCGTTTATTCATCACTGAGCCATGTCTTCCTTCATATTTCTCTTTTGTCTAAACTTTGGCAAGCTAGCATCCTGAAAACCCAAGGTATTTTTTAGATGACGGAGTCATCACTGACCACTCACGTTGCTTCATTTCTGTCCTCCACACTCCAATCTTTGGGGTGCTTGCACATAACACATAATAATAAAAGTGTCTGAGCCAGAGGCTGCTGGAGCACCAGGAAAGACTGGCCATATCCTCAAGTAGAAATGCTAGGGGAAGATGAGACAGAACCATTCACCCCAGTTCCTGCAGAACTTTCTCCTCCCTCAACACCATTCCCAACACCATTCTCAACAGCAAGATCAGTATTCTATTTTTGTAACTCTACTTCTAATACACTGCCTAAGTACAAAGTGTGGCTATAGAAAGAATAGATGAGTTTATTCTCAGGGGTCAAGCACAAAATATAGTGTGAATTTTGGCTCTATCACCTATGAACGATGTGACTTTGGACTTCCTCTTACAAAGGGCTAATAGTTCTTATTCCAATAGTCAAACAAGGGAAAATATGTGAAGAACTTTGCACAGTGCCGGACTCAGAAAACACTCAATAAATTACAGATAACAAAGCATTGATATAATTTATGATATCTGAGATTCTTTTTCAAATCCTTTTATATGTATGTGGTGGTTAGTTTAATTGTTAACTTGGCATAACCAAGAATCACCTACAAAAATATCTCAATGAGGGATTGTTGACATTTGGTTGCCCTGTGGACATGTTTGTGGGGGACGGTCTTACTAAGTTAACTGATATGGAAAGACCTAGCCCAGCATGAGCAGCGCCATTCGCTAGGGCAGGCAGTACTGAACTAAATGAATGAAGAAATAGCTGTGTGCAAGAAAACAGGCATATACACATTCATTTCTCTCTTCATCATATATTTGATATGTCCAGTTGCTTGAAGTTCCTGCCTTGACTGGCCCACGATGATGGACTGTAATCTGGAATTGTAAACTGAAAGAAATCTTTTTCTCTTCTAACTTGCTTTGTGTTAGGATATTTTATCACAGCAACAGAAATGAAACTAGAACAATGTACTAATTCATTGAAATAATTCAAACCTTTCATATGTTATCTTTTGGTGAGATTTCCCACAACTACTTCATCTAAATCTACAGATTTTTGCCTTCCCTCCTTCCTTTCTCTCTCTCTCTCTCTCTCTCTCTCTCTCTCTCTCTCTCTCTCTCTCTCTCTCTCTCTCTCTCTCTCTCTCTCTCTCAGACAGTCTTATTATGTAGCACAATCCAGCTTTGAACTTGGAATTCTCCTATCTCAGGCTCCTAAGAGCTGGGATTACAGGCATATGATACCATGTCTATGTGTATTTATTTGTTTAATGACAACATCCTTCCACTATAATAGGCAAAATGGCAAAGAATACTGTTGAGTTTATTCTTTTCTGAATCTCCAGAATGGTACTCAACACCTGTGCATATGCACTAGGCAAAATTTTTGAAAACCCGATACAGTAAGTAGGTACTACTGGTATCTGATGTGATTTGAATATAAAACAGTCCCCACAGGTTCATGTGCTTGAATACTCAGTCTCTAGCTGGGGGCAAAGTTTTTGTAGAAAGTATGACACTTGGGGCAGGCAAGCCTTAAGATTTTGGAGCCCAGTCCCACTTCCTATCCACTGTCTGCTTCCTAACTGGTGATACAATGGGTCCAGTTACCTCATGCTCAAACCATGCATTCCTTACCATGATACACTGTATCCTTTGAATTGTAAGCTAAAATGAACTCTCTTCCCCGTGAGCTGCATCTTGTCTGGTGTTTGGTCACAGGCGTAAGAAAAGTAATTAACCAAGTGTTTTCATTTTTACACGTGAAGGAAGTAATGCACAGAGGGATGAGGTACTCTTCATGGGGTAGTGCTCCAACCTTTGAAGTAGCAATCGAGTTTTAACATTTGCCGTTTTAATTAATATACTTTGTCGAGTGGGGGAGGAGGCAGAAAGAGGAAATACAAACAAGAGAATGAAACCAGAGGAAGATTGCATGTGATTCTACAAACTTTGGGTGTTCTTTTTTATTTTGTTTGTTTGCCTTGTCAGAGACTCTAGCTTTGACCTGTGATGTAGCTAAGATTAAACCACTTTTTCTCTAAAGTAGCATCTCTGAAGGATATTTCCTCTGTTCAAAAATCTCTTCATTGTCATATGTGTTTATTTTAAACAATGTTACACGGGAGAGAATTTACACGCGAGAAAACTCAGATCTGCTCAACATTGTAATAGAGCAGTAAAGCCAGAAAGTCTTATTGGGATGAGAGAATAAAGCAGTCACTATTCAGGTGACATAATGCTCTGTGCAGAACATCCGATGGAATTAATGACCTTAGCAAGTTCTCAGTACATGAGATTAAGAGACAAAAATCGACTGTACTTCTCTATATTTGAAATGAAGAATTATACAGTAAAACAATCCAAACCACGGTAAAAGAGCAAAAGTATGAAACATTTGGGACAGAGAGTGTAGCTCTGTAGTAGAGCACTGGCTTAGTACACTCGAGGCTCTGGTTTAAATCCCAAGCACTATAGAAAAGGTATGAAATTCTTAAAGATTTACCCGACAAAGAAGAGGAAAGCTGTGCACCCTGAAATTCATAGATCATGAACAGATCGAAGTGAATTGACAGAGTCCATAGAGACTCAGTGTTGAAATGTCTGTTCTCCCTAAAGCTCATGCATGGAACTTAGTGCAATACATGCCAAAATCCTAGTAGGATTTTCAAGTATAAATTTATAGACTGTTTCTAGAAATCATATAGAAACGGAAAGAACCTATAATAGCCAAAACAACTTAATGGAACTGAGAATCTAGAAACAGAAGAGCTGATTTTCTACAAAGGTGCCAAGGTAATTTGATGAAAAAAGTAAGGTGTCAAGAAATGGTGCTCATACAACTCGGTATCTATATGTGTAGTGACCTGCATGAGCAATGTTCTCTAGATGCTCAGATGTTTGAACAATTGCCTTCCAGCTGGTGGCGCTGTTTAGTGAGATTATGAAATCTTTAGGAGGTGCAGCATTACTGGAGGACATGTGTCACTGGGAGAACGGCTTTAAGCATCGATAGCCTCATCTCACTTCCAGTTCACTCTCTCTGCTTCCTGTTTATGGGAGGAGATGGGATCCACAAGCTTCCTGCTCCTGTTACCTGCTGCCATGCCTCATCCACTGTTACAGACACGCCCTCTGAAACCATAAACCAAATTATTCTACAAGTCACTCTTGGTCATGATGTTTTATCACAGCAGTAAGAAACTAACTAATACAATATGTAAATTAGAGCCTTTCCTCACTGCCATACTCAAAATCTAATTCAAGATGAATAGCTGGTCTACATAAAGGATAAAACCACTACAGGAGCAAGCCTTTGTAACTTTGCACCAGGGAAGGATTTTGTTAGAGATGAAGTTAGAGCATGATTCAGGAAAGACAAATATTGATGAAATGGGCTTCCAGTTAAAAGCTTCTCTGCTTTAAAACTATTCCACATTCCAGATTATTGGTCAATGTTGGATTCATAGTAATGATCTAGATGGCATGTCACTTTCACCCTTTGTTTCCGTATTCTCTTAGTACTGCAAGCCGTAGTAGGCTGCACTCCACTGGCCAGTTGTCTGAAAATGAACACATTTCTAGTAGCAGCATTTACTGACACTGTTCCTGTAGCATCTGTAATTCCCTTAGCTTGGAAAGATCTGGGGGACCCTGATGACAGGGAGCAGCAGCACCTTGCCTTCTTGAGTTTGTGTGGCAAGTATATGTGCTGAGTGGCACAAAATGTAGGTCCTGTTTTCCAAGGTCTACTTTCCTTTAGCAAAATACACTTTCCCACCAATACTGACAGGCACTTGTTGGGAGGGGTACTTCGTATTTAGTACGTGTACTATATCTTAAAGAGGGGTGTGAAAACCTGCCAGCAAATGTTCTTCTTCCTAGATGTGCTACTCATTTGTTCTCTTATCCAAACTGTATTATTTGTATATGCTAGCGGTGAGGTTACTATTGCCCCATTTCAAGAGCTGGCAAGGTAGAGAAACAAACAAGCTGAGCCAACCAGAGCTCATCAAAATCCTACTGGCCAGAATCCTATTGGCCAGGTCACACTGTCCCCAGCTGCAATTCATTGGCAAATGAAACAAACATAATCACTAGTTGACATTTAGTGAACACTTGCCTTGTGCCAGGCACTATGAGAGCTCCACTCGGATTAGGGTATTTAATCCTCACAACAGCCCAATGAGGTACATATAAAGTTATGAAGCAGGAGAGCCAGGATGCAAATCCAGGTCTATCTGACTCCAGGGATGAGATCTTTTCATGAATACACAAGGCTGCCTGATTAATTTATTTAAAGGGGTATTTGAACGGGCGTGTGTTGCAGCTGCTTAGCCTGAGGTTAAACATCAAAGTACCAAAGTATGGTAAGCCTATGGTATTTATCCCTGGTTCCTGTAAACTGTTTTTCAAATGGTTTATTCGAGTTTCCTGACTTATTAATGAATGTGTTTTCTGGGATATATCTGAAATTTCTGTTTTAACCAAAAGTTTCATAGTATCCTGGCTGGAGAATATGGAGGAGAAGAAAATCAGGCTACAAAGGAACTTGTCCTGGGCATGTCTACTTAGGATCTGGATTTCCTCTTTCCAATAAAGAAGTAATGGGCGGGGAGGGGTAAATTAAACACTCAGTTTAATATTTTGGTTTTGCATGAGCTTTGTGGTATTGGTCTAACAGTCAAGCTAAGGGCACTGTTGGTATTATCACCACCTAAAACTACAAAAGCATATGAAAATTGAACACTTGACTATTTGATGATGTTAGCATAACGTGCCACAATTTTGAAGTGAAAGAACATTCACAAACAGGCAAAACTCAGAGCTGAGAAGCAGTCATAGCTAGAGCAAACATAAAGCACACACGAGTGAGGCTCTGCAGAGCAACTACTTCTTCCTAAAGCAGGGAAGCTTTTCTATCTGGCTTCTGCCAACCAGAACCAGGCTCTCCCCTCTTCCCATCCAGATATTGCCGAATAGATACAGAACTCTACTTGCTACAAAACTTTCAGCAAATCCAGGCTGTAGTCAGTCATGCTGTGGCATCTGCTACTAGTGTCAGTCCCATGCAGCTTGGCGACATGAGAATGTTGGACTTTGTTGAAGGATTTTCTTTGGGCCACCAGCTCACAAAAACAATATGGGAACTTATTATTAATTATGAAAGCTTAGCCTATAGCTTAGGCTTAGCCCACTAGCTCTCATAACTTAAATACCTCATTTTAAATCTACATTCTTCTACAGGCTCATTACCTCATTTCCATTTTGCCTATCCTGTTTCCTCCACATCTGGCTAGAGACTCTGCCTTCCTTCTTCCCAGAGCTCTCTCTGTCCAGAAGCCTTTGCTATACCTCTGCCAGGCTATTTGCTGTTTTGCTTTGTTATTAACCCAATCACAGTGACATATCTTCACATAGTGTAAAGCAATATTCCACAACAAGACTTGGATATCATATCATGCAACTGTTCTTCCCTTCCCCTAGTTTAATTCATTTAAGCCATTACTCACAGTACTTAATTCACCATTTATGGTATCAGTTACCAGGTATCATGCTTGGGTGATCTGCAATGGCTTTTTTTTTAATTATGAAACTTTTTTATTCCTTTTACATACCAAGCATAGATCCCCCTCTCTTCCCTCCTCCCACCCCACAGCCTTCTCCCCCAACCCACTCCCCATTCCCTCCTCCAACAAGGTAAGGCCTCCCATCGGGAGTTAGCAGAGCCTGGTACATTCAGTTGAGGGATGTCCAAGCCCCTCCCCGCCACATCAAGGCTGTACAAGGTGTTCCACCATAGGTAATGGGATCTAAAAAGTCAGCTCATGAACCAGGGATAGATCCTGACCCTACTACCAGGGCTTACCCCAGGAATCAGATCAGTAAATACCCTAACTGTCATCATAGAGCCTTCATCCAGTAATTGATGGAAGCAGATGCAGAGATCCCCAACCAATACAATGGCTTTTAATATTCATGGCCTTTAAGAATATTTGAGCCAGGCATGGTGATGGATGCCTTTAATCCCAGCACTAAAGAGGCAGAGGAAGGCAGATCTCTATAAGATCAAGGCTATCCTAATCTACATGACAAGATCCAGGCCAGCCTGGGCTACATAGTCAGACCTTGGACAAAGAAAAATAGAAGAGTATTTAAAAATTGGAATTAGTCTATGCCTTTCCATCATCTCAGCCTATGTTAAAACTATCTCATGCTGAGACTAACCGATTTTTAGTATCATCTCATCTGCATGTAATCCAATATAAATGGGCATATATATATATATGGTATATTAGTATAAACATATATAATCAGTCACTCTTATTGTGTACCAAAATATTTGACAAATACAACTTAAGGGAGGAGAGTTTTATTTTGGCTCACAGTTCAGGGCATACAGTCTAGAAAGACAAAGAAGGTTTAGTGGCTGGCAGCCTCTGTCAGTAGTGGCAGGAACTTATGGGATAGTTTGTTATAACATCTACTAAGTCAGGAAGCAGAGAGCTTGGGCTGGAAGCAGAGATGGTCCATAAGATCAAGCCTCATTCTTACAGTCCTATGCCTGCACCAGGCACAACACGTAAAAAGTTTCACAACCTCTCAGAACAGCATTAGTAGCTAGGGTTCAAGTATTCAAATGGAGCAGTGTGAGGGGGCATATTTGACATTCAATATGCAACAGTCTATTAAGTACATATTTTTTGAGCCTGGGTTCTGACCTCAAATTTACAACCTGTCTCTCTCAGCCTCCTAAGAATGTGCATGCACATGTGTGTATGTGCATATAGAGGTCAGAGGTCTCTTACTGACCTCAATCTCACCAAGCAGGTCAGGCTGGCTATTCAGTGAGCCCTGGGGATATTTCTGGGTCAGCCTTCTCAGTGCTGGGATTATACAGATGTGCCACTGTGCTCAGCAGTCTTACATGGGTTCTGGGGCATGAACTCATGTATATCATCATGCTTATATGATAAGAATTTTACTGAGTTATCTCACCAACATTTACATGTAGTTTAACATGATGTTTTCAGCTTATGGTAGGTTTATCAGGACATAACCCTATTTTAAGTTGAGGGGCATCTGTATCTCTACATAGAAATGACCACCAGCATTGGTTGTTTGATTTGAGAGAAAACACCTGTGGTGATCTGTACATTCTAATTATTGCATCACTGGCAGTGCCACAATAATCTCGAGAAAAGATACCTCTTCAAACACAGCAGAATGGCATTTCAGAGGAAAATGAAGAATTGAAGAAATGCATGCTTTTTCCTTTCATCATCATTACTGCTATATTTTTTGCAGAGTAGAATAAATCTAATTTTTCCAAACTCTCCATTTTTCACTGCATCCCCAATCCATACATCATGGAATATGGAGGGTAAAGTACATAGTTGGACATCTAAGAACAAAAGAGGCCAGGAGCTGAAGTGATGTTCTCTAGAAGAAAAACACCATTCAGTGTTGAGCATCGGGTATGGGGAGAGTATTAGAAGACCAGAATTCTAGGTTTCCATCTGCTATTAAATAGATGTGTGACTCAGGATACCCCTTCTTTAGTGGTGATGTCCTTATTTACAGTCTGTCCAGCAAAAGAACTGGTCTCATGTAAAGAATGAAAGCATTCTCCTACAAAATGAGCACTTTTAAAACGGGACATAGTGACAGATGTCACTAATCTTAGAGTGTAAGAAACTTGTGAGAGTTTCAAGGCCAGAGTGGGTAACATACTAAGACTCGTATCTCAAGAAACCAGAACAAGTTAGTTAGCAAATCTGAACACTTTGAAAGCTCCTGGTGGCAACTACACATTTTCAGCCTTGACAGTTTCTGTGTGATCCAGTGGGAGGTAAACTGATTGACTGTGGACTACTGTGTCAGCCAGAGTAACATGTTTATATTCCAAAAAGGAGCCCGATGTGAGGCTTGGTGCTGTGGTCTGGCCTAGTTGGTCATGGGTCAGCAGCATCTGTAAAATCTACACTGTCTGCTCTAAATGCTATGGCTCTGTACTGATTTCTGTCTCTGTCTTGTCAATCTGACTCACTGTCAACACTGAAGAAATTGCTTGCTCCTCGCTGAAAGTCATTGCCAGGGTGGTCTGGCTCTGCTGCTCAGACATATCCCACTCCATCTGTTCTTCCCTGAAACAGAAGTTTGGCTGCCCAGATTCAGATCCAAGCAATGCAACAGAGCAAGCAGAATTGACACAACGTCCAAGCTGGAGGTTTCCTGAGCTCCTCACTGACCATGCTTCATTGGATCTGAGTTGGCTCTAAAGAGGTGAAAAGTCAGAAGGAGTAATTGGTCGTGCACTTTTAGCTTTGACCGACTCCACAACTCCAGCTTCTCTGACCCACCTTTCCAGCATGTATTTTCTTTGATTTTCTTTGTTAGGGAAGGGAGGGAGGGCAAGTGAGTGAGTGGTGAATGCATGTGTGTGCAGATAAGCATGCTCATGCAAACACACACTAGGGCCAGAGGAGGGTGTCCTGTGTCTTTATTGGTGAGGTGACTCCTGAACCCTTTAATGTTATCAATATTCACCTCTTAAGTAATAAGCCTAGGTCAAGACCAAGGAAAATGCAAGATGATGCAGGGCTGGAGAGGCAGTTCAATGAGTAGAGCACTTTCTGTACAAACACAAGGACCTGAGTTCAAATTCCCCTTACCAGTAGAGAGTATGGTCTGCGTATGCCTATAACTTCAGTATTAGGGGACAGAAACAAGTGGGTACCAGGAGCTTGCTAACCAGCCAAACTGAAATGGTGAGCTTTAGGTTCTGTCTCAAGGAAATAAGGCAGATAGCAATAAAGACACAGGACTTATTCTGCATCCCAATAACTCCATTGGGTCATGGGTGACTCCTGTCACATCCTGTGATTATATAATTGTATCACTTAAACAACATATCACCATCCCCACTTTCCTTTACTAAGACTGTGAGCTATTTGGGGATAAATACTGAACCTTTTATTTTTATCTATGTGGCCCCAGGATAAAGTACAGTGCTACAAAGTAGATTTTCTCTCTCCTCCGTATCTATCTATCTATCTATCTATCTATCTATCTATCTATCTATCTATCTATCTATGCATACATAGATGAACACATATACATTATAACTTATAGAACTTGAGTCAAAGATGGTCTTTGCAAAAAGCATTCATTTGTAGATCTCATTTGAACATATTATTGTACCCAGAGTCACAATTTCTTCATATGTAAAGTAGAAATAATAATAATAATAATGATATCCACTTTGTGAGCTTTATGTGGGCAAGGATTAATGAGGAAAAAATATACTACATGAACCATAGACATGCTGGCACATAAGCACACAGGCAATACATACTAGTTACTATTAATTTTTGCCATGAGGCAAACTTGGCACAGATTGACTTTTACATTTTAAATTTCTTCAGAAAATAGAAGAGCTGATTTCTTTTCAGAGAACAGTCTTTCTTCCTTGTAGCCTATATCAGGCCTCAAAACTAGCACAGAGAAACTAGAGCTACTCTGTAGCTATATAAATTACCATCATTACATCAAATAATGCCAGGAAACCCAACAGAATGGCACCTTACATTGCTGGCTGTTGCTACCACCATACACTCTGGAACCGAAGGCATGCAAGGACAACTTAGCAAGAAGTATATATAGAGAGCACCTTTCTATGAACTCCAGAGCAGAATGCCTAAACATTGGTAGACAGTATTCTACAAAGTGTGAAGAAGGCCCCCAAGTGTCTTGTCACAGCCATGGGACACCAGTGCTGTTCCTGAGGACAAAGATAGCCCAAGGAAGGGAAAATATGCAGTGACAGATTAAGAAAAAATTCTACCTCTCAAAATCAATGAGAGATAAGTGAAGGGCGACGATACAAAGGAATCTGGTCCACACAACTGTGAAGAAGGACTCTGAAAACTTTCCGATTTAATACTAATAACTGACCAGAATGATTAGAAGTTAAAAGGGGCTATTTCAATCTGAAAGTCGCTGTGTATGGCAAATCAAAGACATCGAACTCAGAATGCAGAATGGCAAAGTCTTAGGATGAACACAGAGTAGCTGTGATAGAAGATCATGGTGTCTACTTGGGAATGCATTTATTCAGGCCTCCTATTGTGAACAACCTGGATAGAGCATTCTGCATGCATTTACTACATCAGCCTAACTTACATTATACCAACTGCTCCTTGGGTGATACACAGAGAGTCCTCACTTAATAGGCAAAAGATCAGGTGCCTGCAAAATCCAAAGATACAGAGCAATGCTCCTTTTGAAGTGCATCAGTAAATCACAAATATCCATGTTATACATCAGGGTCTAATGAATGGAAATTGTACCCTAGAATCATCAGTGTGACAGGTATGAATAAGGGTGCACAGATAGAGTCTGCACATCAAGTCTGGAGTTAAAGCTTCTCTCCAATGCATCATTGTGAGCTGAGAGTGTGCAGTAACAATGGAGTGGGAAATGAAATCAATTATACTCCTTCATAATCTATAGCGCATTTTGACTGTGGGGTTTGGCAATAAATAACTGAAATGAATTCTAACTGTTCAGAGAGTTGGTCTCATATCTTTACTACCACTTTTTGTATTTCCACAGATAGGCCACAATCAACTTTATATGCAAAACTGAAATGGTATTCAGGAGGTGAAAAAGGAGAAAGCGGCAGCCGATAGATATTTCACATTGGGAATCGAACAGCAGATTATATTCAAAGTACAGCATTTAGTGTCCAGTGCTGAATGCATAAAATATATGACCATTACAATCCACCTTCCACTGCAAACCCTTGCTCTTGTAGTGACATATTTTATTACTCAATTAGAGCTTCTAGTGTGATGAAGGCATCTTTCATTTTCTAGATGCAGGCCAGCATAAAGTCCTACCTCCTTGGGAAAAAGAGCCTATAAGAAAATTTAGGGGCTGGAGAGATGACTCAGCAGTTAGAAGCACTGGCTGCTCTTTCAGAGGACCCGGGTTCAATTCCCAGAACCCACATGGCAGCTCACATCTGTCTGTAACTCCAGTTCCAGGCAACCCAACACCCTCATATAGACAAGCATGCTGTCAAAGCACCAATGTACATCAAAATTAAATAAATAAATGAATGAATGAATGAAAAGAGAAGCTGAGTTGTTCATAAAAGGGCTGCACCTATTGAATGTATGCCATCTCCATAGGCACACACCACTTCAGAATGCCATGCTCTGCTGAATTCAAGAGGAGAGATTAGCCAAAGCTGTCTTCGGGAACCATCACATCATAAAGACATAAATCTACTACCACAAATACCCAATCAATACAAGTTCTGGCAATACAAAAAGATGTAGAACATTGTACATGACAGTTAATGTGAAAAGAATAAACATATCATGTAAACAGTTATACAATTCAAATGTAAATGTATTTAAACCAGGAAACAGATGAACTAGCTTTCTAGAACCTTCACATTTAACCCTAAAGCTCAAAACACAGATTTCCATGCATTGCACAAACCATAAAGTGGATAACCAGTGCTGCTTATTTAGTTTTTTTTAACATCTTATAATAAAGCTGCCATTGCCTTGCCAGACATATGGCTTTACCCTTCACCCTTGCAAAATCATCTCCTGCCTTTTCTTCCCCTTCCCTCCTCCTTAGACAAGTACCATCCACATCGATACTGTTCTATGGATTCCCACTGTCAGGTGCACAGAAAGCATCCACACATCTTCACTGAATGGCTAGGAATGAATGACCAAATGAAGACACATGGCTTGGTGTTAACTATGTGAGATGCATGACAGCATTTTTCACTTACTTCCCACTCTTAGTTGTGCTCCGGGTCTTTGTAGATGATGGAGAGTTGGCACCTGAGTTGAAGTTTGAAGAACCCCATCTATCCTTACTATACCCACCGAACAAAAACATATATAAAGAACAGAGACAAAAAGCAATTAGTCATTTCATTTAACGATTTTCAAGACCCCCCTCCTTCCCTCCCCTCCCCCAGCAAATTTTTATCCAGTGATGTCCTCCAATGTCAAAGATAATCGGAACCATTAGTCAAGGTCAAATAAAATTGTCCTTTAGAAGAAAGTTTGACCTGTTACATTCCAGTAATAGTAGCACCATAGCCCAAGCTCCCAGCAAGGCTTTAGTGGGGGGAAAGAGGCACAAAATACATCGTCAAAAAGGAGTAGTAGATACTCTTCAACAAAACAAACAAAGAAAAACAAAAGAAGAACCCCTTACATTCCCAGCCACCGGAGTGTCTGCATCATAAGTTCAGTTCTGAAGCTGCTGACTTTCAGTGAGGGATATGAAACGGAGTGACTTCAAAGTGTCTTTGGGAGATACTATCAGATCAATTAATAATTTTCATTCATAACATTGCATGGAAGGCCATGAATTCAGATATTCTTTCAAGAGAAGCACCACTTGCTTCATGAGTAATTGAATTTAAATTTCCACCTTCAATAACTCCACAGCTTATGTCAAACCTTGGAAACAATTACTAAATAAATCACAAGGAAGTTCTGCTTAATCTCATCAGGTTAATAAACGAAGGCAAATTAATCACCTCAAGGTAAACAAAGAGGAATAATTGATTGGAGTCTCCTTGATTACTTTATTCTATTTCCTTTATCAAACTATTTTACCATTATCTTCAATTCAGCTGCTTTGCCTTGAAATTAATACTTTACTTCATCTTCAGATTTCCATGGAAACCAATTCAAAGCCTTTCTCTCTGCTTCATATGTAGAATTATTTATCCCAATTTCATCAGAATTTTTTCTGTTACTAAAATCTGCGTCAGCATATCTTCATAAAGAGTAAAACGTAAAGCATGCCTATCTTCGTGTTCAAGTAATTTAATAGGACCCTATTTTACATTTATTTACTTATTGTGTGTATACTCTCAAGTGTATTTTCAAGGTGCCACAGCCTTATAGAGGCCACAGGACAACTTGTAGGAGTTATTTCTCTCCTTCCACTCTATGGGACCTAAGGGATGCACTCATGTCATTAGGCATGGCAGCAAGTGCTTAGAGCGACCTCATCAGCCCATAACCTTCTTTTTTAATTTAAAATTTATTATTATTAATGCATGTGTGCATGTGCATGCTGGTGTGTGTATATGTGTATGTGTGTACTGTGTATGTGTGTATTGGTGTGTGTGTGTGTGTGTGTGTGTGTGTGTGTGTGTGTGTGTGTGTGTGATGGTGTGCGTGTGGAAGTCAGAGGACAGCTTTTAGTTATTTCTCATTCAGCCAAAGGTTCCAGGATTAAACTAAGGTTGTTAGGTTTGTTCAGCAAGTGCTTTTTCCTGCTGAGCCATCTCATGGACCCGGAACCTTCTATGGGTAGAGAATAGTGTCTAAGACAATGTCAAAGAGCCTTCTAGATTCTTATGAATCTTTAAAGTCCTTTGAAAATAAGTGTCTCTGTGTAGCAGCATTTATGTGAAGGCTGTGAGGAGGTCATAAATGACATTCTATACTGTGTTCACTAGTTTCAAATGGGCACCAGGGTGTAACTGGAACAAGAAATAATGAGGGTTTCCTTGTGATTGCAAAGGTAATAAAAATGTATAGGCATAGACAAACACTAATCAGGAGGAGTCGATATTAGCAGAAGCTCCTGCAGTTTGGGTGGAGTGTCCACAGGGGCCAAAAGTAGTTGTGTAACGTTGGAGCCAGGCAGGTGGGTTCTGCTACTGCTGCATGGTATGTGGCTCTGCAGTTAGGCACTGAAATTTGAAACAGTGAAGCAGTGAGGACACCACTTCCCTGTGCTGCTCACTGACTCTCCAGCATGGGCGACATGCTCACTGGGAAATGAGGAGGTCAATGGGGAGTGTTACCAGTACCCATCCATTATGATTTCTTGGCAAAGAAATTCTTAGGCAGTTTGGGGATGAATGCCAGTCACCCTCCCTATCCAGAACCAAGATCAGAAATTGACTGCCACAATTCAAATCTGGACAAAAGATTCTGAACCAGAAAAATCAATCAGAGGTATGTGTGAAAAGGCCAAATGAGACCTATTACTTTGTATGGTAATAAACAGCACAAAGGAAGAGAGAAGGAAGAATGGATGGGACAGGGAGGGAGGGAGGGAGAGAGGGAAGAGGGAAGGAGGGAGGAGGAGGGAAGGAAGAAAACAAGGAAGGAAGGGAGGGAGAGAGGGAGGGAGGGAGGAAGGAAGGAAGGAAGCTCTCATTCAAAAGCATTCAAAATTATTGCTTTCAAAAAGTGGGTGCAGTCTGATGCAAAGGATGCAACAAGTTTCCTGTTACAATCAAGTAGTGGCTGGGCTATAGTTCAGATGGTACAATGTTTGCCTAGTGTGTATGACTCCTTGGGTTAGATCCCCAGCACCACAGCAAAAACTCTGTGTGATGGTGTATGTGTGTAATTCCACAGAAACCCTGAGTGATGGTGTATGTGTGTAATTCCACAGAAACCCTGAGTGATGGTGTATGTGTGTAATTCCACAGAACTCCTGAGTGATGGTGTGTGTCTGAAATTCCAGCACTGAGGAGGTGGAAGCGGGAGGATTTAAAGTTTAGGATCATCCTCAGCTGCAAATCAAATTTGAGATCAGGATGGGTTACAAAGGGCCCTGACTCAAAGGGGGAAAATAACACAAGGAGCTCTTAGCCATTTCCCTTCTACATTCCTAGGCACTGGTCCTCTTCCAATACTTCACTCACACAGTAGGCAGTGGGAAATTTGCCTGGAAGCACTCTTAAACCAGAGATCTTTTAAATCATCCTTTGCAGGCTACAAGCTCAGATTATGTGCTCATCTAACTTTAGACATCCATGTACTTTTGAATAAAACAACACTCGTTCTCACTGCTAAATCCCCACCTCTGTGCCTTGGGAAAGAAGGTCTTCTAAAATTTGCATTACAAGTGATTCTCAAGGGACAGCAAGGCAGGACATCAAGGGAAAATGTCAGCCTGCAATGACAGCCTTATTATTGTTAACTGCAGCTCTGGAGGTGGGTTGTCCTGGAGCAGTAGCCTTTAAAAGATAGAAATGACCCCACCCCACCCCACCCCCAGGCTTACTGCCGAATCCCTGAAGTGCAGATGTGAGGGGAAGGAAAATAAAAACATTCTCAAGAATAAATCACAAGGGGAAGGTATGGCACCGAGGCTAGAGGTGAAAGTACTCAAATGTCTCCAAATGTGTGTTCTGTGCAAATAACAGATGGGTTCCCAGTGGGAAATGTATCAGAAAGAGGAGTGGGCAAGAGGAACTTCTGGCAGGCTTGGATCCTAGGAGGGCAATTTTGTAGCTATGCTAATAAGGATAGTTGGACAGAGAGATCTGCCAGAATTTGGCAGAAAAAAAAAGCATCTTTCCCCATCCCAGAGATCTAGGCTGGATAGATAAACCTGAACAAGATGCTGCAAATCTCAAACCTTGAGACAAAGACAATGAAAGCAGGAATTCTGAGGGCCTTGAGTTTTCCCAAAGTGCCCCCTAAGAGAGAGAAAGAGAAAATACTGCAGCAGCAGACTACTGGGAGCCTCAAAGCTCTGGAAAGACTCGGGTCAAAGGCCCAAAGATTAAGACGCTGCCGAGAATCTTGGTCACCGAAACATCCAGCCCTCCCAGGGACTTACAGGAACGTCTGCTTGCTTCTAAGCTATGGAAGATAATTTGTGGCATGTGCGCATGGGGAGGGGACTGCGCCGATTTTGGAACTAGTTCCTAACCTTTGCATCTGAAACAGACATGCTCGGTTGTCACTCCTTTGATCCATCTGCTTCTACCCTACTTGTCAGCTCCCTTCACTTTCATCTCTCCTTTAAGTTGTAATCTCAAGAGCTGTGGCTGAAATCCCAGAGGGTCGGGGCCTAGCCCTCTTGAGCCCCACCTGAGTTGTAGCCTCTTTTGAGATAAGATTCTGGCTCTCCTCGGGGCCTCATCAAAGGCTTGTGAAACCAATTCCAGGTGAGTTTCTGATAAGAAAAGCTAATGCGAGCCAGCCCTCCTCCAACTGTCTGGTGGGCTGTCCTCACTAACTATTAATAGCTAGGAGGGTTTTTTTCCCCCTCCAGGCTCCATACATGCTCCAAAGGCTAGAAAGGGTGTGAAAGAAAATCCCGCAGTGTTGTGCACATTCCATCTAAGTAGGAAAACTGTGATGGACCCACATCTGCAGCATTCTCAAAGGGTTCCTGGTGAGACAATTTGGTATCCATTGTCAGAAACTAAAATGGCAACCATACCCACTCCTGCTGGAGTTTTTTTAGTCTTGCCAGAGAGGTAATTATGAACAAAGAATTTAGGTGGTTGAAAACACAATTCATTCACTTTTTTCCCCTGCTATTTGGGATTGAAGTTAGAACCTCATACATGTAGGTCATACCCTCTACCAATCTACATCCCCCAGTGGTTTAACCTACTTTCTTGATGGGCAGCATGCAGAAATGTGTATTGCTCAAAGTATATCATAAGCTCTTTCTGGAAACAATAAACCTCGGGTCCAAGAAAAACAGTTTGCTTCTGCAGTTACTGAAATTGTAAAAATTAATTCCCGGAGCCCTAAGAACCTGAAAGTGTATTTCAGGAGCCACGCATGGGCTAGTGCATACTTACTGTTGCTGTATCATTGTTTGGCATTGAGCATATGGTCCCACAGTGTTGCTTATATTTTATTACTTATCTGTCTCTTCTACTAACTTTTAAATCAGTGCTTGTTATGGTTTAAACATCCTTTGTCCTCGGGAAAAGGTACATTGAGGGGAGATCTCCAAATTTAATGATATTGGTATGTGCTGAGACATTTAACAGGAACATTTAATGGTGATTACCATTTAATCAGGCTCATAGCGTCCGAGCCTTCATGAATGGGTTAGTTACTATAAGAGCATGTTGCTCTCAAGGGAGTCTAACCGTCCACAATACATCTTCTCTCTTCAGCCCATGTCTGCTTGCTTTTCTCACATGTCCTGCCTTCATCTGTCATATTATATGCAGTGTGAGGACTTCAGCTATGACTGAATGATGGGTCATAATTACCTCTTTGAGAAAACTCCAGCAGGAGTGGATCTGCTTGTCATTATGGTTTCAGACAATGGATATCAAATCGTCCCCTCTCGATGTTCAGTGCCTTTCCAACCACGATAAACGAACCAGCTTCCTTATAATTAACCCATGCTCATGAATTTGGTTAATGCAACAGAAAACAGGCAAAGCAAGCACATAGAAAAGTCTTGAACAAATAAATAAAAAACAAGCTGTATTTGGGATCAGAGGGAAGGATTATTATCAAAGATTAAAAAGTCTGGCAACAGCGTGAGAAAAAGAAGTAGGGACATATATATCACACATTTTCCATGCCTGACGAATGGTCCAGGAGAATTGGAATCCAATTGCTGATGTTTGATCACATGTATATTGCAAAAACATGTGAGTTTTGAAAAAAATTCATTTTCAAGCAAGCATGCTTGGAAGATAGGCTAGTACTTCTTAATAATAGTCCTAACCCTGTTGCAACCATATGTAGCTTTTAATGATTTCCAATGCATGTTCTTGTAAGTGATAATAAAGATGTAGCCCAAGCAACAGTGGAAGGCTCCTTCCAAGTCTCTCTTGGGAGAAATAGTGGCTATTCTGTGCTTCTGGGAAAGACTCTAGGATTCAGAAGGTTCCTAGGATTGGGAAATGCACTTAAAACACAGGCACTAGCAAGGATACACACGCATCCAGTGTGCTTCCCAAACAGAGGTTTGAGTCCACTCAACAACCCATCTGCCAAGTGGGAATCTTCGGAGAGAGGCTTTTAAATCATGACTGCCTCCTGGTGAGAACCTGCCTTTCTCTTCTCGAAGAGGCCTACATTTTTGAAGTAGTTTGCCCTTGTTCTGTTACCGAGTAAGAAAACTCTTCAAATATTGATTCCTTTAATTAAAGCTGATGAAGCATCTGTATTTCATTTTCCTGCCTTGTTATGTCCTGAGTGGTTTTCTTTCCTTGCCCCGCAACCTTCTCATTTTCATTCCTTCTACCAGAAGTGTTTGAATTAGAGTCCACGGTCCCTTTAGTCTCTTGTACTCATTATCTGTATTTCTGTTACTCATCAAGCAGAGAAGAAAGTCCTCGAAGTTTCCTAAGATGCACTTTCATTTTGCTCCTCCCCCTGGCTTCCCTTGGCTTAACTGTGGACAGTAACTGAGGCTTTTCAGAGAAGATAATGGCTCATCTTTATTGCCCTGTAGCCTAGTGTATGACTATAGTCTCTCTTAACAACTCCTAAGTTCAAAGCACTCGTTCAGGAATCTTGAGTTCTAATCTTGGCTGCCAGTAAGAAGTCTACCTTCTTGCTATCTTAGGATTGTTATGTGTAAAACAGAGGGGATTAAACCAATCAGGTAACCCATTCGTAGAGAAGCTGACAGCCGCTCTATAATTGCAAAACTGAGGAAAGGCTGCCTGGGCATATATATTATCTTGCCCTTTCCCTTCCATTAACTTTTCACTCTAACAGCTCACCACAGGGCACCAGGAACTGCAGCAAAGAGCTCATTGATTATTGGTGCTGTTTTGCTCTCTTCACCTATTGGCACATGCTGGCTTTTTCCAAGAGAGTGATAGTCAAGTCCCTTAATGTCTCACTGGGGTCAGAGGAAAATCTGAGTCAGATTTTAAATTATATTATGATCTCATGTAAGCCAGCCAATCACTTACGTATTTTGAAAGCGTATGAACCTTGCTTTCAGAGTATCTGGGGCCAGTGGAGCTTTAACTAACAGTTATAGGTGCTATTATACTATTACTATATTCACGTCAAGCTCTGGTGTTCCTCCATCAGAAGGAAGGTTGAGGAACAAAAATCATACTTCTGGGATTAGCTGGCTTTGGATGATTGAAACCTAAAATATGAAAGGTGCTTGGACTGGCCTGATCACTAGAAAGGTGGAAAGAAAGAAACTATGGACAGAATTAAAAAAAAGAAAACATAATAGAACTTGGAGATTGACTACATTGGAGGAATGAGAATAAGCTCTAAATAACAGCTGCAGAGAATGTTCAGAAGCCAGAAGACTGGTAAACAAGTCTACTCTATCCCTGAAAGAGATTAGTTGGGAGGAGGATATAGGTTATAGAAAATGATGAGGGATTTGGCTTAGCACATATTAAACTGGGTTATGGATGGACAATTTTGGGCAGACATTAGAGAGATGACACTGGAATTCCAGAAGAAAGGCAGAGTAAGAAGCTAATCTCTGCTCCAAAGGGGTGCTCTAAGGATGAGATAAGCAGTGAGACCAGATGGGACAGTTGTCCATGTGATTAAGAAGCAGGTGTGTCTGGTGGCAGCCTTTGCCAGAATGTTTAGTTTCTCCTTGGTTTATGGGCATTGCGGGGACTTTGCAAAGATCTGTAGATTACAGATCCAAGTAAAAGAGGCCAAGCCAGTAGATTCAATTGTATAAAGCTCAATGCTAAGGTTAATGAAGGAAAGTGCAAGTCTTGATCCTTGTACACCCCAGTGGTTTTCTTATTTCATCTCCTTGTAAGCCTGTCCCCATCCCCTAGTTCAGACAGATCACTAAGCTAGATACAGAGAGTGGGTAGAAAGAACATTGTCAATCCTTAGTGGAAACCCATCACAAAGCCCCCCACCCCATGCTGCTGCCACCTCAGTGTAGGGAAGACACTGGATGATGAACAAAATTAATCGTTAAATCCAAGCTTCATTTACAGTTCATGTCTTTCCTTTGTCCACTCTTCCCAAGGGCTAACCAAATATTAGAGGCTAAACTAAAATCGACTCTAACTTTTCTCTGTGGTTCTACTGCCCTTCCCTATGTTGTTTCTGTGTTTTGGCTTATTAACTGCATCTTAAGGTACCATCCTGAGTAGTAGAAGGATACTATACTTCCATAATAAAACCACAGTCGGACATGGGGACAAGCTCTGGGAGTAAATCGAGGACCTGAGAATTTACAATTCTAACATGTTCTCAGCTAATGCTAATGTTGTCTGCCCATGATCTGCATTTTGACAGCCACTGCTGCACAGGACAGCTCCACTAATAAAAATCAAGAGAACAATCACCTATATGCACTGTCCCTGATTTCCAAAAAAATACAATTAGAACCCTGATACCTGAAGAGCAGGGGAGGAAGACATAAACGGCTGCCGACATGCATCTCTGGAGAAACTTCTCTTTCCAGAGGAAGTGGCAATTACTACAAATACCACAGAGGGGAGCTCAATCACAGGTGAAACAAAAATTGGATCTGACAAGCATTAATTGAGCCTGCAGTTCTATTTACTGAAAACGATCTGGCATAATTAAAAATTCACAACTGGAGGCTTGTTGGTGAACGTTATGTATTAGGGAGTTCCCAGAGTAGGCCAAAGTCTCAGAGAACTTTTGAGGAAAAGCTGAAGGAGCCAAATACTACAGCAGGAATTAATACATGAACAAAAAAGAAAAGTCTGCCAATTTACTTGACAGAAAATTTGATTTTATATAGCAGGATAAGATAAGCCAAAAAGCCTTTGTATGGGTGAAGACCACTTCTCTACTAGGTTATCAGTGATTATTTTTACTTTCTAATAATATATACTCTTACAAGATTTTTAAGAATTGTGTTCATGTTTTCATAAAAGCTCATAATATTTGATACACAGAAAGTTTTCAATACCAGTTTACTGATAAGCATACCTGATGAAGTGGCTGATAGCATGCATTTGTTGAACTGAACTGGCTGACTGACACATATTACATTAGAAGTTTGTTAATGGAGTCATGGTCTTTTTTATTGTGCAAATGACTTATGTCACATCACACTGCATGCTGAAAAGAGTGGTAGTCTATTGCAATATCATTTTCTGAGCCACAGTTCCCACATATATGAAAGTCCCATTACATTGCTGAACTAACTGGAAGCAATCCTGGGTTGTGAGGAAAATTTGGGCACTGCAATCAGGCAGAAGTTGGATCATATTCTATTTTTTTTTCACTCTGGAGGATTTGGACAAATAGCATCAGACTTCTGACCTTAACAACAGGGATTCAGGCATTAGCTGGTTTTTGTTTGTTTGTTTGTTTGTTTGTTTGTTTTTTAGGGTAAGGGTTAAGGTTAGGGTTAGGGCTAAAAGCCAGTATTTGAAGTGCAAATATCTAGTTCCTGCCCTCTTAGGTGAATAAATAATAAACAAACAAACAAATAAATGAATGAATGAATGAATGAATGACTGAAAAGAGCATCTGGAACCTTGGAAATCCAATGGAAGAGCCATTTCATGTGGAAAATGTTTTCTGGGGCACTAAGAAAAGAAGGTTACTATAAACCATGCTCCCATCTTAAAAGCTTCTGTCTGTTGTGTTACAATTAGGAGAATAGCATTATTGTAGTATACACACTCATATACAATAAAAAACCTACTAAATCATGAAAGAAACACACATTTCTATATCACTTCATAATCACTGTTAAATAGTAGGTCTTATACATTTAATAAAAATAGATGTCTCTTCATGCACAATCTACTCAAAACCAGGACATTTATCTGAGCCAAAGATGAAGAGTCTTTATTGACTATAATCTACCCTCAGACAAGGAAACAGAACACAGAAATATGAAACTTGAAATAATCTTTGGAGACAGAAAGATAAAGTTCAGAGAGGAGATGGGATGTATCCAAGAGAAATATCTAAGGATAAAACATGAATTTAATGATAGCACTTGGCTGGCATATGAGAAATAAGGCCATAATCTCCATGAAGTGCAAAGCAAGGCAAGGGGGCTTGGAACCAAAAATGATGCAACACAAATTAATTGTAGCTCCATTTGCCAACATAAGAGGGGTGGGTGGCTTTTGGTGGGGAATGGGGATACATACATGGAAGGAGACAATATATTCAGTTTGGTTGAATTTTGCATGCCCATGGGACCACTGAGCAAAATGTTGATTTGGCAATTGGATATCTGGATACAGAATTTAGCAAGACAGAGATCTCAGCTGAAGGCTGGCCTTCACAAATCTGGGAATGTGCAGGAGTTCAAACCCATAAAGTACAAGGGACTACACAGAGGGAGCATGTAGAGTGCACAGAGTGAAGAGGGAATAGCCAAGGAAGATGATTAAGGACAGGCCAGAGATGAGATTGTGTGCTGATGAAAGCCAAAGAGGAAACTGAATCTCAGAGCAGGAGTATTCCAATCACAAGAGACTCATTTGCTGATTACAAGGCTGTCCTATGTCCAAGGATTCCAACTGCTGCATGTTGCTTTCTCCTAGTGGACTTTTTTGATTAGTTGTGGTATCTCATTAGTCTCCTGTCCTTTATCACACCAAGAGCATTTAATAGTGAAGAATTCGTCTTGATCACATGCAACCTGTTCTCATCAATTCCTGGCAAGGATGACCTGAAGTACAGTGAAGAAAGAATATCATACATCAACTAAATCCATAAGTATAAGCCTTAGACGTGTGTCGTCCCCCCCTCCCGATCTGGCCTTATTTACAAAGGAAAAAAAAAAGACACTGTCATAGAATAAACTAAATGTACTAAGGCTTATGCTAATATAGTTACAACTTCTCTAAAAAAAACTAGGCTTTTGATTGTTTGTTTGGTTTCTCTATATGTAAAATCATAAATAAGGCTTATGGCCCTCATCTTGCTTCAAAACCTTAAAGAAATTCTTGACTCTGGTAGACTTAGAATTCAAATCCACCTGATGCCAATATCCCCTTGTCTTATCACTTGGGAATACCTAGAGATCTCTTTGTAATATTGTTTCTGAGCTTTGAAAACAGTGGTTCCCTGATTATCACCAGTCACTAGATAATCCGCCTATTCAAACAATACTTTAAAACTCAACAAATCAGGTCTCCATCAATTTATAGCAAGTTCTTCAATCGCAGTGTACACCCTCAGTGGGAACACTTCTTGGCCTAGTGGAAGTAAAGGAATGAAGAGGGTAAAGACATGAGAGGCAGAGGGAAGCTTCCTACTGAGAAAGTCTCCAAAGGAAAAGGAAGGAAAGAACAATAAAAGGCCCTTCCAGAGAATGTCCTCATGACTAGCTCAGTGCTACTGACAGATGCTAGTATGGGAAGGGCAAGCTCTCTTCCTGGCATTCTTCAAGGTTTGTAAGAAAA
The DNA here is from genome assembly GCF_049852395.1 of Peromyscus maniculatus bairdii. Lineage (NCBI taxonomy): Eukaryota > Metazoa > Chordata > Mammalia > Rodentia > Cricetidae > Peromyscus > Peromyscus maniculatus. Next base: position 23,450,307 of record NC_134875.1, on the reverse strand, counting down.
TGGCTGTCTTTGTTGTTACTGAGATTATCCAAGAAGGGGTGCCATAAACGTTAAACTATCTCTAGACTCCTCCTCAACAGAAGATTATGAGCTTGAACAGCTCTTGGAGATTATTTTAAAAGAATTCTGTATGTGAGATAGGCAGATAACTGAAGCTGTGAAGAATGCAACCTTCACTGAGGCTCAAGAATCTCAGTCAATCTTCAGGGAAGTAGATAAGCCCTCCAGATGGCTCTCTAAGAAGAGGGTTCTGGAGGCAGAACAGAGGAATCTAGCTAGTGAAGGCAGTGTTGGCACTTAAAATGAATCAAGTTGGTATTTAATTCAGAGAAACCTAGATTTGGGAGGAGAGATATCCAGCTAGCTACCTGAAAGGAATATGAACTTTGTGGCTTAGGGGTAAACAAAAGGAGCTTCTAACATCTGTTTCCAGGATAGACAACCTGAGTTCTATCCCCAGGAGCCACATGGTAGAAGAGAATTGACTCCTGCAAAATGTCCTCTGAATTCCGTATGTGTACTGTGACACGCACATACATGTGCACACACGTAAAAAATAGATGTAATTAATAAAAACTCTTCAAGGGTCAGAGATGTCACAGTGTAGAGCAGTTGTTCAGTACCCACAAGGCTTAGATTCACTAGCACCACAAAATGTTATTGAGTACTTATCTTAGGATTATCATCATTATAGATTTTGTGGCCTCTTCTAATGTCAATTATGTTTTCTTCTCATTTGCCAGAGCATGTTATTAAAGTAACCTTTCACATACTCTGCTTATTAGGGCTCATGGGAAAATAATTTAGTGTTAATATTCCAGAGACACTAGGGGTAATAAAACCCTGGAGGAAGAGAATGACCCTCTTATGCCCAGAAAGCTTTGTTGTTAGATCTTCTTTAAAGCTTTTCTCTTTAAAAAACTGTTGATCTACTCATCGCTGATAAGTCCTGGGAAGAGTTTTGTTTCAGTAAGAGGACATTTCCATTTCTGCATGCTTGCCAAGATGTCAAAACTCATGTCAGACCTATGGAGGCACTCAAAATTCCAGAGTAAGCTTATCAGTGATCTATGAAAGACCACACACTACGGGATACATGTGGCTTGCAGACATGGGTCTTAACTCATCTGGATTTTGTTTCTGGGCAAAATACAGATGCTTTGTTTCTTGAGACAATATGGCTTCTGGAATTAGAGTCCATTTTGAACGTTGTGAAGTCATGACCACAAACTGAAAGTCAAGTGGGATACCATGTAAAAGATTCTAGAATCAATCAGCTACACAGGTCAGCAATTCCAGCTCAGGAAAATTCTGGATTAAGTAGAAATTTACTTTGTGCCAATTTTAAATAACTAGCTTTAGAAATAAAGAAATACTGAGTGATACAATCTGCTCCATAATCCCTCCACTTATACTGATATTTGGGGAGACAGAGAAAGAATAATTAAAGATGACCACTACCTACAGTGTTAAAAGTGTGACTAACAGAAACTTATTTTACTACAAGAACAACAGGTCCAAGCTAGTACATGGGGCATGGAAAATACAAGCTTATATAACACCCTTTCAGATTAGTGCAAAACAGTCATTTCTCTTTTCCAATGTATCTCTTATCTCCAAAATTGAGAGACTTTTCCCTAAAGTACCATCATAAAAGGGGGAAAACAAAAGCAACAGAAAGACTTTAAAAGGCAGCAAGCCTCATCCACAAAACCTTGGGCTACTTGGATTACTGAAATTGAGTGTTGGAGTTAGCTTTGAGTTTCCTGGCAACCAGGGCCATTAATGGAGACATGATGGCTAATGGCATTGTCAAGCTGTGATTAAAAAAAAAAAAAAAAGACCAATGCTATTTTGTCAAGAGGATTAAACTTACTTTACTTTTTTGTGGCAGTCAATGCATCACCTATTTTATAGAAGATTCTGAGAGATAATATCCTCTCATCCTTTTTCTCTCTCTCTCCCTCTCTCTCTCTCTCCCACTCTCTCATCTATCTATCTATCTATCTATCTATCTATCTATCTATCTATCTATCTATCTATCACCTATCTATCTATCTATCTATCTATCTATCTATCTATCTATCTATCTATCTATGTATCATCTATCTATCTATCTATCTATCTATCTATGTATCATCTATCTATCTATCTATCTATCTATCTATCTATCTATCTATCTATCATGTACATAGAGACTTTTTTAAAGTGAAGTTTATTGGGTCTAATTTCCATTCAGGAAACTTCAGCTAGCTACTAGAGTTATCACATAATAATACGGCAGGGGCAACTAAGTTAAGCTAATGTGGTAAAAGCACAGCATCTTTAATCATTCAATCTTATCCTGAGGAAGACAGTGAAAAACTCTGGGCTCTTTGAAGAACATAAACAATCTGCCCATTGCACAGCAGGGAGGATCGTGTCCATTTGCCTATTTTTCACTGGTGAGTTTGAGGCATTCTTTGGTAGGCTCAATTACCTGGGTCCTGCCCCCAAATCCATATCTGTATCTTCCGTGTCTGTCTGGTAGGGGTTCCGGGAGACTCAGTTGAAAGCTACAGAGAAATGCACTCGTGATTTCCGTAGGTCCTCTTTCTAACTCTTTGTTCAGAGCTCCTGGGATATTATTCTCTTGTCCAGTGATAGCAACCATTCTCTTTAATTATCATCTGCTTCCATTATCTGCAATTCTCCATCTATGCCTCCTATCAGTTCCAAAAAAAGCTATCCCTCTGGGCAAGGTAGTAGCTCAGTACCTGATCTGCAAATCCAACAATTTGATGTACTTTGCAGTCTCAGAGCCCACTTTTCTCTCTCTTATCCATAGGTTACTAAGGAAGAGTGTAAGGAAAGTTATCTTTCTCTGGAAGCATACTTACCTATAATCAAAGAGGGCCCATAAAAGGGCTCTAGCACAAACAAAGAGCCTCCCTCTTCTAGACTTGAACAAATTAAAGCCCATATTAATTAATTCTTTAGCCCTTTAATTGCTCCTGGATTAAATATGCTGGAGCTATTTTTCATTCCTGCCCTGGTTGTCACAAGTTCAATAATTCACTTAGGGAATTCTGGCATCCTGTATTTGGCCCTGCCTGTCTATAAAGTCAAAAGGAGTAACTCATTAGTAAGTAAGAAACATTAATTAGACTCGGGTAAATTTATACTTGTGAAAGATGCTAGCTTCATTCCAGATTGTTGGAAGGAAACTCATGCTCAGAGTTGCTTGGCAAATGATGAGTCAATGTAGGCAATGTGATAAAGTCTCAAAACAGATCTTCAGCAACACACCAGAGCCTACACTATAGCCAATGCATGCTGCTCCTCTTAAAGGTGTCACCTAAAAAGGCTATATGAAGATTCCATGAGGACTGATGGTATCCACATTTCCAGGGCTCCTCCAGTTATGAGACACATAAGAAAAATTCATGATTATGTAGTGACACCTTATTTTTGGCCTCAACCATAAGACTCAGCTTGATCTTCCAATTACAACATCATAATTATCTTCTGATGAAATCCGACTGATTCCAAAACTCCAATCTACCTTGCAAAGATATCTCAAAACTGTGCAGAGTCATGACAACATGCTATAACTGTCAAATGTATTACCAATGCAGAAACATGGAAAGGTCAGACATGTTAAAGAAATCAGCACTCTTTTCCATCTATCACTTCTGCTGTGTCAAAAATAAATCTGTTGGATTCTTTTGTTTTTTATAGTACTTTGGCATCATTCCACACTTGACTAGAAATGAATCACAATATCTGTACCTCAGCTTAATATCTTCTGCATTTTCTTATGTACACACGAAAGAACCAATGCCATGGTGAAATGCCCTCTTCCTTGCCCTTGATCATTCATTGACTTCTCTAATGGAAATGGTTCTGATGACAGGTGAGAAAATGGATTCGTAGGTGAGTACTTTCAAAGGTCCATTAAGTATAGTGCTATTTAATAGCACATTAACTATCTTAACCAGTGTCAGACAACAACTTGGGAAATGCAGAAGTTTACAAACTAATACAGAATCTTGGGAGGCTGAATGCAAATGTAAATCACTACCCTCACTAATTAAAACTTTGGCCCTTTGATTGCTCCTGGATTAAGCTCACAGAGGTGATTTTTCATCCCTGCCTTGGTTGACACAAGCTCAATAATTCACTTTGGCATTCTGACGTCACTTACTTGGTTTTGCTTGGCCAGAGAGTAAAAAAAAGGTACCTGATTAGGGAGTGAGTGATATTAATTAGACTTTTGTAAATAGCACTCTGTGTGATATCAGCTCCTGATTTCACCCAGATTATTGAGGATCATATTGAGAATTGGAAAATTGGGGTTATTGCTAGAAGTCATCATGCCACTCCTCCAGTTGAGTGGCACGCTTCATTTCACACAAATGAAATGTGGACTAAAATAATGCAGTCCTGACAGCTGGCCTAGTGCTCATGAACTGGAAGTGGCAGAGTATATTAACACAAATTGTTCTATAATTAAAATGTTGTGGTGGCTCTTGTTTTAGATGCATTATAGCCATATAGGACTATGGTACAAATTCACAATGCTGATCTACTGCTGTTTCAATAACAATACCCTTAGCACCTGCTAGGGATAAAATGCTACTGATACAAAAATCTGTTGTATACTACCTATTCGCAAAGATATTACAGAACTGAAATAGAGAATTCAAATGATAGCTCATGTTGGTGAGGACGTGAAGTAAGGGGAACACTCATCCATTGCTGGTGGGAGTACAAACTTGTACAGCCACTATAGAAATTGGTGTGAGCGTTCCTCAGGAAGATGGGAATAGATCTACTTCAAGATGCAGCTATCCACTCTTAGGCATATACCCAAAGGGCACTTCATTCTACAACAGAGACACTTGCTCAACCATGCTCATTTCAGCTTTATCCATAATAGCTAGAAATTGGAAACAACATATGAACGGACAGATAATGTGATGCATTTACACAATGAACTATTACTCAGCTGTCAAAAAAATGAAATCCACATATAAATGAATGGAACTGAAAAAAATCATCCTGAGTGAGGTATCCCAGACCCAGAAAGACAAATATGGATATTAGCTGTTAAGTCAATAATAACCAAGCTACAATCTGTAGAACCACAAAGGTTGGGTATAGAGTAAGAGACTAGGGGAAACAGATAGAACTCCCTAGGAAAGAGAAATAGAATATATAGTTATGGATAGATGGGGAATAGGGACTAGAACAGGAGGATCAAGACAGGAAGGGGAAGGAAGTGCGAGTTCAAGGCCAGAATGGGAAACTTAATGAGACTTGTCTCAAAATAAAAGGAAAAGGGAAGAGTCATGGCATGAATGAGGCGCTAGGTTTAATCCCAGGTACTACAAAAAAACAACCACCAAAAAATCCCAGCCTCATTACCTTCAGGGGATGCTTGGATTAATCATAGTCATCCTTGATGAATGAACAATTGCACCTGGAAGCAGTATAAACATTCTATTCTGGCCTCATGAAGGACACTCTTCTGATGTTGGGGTAGGGGAAAACCAATGGAGTATGATGACCTGCAGATCGATACTTCTCTCAATGAATTTCATCATAAGTGACACTCCTTTGGGATAAGGAATGGCTGACTAGAAATCATTCAAGGTTATCAGATGAATGATAGTTTCTAAAGTATTCAGGTGCAACATCTGGAATTTAAACTAGTGGCTAGACACAGAAGCACAATTAAAGCTTCTTTGTCTGGACATTGAGTGGCTGTTAAGACACGAGGTGACACTTCTAATACTGTTCATATAAATCTTCAATTCAGTGACCAGAGTCATTGGAAGATAGATCTGTTCTGATTTCAGAGCCTTGTGAAATACAAATTTAAGGTGGTTTTGATTATTTTAGCAGCAAAGACAAGCCAGAGGATCCTCTTAGAATACACAAATCCAACAGCAAGAGGGCTGTTAAAACCCCATGAAAAACATAGCATAACGGAAATGTGTGGTTGGGAGTCTGAAAGTATTGATTCAAAATACAAGAGACTAATTGGAAAATTACAATCTCTAATATTAATTAAAGAATTCTAGTTCACAGAGGCAGTGATGGAAATCTGAGACAGAAAGGCCCTTGGCGCTTAGAGCTAGCAGGATAAATCTCTTCCAGGAATAGGATTCATTCTTATCTTAGATCTAAGCTACAGTTGATACAAGTGCTCAGTTAAAGAAGTAGAAAGCAGAAAACTTCCTGAATTCCATACGCTTCAGTGACAGCTAATCAATGCAAAATATGTTCTTAGACTGCACGAGAAACCATTCACAGATTCAACATAATAATGTGCAAAAAATGACCTTCCCGACCTTCCAAAGATGATTCTTCGCCCCATCATTTATCTCCTGTTGTCTGTCCCAAGCCAGGACCAACCCTCCTTTAACCTAAGTAAGTGTGTAGGTCCGGAGAGAAGTTTTAGATGAACATGTAAATTCCTGCCTCGATTTCATTATTCAAAAATGCCCTTGGGAAACCCAGCTTTGAAAGGGTATTATGGTGAGAGACAACACAATGAATAATTAGCTCAAAATTGGTACATATAATAGCCTGCTCCACAACCAACTCAATATCAAAGCTGTCGGGATAGAAGCATTTAAGAAAATAGAATCTACAGCTCATTTTTAAGTCAAATTGCTGATTTAACCATTCAGCTTTAACTACAGCTAATCGACTCAAAATACACCCTCCATCAGCCTTCAGACCCCAAATTGCTTGCTTTTAGTTATACAAAGCAGATTGTTATAAAGGGCAAATACCAAAATTTCCCCTTAATCTCACTGAGAAATACTGGTAAAGTTAATATTACATTTTAGAACACTTAAACATTTGACATATAATTTTATGGAATATAATTTATAATGAGACTGTAAGCTAGGATTGTGTGTTTCTAACTTGACTGCAAAAGAATGGTGGTTAAAAAGAGCAAGCTGTTGAAACAAGTCACACTGACCCAGAGTGTCAGTGTGTCTCAATATCCCTGTAGCTAAGAGCTAGGCTCCGGAAAAAGCAAGAGAAATCTTTGAGATCAGGAAGCTGTTTCAACTGAAAGCTGAAGTTGACATAGATTTTCTATACAGGGCCAGATAGGAAATAGTTTCACATTTGAGGACTCCATTGCTGTAGCACAAAAGCACCCACAGACACCATGTAAATGAATGCATGGCTGTGCTCCAACAGAACTTTATTTACAGACACTCAAATTTGCATGCCATATAATGTTCAAGTGTCAGAAAATAGTGTTCTGGGTTTTTTATTTACTCATTTGAAAATACAGAAATCGTATTTTCTTAGCTCATAGAATATAACAAAAGCAAACAAGACCCGTGCATTGGGGCTAGGGCTGTAACTCAGTGATGGTGCATGTGACTGTGAGGCCCTGGGGTTCATCTTCAGTATCTGGAGTTGGGAGAGATGTGCAATGAATTAGGTTGGTACTGGGCCATAATTTGTTGCCCTGTGATGTAAAATCCTAAGTTGGCAATGTGCCTAAGACATGAGAAGTCTTTAGTTTCTTGGGCACTCACTTTCAAGGAGAAAACAACTGATGCTTTGTGAGATTTAGGGTCATTATATATTCAAGTATCAGTTGTTTGTCTCAGATTTTTGTGTTTGGTAGGGGTGGGGAGGCATTTAGAGACACTTTGCTTTTGTTGCTTCTTCATATAGTAAGTAGTTCATTCCTTGCCCCCTTCCTTCTTCTAGCAGTGTCTCAGTAGCTACAGTGTCTTTTCCATGTTTTATAACTCAAGAGACTATCGGAAAACCCATTATCAGCATTTATTCCTGACCTAGAATCTTCCATTTACTTGTCTTTTAAAACTGCTCATTCCACCTTTAGTCTATTCTGATCCTGAACTAGTCTTATGTGGAGAATATGTTAAGTTTTATTGACAAAATCTGAAGGAAGTAAGAAAGAACATAAAACCTTCCTCAGTTCGATTTCTACCAAGAAGGAATCCATACTCTACTATGGCTGCAACACAGTGGGATTTAAAATGCCACCAGTACCACTAAGAACAAAACGGGAAGAGACATTCAAGATGATATGGGGAGGGCCTGGGTGTAGCTCAGTGACAGAACACTTCTCTAGTGTACATGAAGATTTGAGTTAGTTCCCCTGAACCACACTATGATGAAAACAACTACACCAACTCTTAAAGGGGCATCTGCACACATGTTAGGTAGTTAATAGTGGGGCTCTGTTAACTGGCATTATTAGCTTATTGGAGTTACTCCAAAGGGGGAGGTGACAAGCTGTTGGGACAAAACACCTGGGTTGCAAATGTGACTCGACCTCTGCCTCTGTTCATGACTAGCTGAGAAGAAAGGGGAAGAAATGAATTTGTGTGAGCCTTGGCCTTGTGTAAAATGGAAGGGTTTTGGCAGATCCTATAGGATCCTTCCATGTTATAATTTCCATATGTTTTGAGCTGTCCATCATAACAAAAGAAGATAATGAAACTTTTTGAGAAGTCGCTGGTGCTACCTCCTGACATCAAAGAAACAGTTGATGAGGAAATACCTCAAGCTCCTCACCTGGTTGTCTTCAAACATAATGGGAGCAAGATGGGTTGTGGTCGCAATATGACTGCAACACGAAATTTAGACCTAACTTAGAATGGGTGATTGTTTACTGGATATGTCAAAGGGTACATTGCTGTTCCAGATAAGAGAAAGTCAATAAGCCATATAGTTATTTGTCTTGGGGGAACACATATCTCTATGGACAGTAGCATTTGATTGCCTTTGGACTAGTTAGTAAAACCCTGTGGGACAAAAGCTACGTAGAAAAATATATTCAAAAGGCAAACATTTCCTGAGGATTTTCTCTTTATTCTCCATTATCAACTCTAGTTAAAGCAAACCTCTTCACCTTCACTGGACATATCTTAATAAGTTGCACATTCTTCACGATTTCATACTTCCTAGATGTCTTGTCTCAGTCTAACAAGGTAGAACACGCGTAATCCAGATGTGAGGGAAATGGAGACACTGCAGCTGGCAGACATTGCTCTCTGGCTTGTGCAAGCCTCAAAAGTACTAGCTAAAACCCATGAGGGAAAAGAACACCAGGAAAAGCATCTGTTTTCAAGTTTGTTGCTTGGGGTGGGGGAGACAGGGGAAGCCAGTTGTTTATAGAACAATTTATGGTTACAATTTCAGTGGTTGATTGCTTGATTCCTTCATCCAGTTCCTAATCACAGATCAAACACAGGTTCCAATAATGAAATAATTTTAGGCATGATTATAAACAGTCTCCTACTGAGGGCTTTTGCTTAGAAACAAGGAGCTTTTACCATACTCCCCAATACACACTCTCGTCACTCCCCTTACTCAGTGAAACAGCCATCAGAAGGAGTGGTGGGATTTCAGTTCATCTACCTCTGGGGAATAGCACTGTCTACTCATTCTCACTAAGGTCTCTTTCCTTTGTATGGGCAGTGTGGTTGGTTCTAGGCATAAGTACCAAAGGAGACACCTTTCCCTTTCTGTGATCACTAACCAAGCCAGTATTATATTCTCTCTTTGACAACAAACTAAGATACTTATCTTTGTTTCATCATATTAGATAGCTTATTATTGCCTTCTAAATCAGGTCTACATCTCTTCATGCCTTCTTAGGCAATCCACGTTGGAGCTCAGGCTTACATATCTTCTAAGTACCATATCAGCAGCTCTCTGAGATCTTCCATACTTGTTCTTGCCTCTGGGAACTGACAAAGCTGCTTCCTCTAAGCAGACCACACTTCCCCATCTTGTCAGGGCAAACTCTCACTTTTCTTTGAAAACTTGCAGTTGCCTTTTCTGTTGCTAGTCTTCTTTACAGCCCCGGGCAACATAAGTCCCTTCTAATTGACTCTGTTTTGTTCAGACTGGATTATACCACATTAAAAGCATACTACACATCTGCACTTTTATCTCTCTATTTCATACCCTAGCAACTGTGGGCTTTTGGGAAGGTCTGTGGATCATGTTTCACCTTCCCATATGCTCCTCTCCCATGATGCCCAGCTTAATCAATACTTGGCAAGACTGAGCCTGATTGGCATATTAGTTAAATATATACTTACATAAAATTTATAGCACAGAAAAAAACCCTCCTCATTTTGTAGGATAGAAGTAACTTTGTTTATTCCTCATAGTGTAGCTACCTATTCTCAGTAGTCACACTAATGATACTATGTCTCCTTCTACTCAAGCAAAGATCTCACATGATAAATGGGGCAGGTGGGACAGCATCTTCAAATTGTAGCCAGTGTAACAGGATACATATTACAGTCCTGTTTCGGGAAATGGAGAGCTTAAAATATATGACTGGTCAGTTGCAAGCAGAGCTACTTTAAGAACCATGTTGGGTATGGGTGCAGAATCCTGCCAAGATTTCCCAGAAATTGGCTTAGGGGCCTCCATTGCAGAAGTGACCTTTACACAATTCTTGGACAGCAAAAGAAAGCAGGATTTACCACTAAGGTCAGTAGGTTCTTGAATAAATAGATACAAAGAAGGCCAACCTCTTCTGTAGCTGGTGGCTAGGGTAAGAGTCCAGAGGGCAGAGGCGAACAGGAGGAAGAGCAAATGAGACTGCCATGCCTGCATATGCTTTCAAATAAGAGAGGAGATGAAATAAAGGGGAAACTCTGGGACATTATTGGAGACTTTATAGTATTCGTGCTTTTCACTAGTGGTTGTTAACTGTCTGAATCACCTGGTAAATAGCTAGTCATTAAGAGCTTTGCTCAATATCTCAGATATTTTGTACATTTAAATAACACTTCCAGTGTCTAAAAGGGGAATTTTAAAAGTGGGGTACTTAGTAGACCAGCAGACACTCTGAAGTTTTCTATCTCCCTAAGAGGATGAGGATGGTTTCATTCAGCCTTGCCTTCTAACTTGCACATAGTATAAACCTCCAAACTGCTTATTTAATGCTGTGACATAAACCAGTACTCAAGAAAGAAATCAAAGATCCCTGTAAAAACACTGAGACATCAATCACAATGTATTTGTATGTAACCAAATGTCTACAAACAAGATACTTGTCCTCATTATTTAAACACTGTCTACTGAGTGCCTGGCACAGGGAGGGATGACACAAGGTCAATGAGGCATCAATAGCAGACTCATGAAGCACAGACTAGTAAGGGATCTAGACAATTAGGAAAACAACCTGGACCCGCTTCTGCGAACTGACTGCAACTTCTCTCTTAAAGGTCACCAGTGACCTCCTACTATCCAGGGCCAGGAAATTTCATTTTAAAAGGTGGTGTGGTTGGTTGTGAGCCGAATGGGACATTAAGGAATACATTGGATGTGCTGGCCAAGAGTTTTTTAGGAAGAGAAAGGATGAAGTACAAGTTCCTGATGTTGCAGAAGTCCTCGTAACTGAAGAAAAAGCAAGGAAGTAGATAGCAATTAACAGAGACTCATAACTGTCAGCATGTGGAGAATAAGAGATGTGGGGGTGCTCAGCCTTAAAGGAATATCTATCACATACCCTGAAGGCTCAGGGACCTATGTAGAAGAGGAGGAAATATTGAAAGAGCCAGAGGTAGTAGATGACTACAAGAGAACAGTTTCTCCAGACACAAAATGGAAGATACACATATGAACTCACAGGCATTGTGACAGAACACACAAGACTTGCACAAGTTCAAGCCAGACCAAATCCCAGCATGAAGCCCCACCCCTAGCTGAGGAATTATTTTCGTTTGTTTGCTGTTGGGAGAGGGAGAGACAATTTTCTGCAATGGTGTGATACCTAGTATATTATCATGGGATTGTCAGTGGGGTGACTAGGTAGGTGAAAGACTGCAGGGGCTGGGCTGGCTCACATTTGTAATCTTCAGGGGAAGCCCACGGCCAGGAGTAGTTGGCTAACACATTGGACTTGATGGGGTGGGGTTGGATTAGTAGAGAGGGTAGGATATAGGTGGTTATGGGAGGAGTTTGGAGGGTGAATGTTGAAAATAGATTGCATGAAATTATAAGAGAATTGATGAAAATACTGCATAAAAAGAGGAAAAGTGAGGAGACCAGCATTATTAGAGAGACATGGGCATGGGGCTGAGTGACAAAATAAGAAGTCAGAGGGGGGCGGGAACAGACTATGCAGGCTCTTGCAGTGTTGCAGTCCAAATGAGGTAAGGAGCCATTGGGATGCAGGCCAAAGGCATGACATGCAATGAACTGACAGTTGAAAGAGATCAGCACTGAGGTGTGACTAAGCGGATGGAAGAGTTGGAGGAGGGTGTGGTTCACATTTGTAATCCCAGTATCTGGCAGGCTGATGCAGGGGGACTGCCACAAGTCCTAAGCCAGAGTGGATTGCATAGCAAGACTTGGTCACAAAATAATAACAAATAAGACTGTAGGAGGTTAACTGTAGATCTGAAAAACTGGCTAGTAGATTTCTAAAAGTCCATGTAAGAAATTCAAGCACATAGTGTTGATAAGGGGCAGCCAAACTCCTAATACATAAGGAAAGGCAGAGTAGACTGAATGTGCTAATGGCATGGCCATGTGGCCTAAGAGACAAAAACTAACATGAATGGGACTATTTCCACTTGAACAATGGGAAAGTCAGAATTATCATTTACTAAGGTAGGAAATACCTTAAGACATCCTAGTTCTAATAAGTCTGAGATACCAAGGGAACTTGCCAGTGGAATTGAGGAATATGATGTTGGTTAATAGCAGTCTAGAGAGCTCAAAGGAGAGGAGAGCCTGGAGATGTACATGAACACAAAACTTTCAGCATCCTCTATTACCCCTTGGCTGCAACCATCCTCAAATGTTGAGAAGCAGGCTGGATGGGTCTCAAACAAGCTTTTCCTTCTCCTCTTTCCATACCATGCTATCTTGGCATTTGTTCTTAGAACCTTTGGTCTTCAAAAGCAGGGGTTCCATATAAGGAGGTATTATAGTAATGGACATAATGCAGATTCTGTTACACTAATGACATATCTTTCACTGGAAGAGGTTATTTCAGTGGAATTATTCTTTATATGCCCTTCCTTACTTGTTAGTATTGAAATGTGAAAATCTGGACATATGCATAATGGTATATCTCACAGACACAGAGAGACCAGTGCCTAACCACTTCTGGTAGAGGCAGACCTACTTACTATCAGTTCATATGTCCTCTGATTAAACCGTTGGGGTATCCTTGGTGCATTGTTTTGGGTGAAATATGACAAATTGTAGTAATCAAAGCAAAAAAAAAAGATTATGGTATTTTATTTCTTGCAAGGCCAAATTAAGGCAAAATAAACCAGATCCTAAAACCTGATCTGAAAAGCCTTATCATTTTGCTTCACTCACTGAGTACATCGTTAGCTTCTTACTGAAGTGATTCTCTGGCTGGAATATCAGCTTGCACTAATTATTGTCAGCAGTTCTATGACTCTGTAAATGAGATCCACACAAGTTTAAAAGTGCTAAAGTAACTATGAAAGCCAGAAAACACATTCTGCTTTAAATTATCCATAGAACTTTAAAGGCAGGTATCCAGACAGAAAGTGCATGAGAATAAACTTTGGGGTCATCAGCTTTCCTACACTCTCAAGTGTTCAAACAGCAGGTCTTCTTTATTTTCCTCTTGAAAGCGGGGAGGCGGGGGGTCCTACTAGAGGGCAGAATCCAGTATAATGATCTTATATACAAAGCTTGACAAATGACTTCTTCCTTCTCCCACCTGAGTATCAAAGATAATTTGTAGATCTTCACTCACCCATACTTCTGAGCCAATGAAGAAAGGAGTGGCACCCAGGCCACCTAGAAGGCCTTACCACCATCCCCTAGAACTATGGTGGGTACCTGACAGCATAAAGCAGTAAATTACTCAATTCACCATGGCAATACCAAAGGTGATGAGCTAGTCTTGTGGATCTAGCTGGAGCACTTTAAGATCTACTGGTGCAATATTTTTTAGTCTTGTCCTATTATTTTCTGTCAAACTAGCTTATACAATACACACCTTCTGTCTGATTGCAAAGCTGCCTGTGCATATTTTCTCCCGATTAATCCTTTTTGACTCTGTGTATATTATCTCCCTATTAATCCTTTACGTAGCACTCACAAGAAGTACTAAGGCATCTGTAAATTCTCTTGTCCTTTTCTAGCATATCCCCACAGTTTATAGATGGATAAACTGAGCCTTGGAGATAAATGATCTGACAAATGTTTCTCTGAATTTAAGGACAAGAGTTGGACTATAATCAAGATGGGCTTATTTTCAATTATTGGTCTTTGTTTATGCCTAGCTCCAGCCTCTTGGTATTTTGTTTATCTCTCTTTATCTGCATTTCCACACACCTTCTCAAGCACATACCTATCTGCCAGACACAGTAGGTTGCTCACAGTGATCATACCCATATAATAGGAAACTTAGTAGAGCCTCTTTATTTTACAGCATTGCCTAAGCTTCAGGCCTTGGTCATGTTTTGATACAACCTCTTTTTGCTTAAAATGTCACAATAAGCATCTTTATTACTCCACAGATGTTACTTTCTCCTCTGGGATTATTAGAAAATATTTCGGGGGTAGTTTCTTAATTTAATTTTTATGATACCTCTTCTACTCTTTGGTTAACCCCAACCTTAGAGTATTTGAAATCCTGCACATATTTCCCCATGGCAAATCATGAATCCAATTTTAATTTAATCCATAACTTCCAATGTAACTTGTTGACAGTATGAAAGAGAGGAAGAAAGGGCAAAGGATATTGCTTACTTTCTCAACCTTATTTCCTAAAGCAGCACTATAATCTAGTGCATTTATAGTCAACTAGGAGAACTTTTGGTGAAAAGAGAGGACACTCTGTGGAAGATTGTGTCATTCCTGTAGAATATGACTCGCTACTTCCTGCTTTCTTTGTATTTATGTGAGAAGGAAAATGAGAGTATCAGCTGTGATACATATCCTTTTCAATGTGCTGTTGGATTTAGACGATAAGCTCCTAGAAGACAAGGCTACCTAAATTTTCTGTTCAGAGCCTATTAAGAATCTTATGGCTAACAGAAAATGAATCTTTTCTATTGACTCAGCAATAGAGCTGATGCTTCAAACAGAAAAAGAAAGGAGGAAAAGAGAGGAAATTAAGGCTGGCTCCTCAAAACAGTTGGTCAAACGAGAACAATTCTGGCCTAGTCGGGCGCAGCATTCCAATCGCACATCCTGTAACAGCTATGTACCTTGAAGCTAGATAATTTTTCTCAAAGCCTTTAAAAAGTGGCATATGTGTATATCCATGTATATATGTAAATTGTTCCAAAACTGCAAAACAATCTAAATGAGAAGTAAAGAAAATGAGCGTAACAGTTCTCATGCTAACTGCAGCAAATCATTTCAGTTCTCTGGTAACTTCTGACCCAACCTCAAATTAATGCAGATCTTCTGAGGCAAGAGGGATGTACCTTTCTATTAGCAGACACATATTAGTGTCTACTACAACATTGGTCTTTTCTTCCAAGGTCAACTCTAAGTTAAAGGATGGCGTTATCTCTCTGTAATTGACCTCTGTTCCCACAGAGACAGGCAGAGTTCTTGGTAAAGGAAGTAGCTGCTCATGTCATGACTTCCAAAATCAGGGAGATAAAATCATACTAAGATATAATTAAATTTCTATCATTGGCTTCTTCTCATTTTCTAATATCAATTTTACTAACTGCACTTTACTGAGGATAGTTCTAGAATAAACGGAGTCACTAAAAGAAAGTGGCAGAGACCATTTACATTAGCCATGAAAGAGAACTCAATGAACTTGGAGTTCTTCTACCATTCAGCTTATCCTTGCTTAAAACAACATTTTCCTTATCTTGTTAAACTTCTTTGAAGTACTATATTAACAGTCTACAGATTTACTTGATACAAAACAGCATAAATGAAAATTTACTTCATTATACTAGTAAAGGAAAAAGGACTAAATTCTCAGCTGTCAAATAAAATTTTACATGTTAACAGCTATCACATGGTTTAAACATCTCTATGTTGACTTTACATATCAACGTAACAGTTAAAGTGTGTTTTTCAATAAGGACAAGGGTTGACTAGAAGCAGAAAGAAGGAGAGGAATGGAGACAGTGCTGTTGACAGTTGTGGACATCTACAATATTACCAAGGGACAGTACTGCTTGAGTCATTTTATGACATTAAGATGGAAATAGAGATTGGAGAGAGAGAGAGAGATGGATCAATAGTTAAGAGCACTTTCTGCACTTTCAGGTGATGGGAGTTCAATTTCCAGCACCCAAGCCATGTGGCTCATAGCTACTCATAACTCCAGCTCCAGAGACTCCAATGCCCCCTTCTGGCTAATGCAGGTAACTGTACACACATAGCATGCAGAGAGAGAGAGAGAGAGAGAGAGAGAGAGAGAGAGAGAGAGAGAGAGAGAGAGAGAGAGAGAGAGAGAGAGAGAATATAAAAATAAACTTTAAAAAATATAGAGGTGCATGTCACTAGTTTGTCTAGTGTATATGGCACGAAAAAATATATAATCCTCAGCCACAGCGTTGGGTAATCACCAAGTTGTGGAGCCCTACTCGGTTTCCCCACATCTATTGAAAACTGTCATCTGTTTCTTTTTGGTCTCAAAGATGAAAAGCAGGACCATCCCAGAGTCATCCAGCTTTCATTGTGCACTCCAATTACAAATACAATTCTTGGGTATTCAAAGTAAACCAGAGTTTATATAGGCTGAATTTAAAATCAGCTTCAGGAGTATTATTTTACTTCCAAATATTTTATGAGCACTGTAAAGGAGACACTGAAGCTGCTCATATAGAAAGTAGTAAATGAGGCTTAAGTCTCCTGGTGCATGACTTTGCATGGCATTCCATGAGTGGGGAGTACTAAATTACATGGCTCTTCAGTAACACATCCTGTGGTTTTTCACTGAAACTTAAACTACCCAAACCCTCTAACTCTATTTCACTTTCTTATAAGATCCAAGCATCTTTGCAATTATACCTAATTATTTTTGAGACTGTTTATTTCATCCTTTGTGAATTTCTCAAGCCTTCTACATTTATGTAACCAGAAACTAATTCCCATTATTTCCAAGAGGTTATCAAATCAAAAGGACATCACAGGGACCAGATTTTCCTGCACACATACAAAAGCAGGGTATTGTTTAAAAGGTATTTCGAGTCAGAAAATGGCTCCTACCTAGAGAAATCTACAATGTTCATTTCTCTCCTATATTTTGTATTCCTTTCTGTACATCATCTATAACATTGTCAAATCAAGTCATATGAAAAGACGTGAGAAAGATTTGTGTACCTTTATGTTTTAATATAAAAACAATCAGTAAATGCTATTTAAAGATACCTCTATGCCAATTTAGTATGAGTGACATTCCACAGCTGTACACAGAACAATCTTCTTTTAGGTCTCCTGACAAATGAACAAGAGCTTCCAGAAAAGAGAAGGTAAACTGTGCCCTATGGGCAACAGATATCAAGTTGGAAATTACAGAAATCCCAAGAAGAAAGAATGAAGTGCCATGAACTGCCTTTTATGAATGGAATTTAGTGTCCATATTACTTGAACTAGGAAAGTCAAAAAGGTTTTCAAACCACACAAGCCTTGAAGAAATCAGTCCTCTAACAATGTCAGTGCCTAGGTGATGATGCAAGGCTGGGCTGCCTAGAAAACAACAGTGAGCCAATGGAAGAGATGAAACAGGAAGCCCATGGTGCTACCTTTTGGGGGGGGTGTAGGTACAATTTTAAGATTGCAGAGAAGGACAACTTATAAAATAGGAAATACTTCAAAGTCAGAAACAGAACAAAAATTACCTAGTAATTTCTAACTTGTGAGTTTGTCTTCTCCATTTTACATACACATAATACCTCCTGTGCTATGTGTGTGCGCACGCCACACGCGCACACACACAGTTGTATACAAACACCAAAGGCAATCAAACAAGCAAGCACAACAGCAGCTATAGTTGACTATATGTCAAAGTACAAGACAGGATTCACTTGAACTGGGCGCCTTTCCAGCATCTAATTAATTGCATGTACGTAGATAAGTTATTATCCTAAGGCTTCAGGGAAGTCATAGAAGGCAAGTTTTCTAACTCTCAGCTCAGGACCTAACAGAACTTGGATTGAGTGCCCAGGGATGTGACACAAAGATCACTACAAGAATACATGCCTTTTTGACACCTGAATCACTGGCCTGCAACACCAATGTGGGAGTCCACTTCTAATTCAGTCCCTTATTTCCCTGCTGTTTGGTTCTTTTTGAAGACTCCCCATGGGCAAACTGGAAAGATACTGGATTTCATGTACTCACATTAAAGAAGTTGACAATTGTATTTGTGGCTCTGAACTGTCACCCTAGCTAGCAGAGGTTAGAACCAGACGCAGTGTTTTAACTTCCTGTGACATCACAAGTACTGTAAAGCTGGCTTTTGCCAGAAAATGTATGTTTAATCTAAGCAATTCTGATACACTGGGAAATTGGTCCCTACATAGCCACTTTACAAAATTAAACTGAATGTTGGAAGGAGATTTTGGTCCATATCTCTGAAAACAACTAATTGTACCATTCCAAGCTATAAAGACACTCTGGGGTCATGTGCTTTGAACATTGGTTTTATTCATGAAGAAATGAGCTGGGAGGGAAGAAGCAGCAGGCCTAAAGTTGTGATAGTTAAAAATCGCAGCTCCAGTTTTCCAGTTCCCACCTGGGGCTCTTCCCAGTCCACAAACAGGCAAAGGCAAGGCTAGGCGTGGCACCATGCGCTTGCAATTTCAGCTCCTTGGGAGCTGAAAGGAGAAGAATCCTTAAGGTAGAGAAGGCAGCCTGGGCTACATAACAAAGACAAAGAGGCGAAGTCAAATGCTTTGTAACCTTTAATGCTTCTGTCTTTCTTCTAACAGGCAAGTATGCCTTGAGTAGCAAAAATACTCCAAGTGATAAAAAGAAGTATCCCTAAGAGACTAGAAGGATCATCCCTATTCTGTAATAAGCAAAGGAGGGATATGGCCAAATTCTAATGATGAAAAGGACAAGAAAAGTGTGGAGCAGAAGTGTGACCAGGGACTACGCTGGGCTGTACTTGAGGGCTATGCTTCTAATGAAAGAATGGGCAGAAGCGGGAAATGAGAATTGGTGCTAAAGCCAGGAAAGCATGAGGCAGAGGGAATGAAAGGGTCCGAAGTGTAAAGTCCACAAAAGCAAGGAGCAAATTTCATCTCCCTGACCACTCCCCACTCATCTGATCATTCTCTATCCAATTTCGATTTCCTCCATGGCATTGGCCACTCTCCAGAACTAGCATATTCATATATTCAGCTTTAATTGCCTCTAGCGCCTGCTTCCATGTATACAGATATTCTGTAAGGAACGTAAGGACAAGGAGTGGGCTCGCCTATCTCAGACCACGTGAAGTGTGCAATACATATACATTGAATGAACAAATCTAAGAAAGATATAAAAAGTTAGACTGGGCTGATTAGATCTGTGAGAAAATGATATTAAAAGCTAAATTCAGGAATTAGGTTTTACTGTTCTGACATCCAATGAGAATGTCATTCATCAATGTTTGCAAGTCATTCAAGGCAAAGGAAATAAGAACAGGAGAAATTTATACATAGTGTTACTATGAGAGTTTCTACAGCATGTAATATCTGAAGAGCACGGTGGAATGAGCTACAGACAGAAGCTGTGGGATATCCAGAACATCCCCAAGCTGTAACGTTTCAACAAGAGATCGGATCTTGGCATCTGAAGAGGGCCACAAAGTGAACATGGACATAGAGAGCTAGGACAAGAGCACATGGAAGTGAGACCTGCAAACTCATAGCCATGTAGAGCTCTAAAAGGAAACATGATGTACAACTGTGAGGGCAAGGATCTCTACCTATTTGGAACCTAAGCTGGCCTTCATGTACTGCAGAAGACAGGAAGTACCTTGGGACTGCAGAGTAGAGGCACCCTCCCGAAAAAGAGATACTACTCTGTACTAATGATAGCAGTGCTGATACCATAGTTTCCATGGGAGGAGTTTGTTTACAGCCAGGTCTCCTAATGACAGCACATACATTAACCAAGATTTGTCTATCCCCTTGCTCTAATTAAATTTTTGGGTTAGACACAATCATTCATCTGGCCTGAAACACTGATGAGCCCACTTGGAATGTAAAACCCCAAAGCAAGTCAATAGTTACTAAATTTAAAGGAAGCAATCAATTTGTAATTCGAATTTATGTACATCTTTTCTCCACTTTGGATCTGTCTTATTTCCCTTAAGTTCCTCTGGTCATTAAGATCGTCAGCAAAGTTACAGTCTCAGTGTATCTGCAAATAACTAAAGGAAAATGTATCAGGCATCTAAGGACAGAGACTTTATAGGTATGGCATTCATAGTCTCATTCCTTCACAGAGATCCTGGCATTTTTTCCATAAATGTTTACAGAATGAACGAGAAAAATCTTTATAACTCTTAAAAGAATGAATGAAAAAATCTTTATACCTCTTGCAGCTTGTCATGATAGTTCATGCCTACAATCCCAGACCTCCTAAGACTGAGCCACAGTGATTGCTGCAAGTTCTAGATGGGCTTGGGCTACAAAAGTTAGTATTCCAGGCCAGCCTGGGCTACAGTTTAGGACCTTGCCTCACAAAAATTAGTTTCACAAACAACATCTCCGACACCCCTGACCCAGCCTATGCATATGTCTATGCACACAAGTACTCTCAAAATTCCCATATGCTCATTCTTCCCTTTGACATGTGCATTTTAATAACCAAACACTGAAACAATAACCATTTGTTTCCCAAGAAAGATGATTTTAATTAACATTCCATCCAAACATGCCAATCATTCAGCACCTTAAAAATGAATTCAATTTATATCAGAAAAGCTGTTCCCTTTTCCCTAAAAAGCATATAACTTTTAAGGACTCAGTTGGCATCTCCAGTTCATAAAAATCTTATTTATCCATCATGCTTTCCCTGAAAGCCCGGTTTGTGTCGATTTGCTAACTTAAACCTCCTTTACTTCTGCTTAGGCTAATATCTCACCCTTGCTCCTTTTTGTCAATTCTTAATACTTCTGAAACCTCCATCTGCTTTCCTAAGGGGATGACAATAGCCAGACTACACTTTCAGCCTCCTAGGGTATCCTGCCCTGGAGATTCTCAGCAGGCATTTGGAAATTGGAGTTAGCCCAGAGCTCCGGAGTGAATTAAGGATTGGTGATGTTAGTTTGGGAATCATTAGTGTAGGGGTTAAAGGTGAAACTATGTAAAGAGATGAAATTACCCAGGGAGTCAACATAACAAGAGAGAAGACGCAGATCGATGACAGGAACTCAGGAGTTGCAACATTTAAAGAGGTGAGGAGGGAGCAAATGTATGTGTACAGTGAATGGTTATATACATGCACTAGTGTACTGTGTGTGTGTGTGTGTGTGTGTGTGTGTGTGTACCAGAAATCCCAACAAAGCAAATTTAATGAATATTACAAACACATCAAGATAAATGGTGATTACTTTTCAGCAAAAGAAGCTATGTTCAGGTGCAGGCATGTCCAGATGTCCACCTGAATGAAGCTAAGAAGCAGCCTTCAAATTCTGACAAATGGTGGTTGTAGATAACTTTTGGGAAAAGCAGTCTTCCTAGTGTGGTTCTGTGGACAGTGTGCAAGACCAGCCACACATGGATGCATGCAAGATACAGGTGAAGATCCCAAAGCACCAGAAGATTAAGCATTAGTAAAGAATAAGATTGGTACTGGGTATCACAGACAATGACGTTAATAAC
The DNA here is from genome assembly GCF_049852395.1 of Peromyscus maniculatus bairdii. Lineage (NCBI taxonomy): Eukaryota > Metazoa > Chordata > Mammalia > Rodentia > Cricetidae > Peromyscus > Peromyscus maniculatus. The sequence continues at coordinate 23,428,501 of NC_134875.1, read as the reverse complement.
CACTCTTGCATATTGACTCTTTCCCTTGTGTCGGGAATCAATGCATAGTATTTCTGTGCATGGCTTAACTTTTTCCTCATCATAGCTCTAAAAAGTCACTACATTTTTCATTAGAGAAAACCAGAGGCAGCAAAGGTTAAATAAATTACCCAAGGTCACACAGTTAGGCCATGGTAGTGCTAGGATGGTACCCAAGTTCTCTTTGAAACTGAAAGCCCCTACTGTCAGCCACTGAAGTTAACACCTCCACACTTATGCTAGCTAGATAGCTATGCTTGGGGAGAAGGGAGCTGAAACTGATGAAGTACCTCTTAGTATTTACAAGGCTCTTTGCATTGAGTATCTCCTTTTACACATACATCATCAACTTTTAGGCTATATTTAGGTAAACCTTATGAGAACATATTCAAATAATTATATTTTGGGTTCTTTAAAAAAAAGCAACTCGAATCTATGTGACTGTAAACAACCTGTTATCATTCAAATGTACTTGCTACAATAGTTCCCAATGGTTTGAATTGTTTTTAAAATGTGGCATCATTGATTAGGTGGTTGTTTTTAAGATTCAAATTAGTAATAACTTTTAGTTAAAGTTTTTAAGATTCAAAGGCATCAGGTAACTGAGGGAAATTTGGCAGCACGCTCTTAAAAGGCCTGTCCTGGCCTTTAATTTTGACAATTCTTGCATGCAGATGCAGTGGCAATAATGTTCAAGATGGGAGATTGGGCGTAGAATGAAGTGCAGCAGCAGAACTGGTTGCCATGTCAGCATCCTTTCATTCCTTAAAACAGTAGAAAAATAAAGCCAGGGCTGGTCAAAACATTGAGTGCTAACTCAATCAGAAGCTTGGGAACTCCATACAAAAGGATACACTGGAAATCCAACTAACTACTTTACCTGTGACCCAACAAAGATCTTAGAAGATCCAATTGGTTATCGGGAAGAAGGAGAGACAGAGTGTGAGTGAATGAGTGACAACAACTCTAGCAATTAATGTTTTTCTGTCTATAGAAAACCAAATGAGGTTCTGGTCTAAAGCAATTAGTATCACTGCTAATTGTGCATGTGTGGAGCAATAATACTAGGCATTTGGGGTGGCTCGCACTGATTGTTCCCTTCTTCCTCTGGATTACAAAAATCCATTCAGACAGCCAAATAATAGCAAGTACTTAGGCAAATTGTTAATTATGAGGCAGAGATAATCATAATCTTGTACATTTATGAAACTGAATATAAAATGAGGATTACCAAATGAATTGTTGCTTTATTATTTTACCAGTGACTGAAAAATATGCTAGCCCTGCAAACAGTTTTCATACATCATTCATTCAGTCCACCAGAATTCAAAAATGGCCCCATCAATATTTACCAAAGCTGTTTCTTTCCCTTCTCACCACCTGCACTTCTCTTTTCTTTCTCACTAAGACTGTGTGTAAGGTTGCTCTGACGACTTCTGCTCCAGCTCAGCAGCACCATGATAAAAATAAGAGTATGTCAGAATGGTGCTACCATATGACTTTCAAAGCAGAAAAAGAATAAAAACTATCAACACTTCTCCTATAAAAATAATTACAAGGAAAATTAATCCCTATCTTATTGACTATTCTCCTAATAATAATCCACAAAATTTTATTCACATATGAGTAAATCAAAGCTCACAGTGGAAATGGGATCTGCTCAAAGTCACTGCTCTAGGCAGTAGTGACGTAATATTCTTGCCATGAGGACACATATCCAATCTATGATCTTTGAAATACTCTCCCATATTATGTGTGATGAAGTATTGATGTCTGTCTATACCTTTTATCTCAATGAATTAAAAACTGACTACAGCATGAAAGGATGACTTTCTTCTTCTCAGTCGTCAGATAGGTCCACAGGATACTAAGATGAATATGGAAGCCAAATTCATGAAAATAAACTGGTCATTTTACAGAGGGTCTATCTAATCTATTTTTCCAAGAGCCTGTGCTAGTGGAAGAATGATAAGCTCATCACTTTTCTACTCTGATTTATTTAGTCAGGCAGAGGTATAGGTAGGCAGGAAAAGAAAACAGAGGCACTGGTAAATATTTCTAGAGCCAATAAACCTACAATAAGCCAAATACAAAACTGGTGAACACCACAACTTTAGAAAAAAATGCCAAGCAAATAGAGTATGCCATTGGGGAAAAAAAGGCCTATCATTCTCATTAACCTCTTCAGCACTGGTGACAATATGATATAGCCATGGCAACAGTGGGTACTTTCTTGGAGCATTTTCATTGTTCCTTCTTCCCCACAGAAAATAACTTTCTTGTGTCTGGTTAGATTTGTTCTCCAGCAGAGCTCATATGACCAAGGCCTACTGCTAATGGGGTTACTCTACCTTTTAACCCCGTAGGCACGTTGGTCCAATGGTTCTGTAGGCATGTAACCCCATAGGAAATGTTGGTTCAATTGTTCTGTAAACCACCATCTATCTTAGGAAGACACAGGCATGCCTAAGCACTGTAAAGACTTGGTTGATGGTGGGGATCTTCTTACCCAGACATTCTTCTATGTTATCTAATTTCAGCTAACTCTCAAGAGTGGTGGGGCAAGCTAAATCTTCATCCCACTTCCAAATGGGATCTGCCATTACACCCAAGACTACATGCTGCTTTAAACTAAAACAAGCCAAGTATCTATGATTTTAAAAAAATAACTATTTTGCATTGCAATTAAACTGGCAGGATATTGCAGAGTGTTTTTATTTTCTAGCTTCCTCAGGCTCAGATAAACTAAAAATGCATTGTTACTTACCTAGATGCATCTAGAATCTGAAAAATCCTCCACCTGTTAAAGGAACAGTAAAACCAATCGATAGCAAAAGCTTGCCAAGAGAATAATTAAAATAATAAAAATATCAATTTTGCTTGGATATCATATTTTTACAGTATCCCAAACAGTAAGGAAATAGTTCATGGGTAGCTTTCCCATTTTGTTCCCCATTAGCTCATCTCCAGCAAATAGGGACATTCCAAATCACGAGGCTGAAAAGAGCATGGCAGCATTGATAACCAATCCTCTGCATTGCTGTTGGCATAAAATGATGGATCTACCACTTGCACTAACTTTATTCTCTTTCTCCGGGGCAGTGGGAAACTAAGCAAGGAGAAAAACCAAGAAACCCAAACCCAGACCAAGTCTAACCCTGTAGCATGGATGAAATGGAAAGAGTTCATTGAAAGTACTGAGGAGAGATTTTTAACATCATTGGAAATATATAAACACGGATAAAAGAGATAAAAAAAAAACCTTTTAGACTTTGCATATACTCTTAAATGAGATGAAAATTCAAAGCATGCATGTATACACAGACAGACAGACAGACAGACAAACAGACACACACACACACACACACACACACACACACACACACACACACACGCAGTGAAAAATAATTCCTTTCTGTAGTGACTGCCACCCAAACAGATGTCCATCAAAGTAAGTAAATAATAGCTCATTTATAAAACTTGCTTAGATCTTTCTCATAACACAAGTCTTAGGATTCACAAAACATTAACTCTACAGTGTAAAGTTCTTTTAGTTTTTTTTGCATTTGCATTTGTGTGTGTGTGTGTGTGTGTGTGTGTGTGTGTGTGTGTGTATGGAGGTCAGAGGACAATTTGCAAAAGTTGTACACCCAGGGGATTAAACTCAAGTCTTTAGGCTCAATCACAAGCTCCTTGAGCACTGAGCAATCTCGCATGTGTGAACTTCTCATATGAACAGCATCTCTGAAGTTGTACCCTGGGCACTTTGTGACTCAGTGAGCTTCCTGATTTTAATTAGACCATAACAAGGGCCATTATAAATTTTTACACTTTTTTGTGCACAAAAAAAATGTTATAAGGGCCTGTGAGTTTTTATGGGAGAAATGTCTTTTGATATAAAAAATGTTTCATTTTTATATGAAAAATCAGTGCAGGTTTCTGTTAATAGCGTAGCCAGTAGCAGAGCCTTGTCTGCATCCTCACTTGGGAAACAGTAGATGAATTTTTAAAAATACTGAGTCCTGGGTATAGTTAGACCTCACTTACCTGCTTCTCAGTTGTTAAGACTGCCAGGGAAACAAGTGTTATGAGAAACCAACATGATATGCCTGTTGAGTTCTGACACTCCATCTTTTAAACAAGATACCCCCCACAAATTAGCTTGATATTCAAAGCCCAATGTATTCTCTTCCACTCCAGTCACAAAAGGAAGAAATTTAGAGTATACTATTCCGCCTCATGACATAAAATCCTTATACAATGAAGACAGCTTAGGAGCCCTTTTACCACACTTGGTCTGGTGAACAAAAGAAAATACAACTTTGGATAAAAATACAAACAAAAACCCCTAACAAAAACAGCAATAAGAAAAAATGAAAAATGAAAACAAGACCACATGTTAATTTTTTTTAGCTCCAGTAAATTCCAAAGCAAAATATACAGTAGTTTCAAAAACCATAATTTCCATTATACTATCTTAATGGAAATCCTCAAAATGATGTAAATATTTCCATTGATTTACTGATTTGTATCAGAGCTGGGTTAAAATTTACTTCAATCAAGAGCCATTATCTCTTCAGAGTATCATTTTTTTTTTATTTCTAGGCAAAGTTCCCTCGTATGTGTTAATATTTTCCAAGTGATTGCTTTGATAAGACTTTAAGGAGCTCACTGTCTTACCTGATGTCCAGCCAGCCAGAGGTGCAGTATTCAATGATGATCCATGAAGATGTTACAGGTACACCGATCAAATGGGTGGACAGTCATTGCAAGTGACCGAAGACCATAGGGGAAAGGTTAAAGAGAGAGAGAAAGAGATGCACACTGATTAGAAGAAAAGGAATTAATTTCAAATTTTATTTCATACAAATGTACACATACTCTCTCTTTGGGATGGTTCTCAAATGGAATCCCTTAAAAAGATCCTTTAATCATGAAGTCATTCAAACTGTATTTATTATCCATTATGTGCCAGGAATTGCTATAGGATTGAACAGTGGATAAAACAAACAAACAAACAAACAAACAAATCCTTCCGTTCTGCAGGCTCTGCAATCTTGTGGAATATTTTGTGGGCCATATACTTGAAATAAGAATTTTCCAGAAATATACCACATGTGAAAGCATTTCTCCTGGTTTTATTTATTCTTTATGTATGGAGAAAATAACAAATGGCATCACAGTCAACATTTTTAGTAGAAGAACTGCTTTCTGATTAGAAGGAACACTAAGTTATGGTCTCCTCCCCCTAAAAGCCCTTCCCACAGGCTGTCCTAAGCCTCCCTGGCTTGCATTTTGAAAGGCTGTGAAAACAGGAAGTCTCTCAGTAGCACTGTCAATAATAGCTCAGTCAGTTCCACATCTTAATCCAGTTTTTCTCATTGACTGTTATTGTTTTCTCTAAGAGGTGGCCCAGGTGCCATGCTGAGATGAGACCCATTAGTCCCCAGCAAGCCCCATCCTGGGAAAACAGCAGACCTGGGAAGACAAAGGAGACAGGGATACTGGGCTAAATTCAAGGAGATGGGAATCAACCTTCAAATGTTGGCAATTTTCTAAAAATGGCAAGTTAGTAGGGAAAGTAAAAGAGGGAAGTGAATTCAGAACACATCACTGGAATAATGGGAATGTGAGAGTATCTGAGATTTTGAAATTTTAAAGAGGAATTCATCTTTTCTTTGCAACTATTTCATACATGTATACAATGTATTTTATTAGATTCCTCCCATTGCTCTTTCTTATCATCCTATCTATCCTGTTGAGCTCCCTCTTTCCCCAGTTACAACCATTCTTACTCTCATGCCATTTATTGTGACCCCCTGAGTTAAATTGGGGTAGATTGCATGAGCATGGATGATGGGGCCTATTTTACAGGAGTTTGGGACACTTAGAAGTGCCGATACCACTGAGGAAAATGACTTCAGATGGGATTCATTTTAACTGGGAAACTCAAACTACAGCATCTACCTTTGGTGTTTATAGTATTAGGTTTGCTGCTTGCGGTTTCAGAAATAAAATTAAAGCAATTCACTTTGATATTAAGACCCAAATCAAGACTTTAAGAAGAGCAAAATAGAATAGCAATGTAGGAGCTCTTGCCCAGGAATCAGGATCCCTGGTTTATGGTCTTGATTTGATCTTGGGTGATGATCTTCTCCATTGTTTTTCTTGAGAAGATTCAGGAGATGAAATAGTTCAACAAGCTAGTGTCTTACCCACTCATTACCAAGCCTACTACCTTTACCTTCCATTTTTGAGCTGTGTTAGTTGAAAATATACCAATCTCTAGTTGTTTTTTCAATAGGAGGTCAGAGACCCAGCACTCCTGCATTCACAAGCAAAGGAGACATAGGCAGGACAACAGTGTCCAAACTGAAATGCGGCCAAAGATCATTCTGTTCGGGAAAACAGCTCTGTGTAAATATACAAAGTGGCTGGTTCTTTGTGATGAAAAATTTACATAAAAATTTGAAAACTACCTGCTCGACTCTCTTGCCTACCAAATGGGACAAGTATAATGTCTGTAATCATAATGATATTCGAGATACATACAAAATATATTGTTATGAGTGATGCTCATTTAGAAGAGAATGTAATCCAGTCTGAGCAGAAACCTGGTGCCTTTTGTAAGCAGGCCAAGGAGTTTGAGTATAGAAAGGTAGTTCTCAAGTTACTTGTAATGATTTGATGCAATTATACACAGAAACCCGGTGGCAGAGGACAGGAATCAGAGTCAACAAGCAAAAAACTTTTTTTGTCCAGGAAGAAGACCAGATAAGACAACAGTCCAAAATGATAGTGACTGAGGCAGACCACAGGAATACCTCCCAGGCCTGTCACTGAGTCATCTTTCTCGGGGAACAGAACCAAGTTGTCAAAACCATGCTCAAAAAGACTTCTATGTCAATGGCCACAGTGAAATGAACCACATTTTGTGGAACCATAGTATTGTGGAGAGATGTGCCCTAATATCTGTGTTATACTGTTTGACCACTTTGTATTATTCTTCAGTCTATGCCAAGTCCACATGAAATCATGCACACTGCATCAGACAGGGTACTTCACGGCTGGGCCGAGAAGACTGCAATCCAGGTCAACCTTCCTAAACTGTGCTTTTGGAGTATCTGTTTTAATTCCTCAAGGTCTAGCCTTTGCCACAACTGCGAAGTCCTCTAAGTTTGTTTTGGTTGTTTCTTTCACAGTAACTCCCTTTCTCTAAGACACTCAAGTTGGTTTCCAAACTTACCTTTGTGTCTTTATATTTTCTGCCAGCCAACAAGGATTTCAAACTGTTTCTTTTTTTAAATTTGGGCAACAGTCATAGGAATACAGAACCTTTTAGAACCACAGTAATTACTCTTCATTGATTTTGCCTTCAACCTTCTGACAATTAGGAAGGTTTTTTTAAAATATACCCTCTAATAACAGAAGGCATAACACAGATCTACTTATAGTGAAGTGTTTCATTCATAGCTACTGGTTCCTTATTCCCTATATTCAACAAAGGAAGGGAGAAACAAATACTATATAGTACAAGGAGACAGAAAGAAGCTTGGACTAGAACTAAATAATTAAGGTCTTCATTCCAGACCTGCCATTATCTGGCTCAGAACTTTGATAAGCCCGTTCCTAATCAGAGAAGTTAGTTGACTAGGTCCCTTTTCCAAGTTCTCTATTCTCTCTAATATTCTAAGACTCTGTGATAAACTTGGCATAGTCAGGAACATTCCCATGAACTATACAGCCTAGGTCTCATAAACAGAAACACTAGACAGAAAAACTCCTCAGTTTTTCTAAAAGACCCCATGCCAAAAGCTGGGTAGACAAGTTGGTCCTCACTTGTCTACTCTTCCTGTCAGATCCCCAGACAGCACACTAAACCCCCAGACATCTGTGCATGGCCATGCCCAAGAATTTCCATGACACTGGGAGCACAAGCAAGGAGATACCTAACTTGGGCATATTAAGCCAATTTAAGGAACACTATTGATGACTTAGCATGCTACATCTCTGAGGTTATAGTTGTTGTGAGCTATAAACTTAAAAAGTAATATGGACACATCAGTTCTTTGGGGGTGGCAAATCCTTTCGTTACCACCTGTAATGATAACAAAGAGTCAGCACCTATCTCAAAATGCCTATTACATCATGTCTGAGTCAGAACACAAATGGCTGCTATAAACAAGTGATACAGAAAGATATTTTGGGCATTACCCATTAATCTTGGACATTTTAGATCTGAGGGCCCTATCCACTTGCTCTTCCATACCCTGACTACCATAAGTCTAGATTCAGTCTCTGTGTATCTACCCCTGGAATGAGAGTGTATAAAGAGTCACTCTAAGGACTGTGTGACATCTTTTAGGGACTATTGGAGTCACTCAATCTTTTCCTGATACTGAGATCCTTCTGGGGACTGGGATTCAGCAGAGAGTACAGAAGTGGTGGAGCCAAGCCCAAGACCTATCTTAATAGTATGTCACTCACACTGTGTCTGCTAGAGTCTGCTTAGAGGTAGCAAGCAAGCATCTTCTCTCAGACACAATCACACCACACTTCAGAACAACTAAAGACCAAGGGCTGCAAAAGACTGGAAAACAACTACAAAAGACACCAGGGATGTTTCATTCTTTTTCTCTAGTAGCTGTTAATTTATAAACACCCTTTTTATGCTTCTTGCTAACTTACGTTGACTACTTCACTCATTATCAATCCGATTCTTTTATTCCTTTCATTTGAAGAACAATGCCAAATACCTGGGCCCTTTATTGCTGAAGCACCAATCATGTTTTGGAAACAAAGTGGATCTGATGAGAAAAATTGCTGCGCAACCCCTTTCAAATAAGAATTTTCTTCTCTGCTGCTGGTAAATCAGTCAGTTCTCAGCTGCAGATGCCTGCTCTCAGCTGTTTAGTGTCTGCGTTCCTGGCAGACCACCCTCTTTTTTCCTCCCCCACTCTCACACACCAGAATTTAGTAAAATTCCTCTATTTTGGCATCATAAGAGTGCCCTCTAGTGATGATCCAATTAAGAACCTGGGGACCAAGGAATTCTTAGGTTATGGTGGGAAATGGGTTTGTTCTTAACTTGCCCTTGACCATCTGAAGGCATCTACAGCACCTGTTTATCAATTCAGTCTTTCTCAAAGCAGGGAAATGAGTGTAATAGAGTAAACAAAACCGAATAAAGTGTAGGGACACAGACCTTAGAAAACCTAACATCCTGCTTCTTGAGAAGTATTAGCATTCATGATGCAGGACCCCTGTATGAGTTATAAAATAAGTATGCAGACACAAACTGACTCATCAGTTGAAATCTAGCAACTATTTTCATACAATCCTTAAGAGTTCCCTGTGGGGAAACATCTGGGGTTATGTGATGGGACCTAGGAGTATGTTTATCAATTTGTTCACATGAATATTTTTCAACAGAAAGGAAAGAACCAAGAGTCCCTTAGAAATTTCCCCAAGTATACCAGGCTTGCCATCCACTGTAAGAAAGACTCGAAAAAAGTCATTTACAATATGTAATATAATATAAAATTAATATAAGGAAGTACTTGGGGTCATTGCCTCCCATTTTACATCCAGGTTTAAGAGTTTATGGTCTGGAAGATCCACGGTGCATGCTATTTTAGCACCAGTTCAAATCAGCAAAAAGGTTTCCACTGTATCTTTTATAGTCAATGATGCAGGGCACTACAACTTTATTGTATCCATAATATTTTATGTTGACACAGACAAAAAGTGTGGCAAATTGCCAGCATGGAGTATAATTGCTTCATTAATATGTTAGCATGTTTCACCACAGGGACTGTAAAAAGGTCCCTAACAAGTAATCGTTTGGCCAGTGCTAACATGAGGATTGAGATCATTCCCAAGAAATGTTTAGTGAAGTTGCTAACAGGATCAGACTCATGGGATGATGCGTTCTAGATATATGGCACTCCTTTTCATCAGGGGGCTTAGGTTTCTGATGAAGTCAAATCATGATGAGAACAGTGGATCTGATTGGAAACTTCATTCTAGCTGTCCCAAAACGAAGAGTTAATTGTGAACTGAAGTTGAGTGAGCAAGGGTTCTGGCAATTGTGTTTGAACCCCAGCTCCTCATCTTTGGTTACTTCAAATTGTCAGGCTCAGTTTTGTTTTGTTTTTTTTTTTCCAACAAAACTGGGAGCCCTTCGTGATCTGCAGCAAATCCCAAGTGACCCATAAAATATCTATTCAATTTAATAATCTTCATGAAAAAGGAAGGAAGGAGGGAGGGAGGGAGGGAGGGAGGGAGGGAGGGAGAGAAGGAAAGAAGGAAGGAAGGAAGGAAGGAAGGAAGGAAGGAAGGAAGGAAGGAAGGAAGGAAGGAAGGAAGGAAGCTAGCTAGTTAGCTACATCATCTTATTCAAATGTTTTCATCTTATTCAGATGTGATGCATGGGATCAAGTAAATGAAACATTTGGGTAATGGTCTTCATCATTATTTAAAAGCAACTGTGACAAGGACTTTGATACGCCACTGTTCTTCTTGCCTCCACTTACCCAGCTAGTGCCTTCTGCAGAAGTTGGGAGCTGAGAGATCATGTTTTTATTCACATTTAGGAAGGTGAGAGAATGAAGCAGAAGCTGAGTGAGGCTATAAAACCTCAAAGCCTGGCCTCAGTGATGTACTTCCTCCAATGTGAAAAACAAATAAAAAACACATTTCTGGGATTGTTCTCTAAATAACTACAAAAACAAAACAAAAACCTTTAAAGGTACCATAATCTCCTCAAACAGCACCACCAACCACAGACCAAGTGTTTGAATACATGAGCTTATTGGTGGACATCATCTCTGATTAAACACACAACACCTACCAAACAGAAATTACTATTTTATTTTGACGCCTGCTGCCATGCCTCCCCTGTCATTATGGACTTGCCCTCTGGGACCATAGGCCCAAATAATCTTTTTTTTCTGTAAGTTGCTTTTGATCATGGTATTTTATCACACTAATCAAATAAATAAATAAATAAATAAATAAATAAATAAATAAATAAATAAATAAATAAGTGAGTGAATGAATGGATAGATAGATAGATAGATAGATAGATAGATAGATAGATAGATAGATAGATAGATAGATAAATGATAGAGCTGATATAGTGCTCCTAGTCAGATTTTCCCTGCATTATCTATTGGAGCATTTCTTTTGAATGATTAATAAAAGTTTTGTAGACTGTAGGCAAAATCAGGACCAAAAATACTCAGTGTCTTTGTCCTCCAAAATATTGGGCACAAAATACCAAAGTACAGGAAACATTAGAAGAGTCTGCCAGAGAAATACATGTTTTCCAGAATTACTGGGACTTATCCCTGGATGACGAATAATAACATCCATACCATTAACTAACATGTAACTAGTACTTACTCTATGCAGACACTATATGCTTTCCAGGAACTGTTTCACCCAGACAAGGAGTCTAAACTTAATATGCAGATGAGGAAACCACACGATGGGATGTGGAGATGGCGCAGGGGGGAAATGCACTTGTTCAGCCAGCCTGACAACCTGAGTTTGATCCCCAGGACCTATCTCAGGAAAAAGAAAATCAACGCTCTCAAGCTTTCCTCTGACCTTGGCATGCACAAATACAAACAAACAAACAGTAAATAAATAGATGCAATTAAAAACATAATTCAAAGAGAATGGAAAAATGCAGCTCAGAGAGACTAGCACAGTAAGTGGTAGAGTCTGCATTCAAATTCAGAATCCTAGGATGCCTGTCCCCAAGCTCATTAGCCACTAAGTTGTTCTAACTGAAATTGATTTTACCTTCACTGTAATGCTGTAAGGTAGACACCATTGTCATTTCACAGTGAAGACAGACGGACCTCAGAAGGCAACTTACTCAAGGTCATATAGCTAGTGAAGCCACTAGGACAGAAATATTCAGTCTGCCAGCCCCAAATATCAGGCCTTACACATTAGACTCTGTGTTTGTCTCAATGTTGCCCTGATATTGAAAGGGTCATTGTATATAATCATGCTAGGCATAGAACACTTCCACTGAGAGCTGAGGCTAGCACACTCCAAAGTACTTCCATGTTTCTCAAGGGACTGTTTTTCATTTTGAATTCCAAGGTAGAGTGCAAACCACTTGAACACAAGGAGACTAGATGAGAACTCAGTGTAAATCTTCCCCAGAGCTGTATTGTGCCTTAAACATAAATCAAGTGGCTGTGGGTGGGCCAGGTACCTTCAGGGAAAGGGAATTGGCAGGCAGATCAGGTCTCTCTGGAACAGTGAATAGAGCTGCCTTTTTTCTATTGTTCCTATATTTTTATCAATACAAAAATATGATTATGGTGGAGAGGCAGAATCCAGAAATGTAGGGCAAGGATACCAATGTACAGAGGGAACGGGCTGGAAGAAGAGTATGTGCCTTATTCTAAAAAGCCCTGTGTGATTACTGTGGGAAAAGGGTGAGTGGATGCCTTGAGAAATAATAGGTGTTGGTACTACACGGCGGAGTCCATCCACTAGCATGTCAAACCAGGCCATGAACAACTTGACAGCAACTTAATGTTAAACTTCCTAAAACAGGAAGGTATCCTTAAGAGACCATCAAACCCAAACTCGTCATTTATCACCTCTGAGAGAGAGAAATATCTATAGAGGTTCAAAGATTTCAGCATGGGCCCCCAAACAGTCTCCTAGCCCTTATGACTTTTAGTTGAGGAGTTTAAAAAGCACAAATATTTTCTCTTAAAAAGACAAGAAAAAACTCCAGGAGTCCCTGCAAGAGGTATAGGAGCAAAACGGCCAGGAGGAAGCTGGGATTAGAGGTTGTGGAATGAAGACCAAGCTTTCTTTTCTAACGGTGACTGTAAGATGTTCTTTCCTCACTTCTTGCTCAGGCCAGGAAACTGAGCCTTGAAGAGATGAAGCACCTTGCCCAGTGGAGCACAGTGAACACACAGAGAAGGAAGCTTCCAGGCTGCTCTCATTCCAAAGACTGTGGGATTTTCACAAAAGAGGTATGGAACGAACACATTTCTCTTTAGCTACATTCCTAGTACAAAATAAGTGCCTCCATGTTGAATTTTTATTTGACTTTGTAATTTCTGTAACGAAGCTGATCCAATGGATCCTTGGATAGTGCCTTGCTCTCAGCCTATTGAGAACACTTTGGCAGCCTTTATTATCTGGACTCAAGGAAAACAGATGTCATCAGAACAGCCTGTCAAGTCAAGTGCTTTTTAACCACCCCCATGTGAACTGGTGTGCCACCTCAGGCTGCTAAGGCCACCTCCCTGAGACATAAGAGATGCTGATCATGGTATCCAAGCTTCCAATGTACTGGGATGATGCTCTCAGAGTGTCTTCATACTGAAAAGCAAGAGACCTAGATGACATCTGCATCCAGAGATACTTTCTGAATATCTTCATACCTACTGGTGCAAGAAGCCCCACCTCCATTCACTAGTGATGGCCAGGTAGTAGTAGATCAGAGTCTGACAGACACTAACATTCTCAGCATATTCCTAAAGAATGGAAGAAGAATTTGGCGGTGCTTACTTGAAGTTAGACTTGCTGACTTGCTAATTACAGAAGTGGCCCCTCATTTGGCCTGCTCATTCTTCCTCATCAAAATGGGCAGTGCTCTGTATCACAGTCAAGGCAGAAAGCACCAGCGAGCTGGTTTTGTGAAAATCAAATCCTGGTTTCCCACTGACATGTATTACGATCAATCTCTAGCAACCCAACTTTTGGCAGTTGCCCTTCACACTCTGGCTTTAAGCTACTCTGGCCCTAACCCTCATCAGATGGGTAATGATCTGGAAACACACAAGAGCTACTCCTCTATAGGAGGCCCAATTTAAAAGGACCTTTCTCTAGAGAAGCCCTTGGTGCCTGTACCTTACATTTGACATGGTTGTCTCTCCAAACTAAAGGCATATCTCCCTTTGATTCAAAATTTATCTTCCAGTTCTTCTGAGATATGTATGCTTAATAGTTTTGTTTCCCATACAATTTATCTATTTGAAGTATACAACTTAGTGGTTTTCAGTGTACTCACAGAAATATACAATCGTCATCAAAAACATCTTGTCATTTCCAAAAGAAATCCTTGAAATTTTAGATCTACCTGTCCTATCCTGTTGTTCTCCCAGACCTGACTGCCATAAATGTAGTTCCAGGCTACGGATTTGTCTTTCTGGGACATTTCAAATAAAAACAATCATATGGTAGTAGTTGCCCTTTGGGCCCAGCCTTTTCTACTTAGCATATTGATTTCAAGGTTCATCTGTGTTATACATTACACTTGTCCCTCCCTCCTTCCTCCCTCCCTCCCTCCCTCCCTCCCTCCCTCCCTCCCTCCCTCCCTCCCTTCCCATAACCAAAATGCTCTATTACCCCGTATCCAAAATTTTAAGGAGTAAAAGTGTCTAAACAATTCTATCCTCACTCCCTTATCAAGTTAACAGAACTATCCTGAGTACATCCTGGGCTACAATTATTACTAGCACTATGATTATAGAGATGGACTGAGAAATACAGTGGACCCATTCTTGCATTCATTTATTCATTCATTCATGTATTCATCAAACACCCTATTGGATGTCTCTTATGTACTAGGAAAGGTTAGGCACATGGAATGTAAGACTGGTTTAAGATAAGACCCATGCCTTCCATGACACCACAGTGAAACAAGAAGCATAGGAAACCATGCATTATAAGGGGTAGTTCCATCAGACATTGTAGCTGTCCTGCCTGGCCCAGGTCCTGCCTGGTCAGGACAAATCTCTCCCACTCACGTCCCCCAAGTAAACACACAGAGACTTATGTTACTTATAAACTGTATGGCCATGTCAGGCTGCTTGGTATCAGTTCTTATATCTTAAATTAACCCCTTTCTATAAATCTATACCTTGCCACGTGGCTCATGGCTTACCAGTATCTTACATCATGCTTCTCCTTGTGGTGGTTGACAGCGTCATCCTGCCTCAGCCTTCCACCTCCCAGCATTCTCCTCCTCCTTGTCCCACCTACACTATCCTTCCTGCCTGGCTACTGGCCAATCAGCATTTTATTTATCAATCAATCATAGCAACAAGACATAACTACTGAAAATACCTATAAACTATGCTGTGTCCATTTGCCATTCACAGCTAAGAACTGGGTTCCTGACTCCACAGATGTTTGTGAAAGAACGCAGTTAGGGAGGAGAAAGTAGTCAGGAATTTGGGAGGGTTTTATACATGTTCTGCATTTTTAAATTGAGGTGAATCCATGCCATATAATATATGAATGGTTTAAAGTATGGAATTCAATGGGATTTAGAATAGTCATATATTGTCAAGCCATCACCTCTATCTAGTTCCAAAACATTTTCATCACCTCAAAGGAAACCTTGTACTCATTAAGCAGTTACTCCATCTCCCCCTCCACTCAGTGTGCAACGACCACAAATGTTTTCTGTCTAAATGGATTTGCCTACTGAGATTATTCATATAAGCAAAATCATAAAATTTGGCCTTTTAAAATCTGGCATATCTCACTACTTAGCATAATGTTTTTGAGATTGGTTCACGTTATAGCATGTACTACAATTTTGATCCTGTTTATAGCTGAACAATACTCCACTGGATGAATACACCACATTTTGCTTGTCAATTCACCCACTTCTGAGTATTTGGGTTGTTTCTGTTTTGCATGGTCACACTTCATGCCACTATGAAGATTCATATGCAAGTTGCTGTAGAGACATGTGTTTTCATTTCTCTTAGATTTAAACCTAAGGGGAGAACAGTGAATCATATGGTAATAGCATGTTTGACTTTTTGAGAAACTGCCAAACCCTTCTGTACAGCAGCTGTACCATCTTACATCCTCATCAGTATTGTACAGGATTTCAGGTTCTCCCGGAGCTTTGGCTTTATTTTTAACTCTCAGAGAAGAGTTCCATTAAATTGGAGACACCCAATTAGCCCAAATGATTGGCTGTAATGCTGGGCATTTGGATCTGGGCCTCTTAATTAATGCTTAGGCCAGCAGGAGAAACAAAGCAAACAAGGACAGAATGGGAGTGGGGGCTCTCCCCTCCTCCACAGCCCAGGAGTGTCTCTTGTGCATGCTTACATTCTAAAGGCTGGAGCTAGCAGGTCCACTCAAATGTTGTGAACCGTCCTCCAGGCCTTGTCTGTGGGATTCACAGCACCCAGTTCAGCAGAAGACCTAGAGAGGAAGGTTCTTGGCTGTAAGAACAAAGGACAGAGAATCCCACGTGATTTTAGGAGAGAAATGTCACAGAATCAATACCGAATATGGCAAAGAAAGAAAGAACAGTGATGCCTTCTCTGTTCCATGAGAAATTCAAAGTTTCAGTGGGTTCTGCAGGCTATTAAATACCGTGGTATTTGACACTGGCTGTGATGTGGATTTAGGAAATAAATAATAATGATGAATAACTAGCTCTCAAGATGATGGCATGTGAGTATATCACTGAAACTTGCCCCTTATGGCCTGTCTCTCTCCTTCAGTGATCAGACAGCTGGATGGCTACTGAATCCATGGCTCCTGCAGTCTGTATCACTCTATGGGCAGTTCAGCCTCATTCTGAGATGCCATTAAATCGTTCAAGCCATTCCATGCTATTTTCAGGCACTAAAACTGTCACTGTCAGGATGACATACCTCTTACCATCCAGGAAGGACTGAGGCACAATTACAAAGTCCCTCTTCAACAAGTTAAGAAGAAAGGAAAGAAAGCCTCCAGGTAGAATCTTGATGATCTGGATCAGTTTCAAAATCATTGACTCTTCAATAAACTGAGATTTTGATGAGCAGATTTGAAATCATATTAGGAGAGGCAATTTTTTTCCGGTGTATGTGTGTGCAGATAAGAGGTCAATCCTCTAGGTGTCATTCCTCAGGAGCCATTCATTTTGACTCTTTGAAACACGAGGGATTTTGTTTGTTTGTTTCGTTTTGTTTTGTTTGTTTATAGGACCTGGGCCTCGCCAATTAGGTTTGGTTGGTGGGTCAGAGAGTCCCTGGAATATGTCTGTGCCTCCAGTGTTGGGATAGATGTCTGGATAAGACTGGATTCTACTCATATATTTCAACTCAAACAACCTAGAACACATCAGATCAAAGAAATAAGTTTATAAAAAAGCAAACCAAATATCAAATATTTGTAAAATATAAAGCACTACCTTTTGCTAATAATTTTTGTTTTTTCAATTTTGTTTTTCATATAACTTGTTTCTGTGTTATTTGTGATAACATTTAATAAGTGGATTATCCTCATTTAAAATTAATTAAAACATGTTGAAATTTTCAGTTTTAAATATTACTACTTATATCCCATATAAGCAAAAACAATTTCGAGTACTTAATAATTTGGAGAAGGGGAATAAAGGGATCCTGAGGCTGACAAGCATGAGAACTGCTGATAATAAACTATTTCTCCCTTTAATTTGCTACATAGCACTAGCTGGAATCAACTTTGTAATCCTCCTGCTTATAACTCCTGGATGCTGCTGATTATAGGTATGCAGAATGATGCCCAGAGCTAGAACATAATTTGGATGGGACTTGTGTTCTGAAGCCCTGAGATTCTGAGTGTTGGCTCAGAGTAATGGAAGTCATCCTGTTTGGAACTCTGAGGGGCCAAGATTGAAAATGAATAATGGGAGTCCAACCCCTTCATTGTAGAGACCATGGAACATAGGGAAGGCAACGGTTATGGGTGTGTAACTCAAAAAGAGCTGAGGTCACATCTGGATCTTCAATGAGCCTCTTTGTAACCGGTGGCCTCAAAACTAACACTGGCACCTTCTACTTGTTGAGCTCTCCATCTGCATAGCACTGTGCTAAGAAACACTGTGCCTTAGGAAGCCAAAACCAAGCTCCATCCATACCCTCAAAACTTCCACTCTATAAGTACAATTGTTCTACATGCTCGACATTTGCAAAACTGACCTAGAAATGCAGGCAACAGTCTATCCTTGCTCCTTCACCATATTCATCTTTGAGTCAGGTCAGCCTTGATCTCCCTAAGATAAAGAATTCAACCAAGCACTGACTTCTTTAGACATCTTGATAAGCAGCAGGCAACCCACCAGGGAATGGATTTTTGAGAAGCCAGGAATCAATTAATTTAATCAGGTCCCTGTATGGTTCAAGGAAAGGTCACACGGCTGACAACTGGAAAGCTATCTTGGCAGCTTGCCACATGGTGACTCCACAGAGCGTGTCTGGTGCCCACCACCCTCTCACCCTACACAAACATCCCTCCCTCTGAAAAGACTCTGCTGGGAAGGGACATGCTGAAAATGCCTTTAGCTAATCCCCATATCACTAGAGCAGTAGCAGCAGCAGGACAGAGAAGCCCTGAAAGAGTCCCCAGCAACTGCTCACTTGCATCTCAGAATAGCAGTGGTAGGATGGCCAAAGGAACCAAGGCAGTCAGGAAGCTAACCCAGAGCTACACATCAGAATCACCAAGGAGGCGAACGAAACAGCACACCCATAGAACTCGGTTCCCAAGGAGAGCCCCATTTGTTAGATAGCACTGACTCCACACTGTGTGTGTGTGAGACGGGGGGGGGGGGGGGGGGCGGGGGGGGCGGGGGGAGTGAGGGAGAGAGAGTTGGGAAACCAGTGAGCACCAAACATTCTCATTTTATAGTTAGGGAAACTAAGAGAAGGGGGAAAAATTTACTTTAGGGCATATTAAGAGTTCAAGAAATAGCTGGAATGTGAACCACATCACCAGGCTCCTAGTCCAGTGCTCTTACTACAATATCATACTGTGGAATGACTGAGTGGAGGACGAGTGTAGGCACATAAACCTGTATCATGCACGTGTATGGAGGGGAGAAAGTAAGGGGTATTTAGTAACAACCAAGCCCTTTTTGAATTGATTCATGCTTTTCCTTTTAATTCCTCCTCTTTTCTTCCAAACTGGCCATCGAAATCCAGGCTCTCAATTTACATGGATGAGGAATCCATGGACAAGAGTGGAGAAGGGAATTCTTCCAGGTCGGATTTTAAGATCCAGATCTCCATGCTTTTTCCTGCCTGTGTTCCTCCCACTCCATTTTCACCCCTTAGTCACATCCTGAGAGAAATATATGGTTACCGATAGCATTTCATTAGTAATCCTCCTACTGAGAGGCAAGCATTGTTAGAAGCCAGCACACTTCCTGATTCTATAGCACCAGCCTGCCCTGGGAACTCTGCTGCCTGACCATTTCCAATATGAGTTCAAATTTCAGGGTTTCCCTGGAAATATCTGGGAAGCCAATGCTGCTAATGCAGATAAATGATGGCAAAACTAAAAGGGTAGTGTTGTCATGAAATAAATTATTTGCATAGGTGGAACTTCTCTCTTAATTGGACTATTTTAAAGTTACAATTTGTTTTCTGGCCTTTATGTATAATTAAATATAGATGTTCTTGGAGCTTAATGTCAGTTTAAATTTCAGCCCTCGGAAAGTAATTTGTTTGCATGTTCAATGAACAAAACATTTCTTATCGGTTTCAAAGACCGAGGTTCATGCATCATAAATCAAGGTTGCCTTTACGAACGCTAAAAAGGTCAGGCAAAGTAGGCTTCTAATTCTAGTGTAGTCATCCTCTAAAAGTGAAAAATTAAGCTTCTGGTGATCATAAGTACAAAGATGACTTATTTTCTTTAGGAAGCATGTATAGGGAAAATACAATTAATCTTACTTTGGTGCCTAGTCCTTACACACAAGCCAGCTAAATGATGCCCGTTATGTCCTTTTGGATGAAATAACCTGGAAGAAAACTTGTTTTTCTTTCAATGCCTCAGTTTTCTTATATTCCATTGAAATGTACTTCTAAAGTTCTTTCTGTTATGACAGGGTAATATAACTATTCAGGGAAGAGCTAGCCCTATAGTAGGCATTAAAGGATGTTGATTTGTCCTAGCAAGTAGTTCATAAAGCTTCAAATACTTTAGGTCAGGCAATCAACAAACACATTGACCTATCAGTTCTTAGAAAATCTCCTTCTGCCTTTCCTTGCTGTCCTCTACTATCAGGAAAATCGTCAAATGTCCCACCCCTTTATCCATAGTGTGAAGGTTAGTCCCATTCTGTTGGAGAGCTGTGTAGCTCAAGGAACTTCTAGTGTAATGTTTGGTGCCTTGGGGTTCATCTTTTAATGCTGCCTATGAAGCAGAAATTGTTCCTTGACAATATATAAACAAGATATATTGTCAAGTGAGAAGAAAAATGGGGTATTAAACAGGATATCCAGTAGGATTTTATTCCTCCAACTGACAAGTGAGCCAGTTGACCCCTCTTTCTGATGTGGCCTGAATTTGACTAATCCAGAGCTGCTTGCTTGCCTTTGCCCCTTTTTTTGCCATTATTGCTTTTGTTTTTGTTTTGTGTTGTTTTGTTTTCGAGAAAGGCGTTCTCTGTGTAGCCCTGGCTGTCCTGGAACTTACTGTGTAAATCAGGATGGCCTCGAACTCACAGAGATCTGCCTGCCTCTGCCTCCCTAGTGCTGGAATTAAAGGTGTGCGCCACCATCACCTGCTGCCTTTGCCTCTTAAAGTCAGCACAAAAGAGTTTTAGAAGCTACCTCACAGATGTGTCCAATGGATGCTCTGTCTTACCTTTGTTTAAATTTGAGCCATTCACATTTACAGAAATGTTTTTATGGTTGTCTTCCAATTCTGAAAATAGTTAGGAAAATGGGATCGGGAACATTAGAAATCTTGAGAGTCTAAAGATTAGAAAATCTTCATACTAGAAACAATAGCCATGACTGAATGGTAAGAATGGAGACATCTAAAGAGTATCAATGTTGACTCTGGACTGGGGTGATGTGATAGACTCCAGCTAATGCTAAGTGCTTTATGGTCTTTTCTCATTTAATCAGAACAATCAAACATTAAAAAATACAATTATCTCCATTTTGCAAATGACACAGAACAATTAAGCTATTTACTCAAAGTAAAAGCTAAGTAGAGATTTGAGTTAGTCATTTCTTTCTGGAGCTATGAACATTATCTTTGCTTTAGAGTTATAAAAATAACTGCCTAGAGTTAGATAGTTCTGTTAAATAACCAACTTCTCTCTCTCTCTCTCTCTCTCTCTCTCTCTCTCTCTCTCTCTCTCCCTTACTAGACAAACCCTTAGCATACTAGAAGCTCTAATTTTTTTTTTTGATTTTCAAGAAAACATTCCAAGCAGTTAGACAGGCAGATGGCAGAAAAATGATAGTGATGGAACAGTCCAAGACAATAACGAGGGTCTCTATCTGGACAAAAATGGTATTGCTTTAATTGAAAGTGGAAGTATGGCCAGGAATTGATCTGTTTAACATTTTTAGCATTAAATAAAATACCCAATTATATATAAGTGAGTTCCCTTAGGATATTTTCTTATTTACATGTACCATACTTACCCTCTATGAGTTGGTTCTTTACTGGTAGGAGTGGAAGGTTGGCAATGATGCCTACAGAAACATCCTTGGAGTCTAAAAAGTAGAACTTGAGAGTTTTAACTACGGACACCGAGGCTGTCTGCACAGCATAGAGCCCTGAGATGAACACAGAAACGAAGAGCAGAAGACCAAGCGTCAAAGAAATCCCAGTTAAAGGGATAAAGAGGGAAGACAAAGACACAGAAGGAAAAATAGTAAACTATCGGTCATGTCAAGAGAAAACAGGATTTTAAAATGGGAGATAAAATAAAGTGACCAGAAATGTTGAAAACTAGAGGGGGTCAAAGCATATCCATTTGAGAACCATCACAGCTCATTCTCTTCTCTGAAAACATGACTTCTCCTTATATAGGTAAGGTTATATCTCCTCTGTTCTCATAACGTCCTATGTATACAAAGTACTTGATGTTCTCACACTGATCTCAGGCACACTCAACTTACTAGCTTCAATCACAGTAGCCTGACTCTTCACAAACAAAGGCAGCTCTGATTGAAGCCAAATCTTTATTTTTTTTTTAACAAAAGTGTCTGATTAAGGCTGGAGAGGTAGCTTTGTGGTTAAGAGCACTTGCTGCCTTTGAAGAGGACCTGGCTTTGATTCGCATCACCTACCTGGTGGCTCATAACCATCCCTAACATCAGTTAGGGATGAAGGGTGGAGGGGAAGGTGGTGGCTGGAAGTATGTGTAATAAAAGTCCCAGAGAAAGATAATGATTATAAAATCTAAATAAGAGGCAACTTATTTCTTCTTATTTCAAATGGATAAACTAAATTATATTATTTTCTTGATTTTTAAAACATACTTGAAAGATTTAAACCAAAAGCAAAAATACAAATATGAAGAGATCTTGTCAATGTCTTAGTCAGTCATCAGCTGAACAACTCAGGCATCATTGTCATTTGGAAAGGAGGCTTGTATGGGGCCAAAATCATCATTGTCTCACTTAAGGGAGTAATATCAAGATAGAGCACAGAAGGTACCTAAGTTAGGTTACAATCACTCTAGTCATGATATGTTACAGAGTCTCTTGGGCAACAGGTCAAGGATCAAGGAAGTCGAACCAGGTATCAAGAAGATTCAAAGACTCCAGTATCTCCAAGAAATGAAGTTCATAAGATACCAAATGGCAAAGTCCAGTCTGTGGCAAGGAATCCGTGCAATTAATTATGCCTGTTAGGTCAGTTTAATTGCAAATGTCTAAGGAGGCAAACAATCTGGATTCAGGGTGTGGAGACCTCTGAGGAACAGTCATCAGAACTTAAATAAGAAGCCTGGCCCCAAGGCTCACTCTGATTATAGTGTCCACATTGAAGTTCACTGGAATCTGGGATCATTTGAGCTTGCAAGTGAGGACATCACTGAGAAAGAACAGCTGTAGTTGGAAAATAAAGGTCCTTGGGTGGTGTTGGCAACTTCTACTTCTTCCTCCTTCTCCTCCTCTTTATCTCTGGGCACTACTCATCACCCCTCAAAAGACTGGGTTTGCAGCACCATGACTATATTATGAGCAACTGGACACTGTAGTACATAAGAACATATGGCCAGTTTTGCATTCTATAAAGAAAGAGCTTTTGACTCCAAGTTTGAACTATTCAATCTAAAGACACAACAATAGCTCTGCTGCTACTAGGATTAATTTCCATAATCTCATAAGATACATCATAGATATCCTATCATGACACTGGCATGGGGCGGGGGTGGGGGTAGAGGAAGAGACATACATTTTACACTAGCTGATTTTCAACTTTCTTTTTAAAGCTTTTTTTTGTTTTTTTGTTTTTTTTTTTTGTTTTGTTTTGTTTTTTTCGAGACAGGGTTTCTCTGTGTAGCTTTGCACCTTTCCTGGTACTCACTTTGGAGACCAGGCTGGCCTCGAACTCATAGAGATCCCCCTGCCTCTGCCTCCCAAGTGCTGGGATTAAAGGCGTGCGCCACCACCGCCCAGGCCTTTTTAAACTTTTAACATCCTTTAAGTCATTTTCATTCTTCACTGCTTACCTATGAATTGATCGTTTGAAATCTGAAGTACAGGGTGGCTGACTCTATTTCTAAATGGTACCCTGAAAATCATCTCCCATCTTACACACACACACACACACACACACACACACACACACACACACACACACACACTGCTGAGAAGGGCTTACAGTATGTATATACACAACTCAGCACTATACTAAGCACAAGGCAAGCACAGTGTTAATCTGGATGAATGAGAGAATGAATAAATGAATATATAAATGGAGGAATAATCAAACAAATGTAAGTTAAGAGGTTGGAGTATCTTAGACAAATACAATCCTCTTTGCCATTCTTAAAAAGAACCTCAAGGCAGATGGCCACTTATGAAAGACAATAAGAATAGGAATATAATAAATATATACACATTGATAGAGAAAGAAAGGTAGAAAAGATCCAAGTTCGTGGTACCAGATCTCATCAAATTTAATGTTCTCTGTTTACAAATGGCAATCATAATGCCCAGAAGGAGAGTGTTCTACTTCACAAGGTCAAATAATCTAGATTGTGTAGAGAACTAGCCATAAGCATCGAAGCTTGAGAATACTTCAGGATCTGAGAATCAAAGAAGGCACATAGTGAAAAGGGCTCGAATGTGTAATTCTGTGTCCACATAAGGATCTAAGAGTGCTTTCTTTCTTGGTAATATATTTATTGTTTTATTAAGTGTAATGAAAGCATCTGAAGTTAGATGTATAGTAAGATCTCAAAGAAAACTAAGAAGTAATTTATTTATACAGTCCATGAGAAAAGTCACACCCTAGGAGCTGGAGGGATGGCTTAGCAGTTAAGAATATTGACTGCTTTTCCAGAAGACTCCAGTTCTATTCCTAGCACCCATATGGCAGCTCACAACTGTCGGCAACTCCAGTCCCAGGGGATCCAGTGACCTTTTCTGGTCTCAGTGGGCACTGCATACATGTGCACAGACTTAAACGAAGGCAAAACACATTAAAAAAATATCTCACACAAAATAAAATTAAACCCACACAACACCATTAAGAATAACACCTTTTAAGCACAACATAAAGGTGATAAAGTATTCCAGCAATGAACAAACACTTTGTTTTTTCTAGTTCTATCACTGAGGATGGAAACATTTTCATAGTGAGAATCCTTTCTTCATGACCACCTCCTGTCTCAATGCTGGGATTTTGTTTAGTTTGAGATCACAAAGGTCTTGTGCATGCTGTCACATCCAAGAATATATAGGCAGTATAAATTGGATTTGATGGGTTTTTAATATCAAAAAGAAGACAATAAGTTGGGTGTGGGGGGGAAGGGGGAGTGTCAAATCTGGGAGGAGCTGGAAGTGAACATGATCAAAATATATTGTATGAAAATCTCATAGAACTAACAAACAATAGCCTTTTCATGGTAAATCATTCATCTTTACATAATTTATATCTGCTGACGAACATGTTCTGGGACTCTCAAGAAGAATTATGTATTGCATTCACTAGCCCACATTAAGGATAATGGGAAAGTGGGACAACATTTAGCCACTGTATGGTTGCAAACACACCTTAAGCTCTATTTGTAAGATTTTTTAACATATGGTAAATTAGCTGTTAGCCTCATCCCCTTTAAGCAGTATGGTAGAGATATGGCCTGGAACTGAAGCACAAATCTAGCCTTTCACAAGCTGATTTCATCTGCCATAATACATGCCCCACTATTCATAGACCCAACCAATTGTTTTTCTCAGTCATTTCACTGAATCCCCCAGGTCAGTGCTGGGAAAACAGTCAAGCCTACAGAGAGGGCAAGCACAGCTGTTTGGCATTTCTCTGGCTGGAATATGCTTTGCTCTTCTCAGGCTTAGTGGGAGGGAAGGCCCCAAACACAGGATAGGAAAGTGCCAGCTTCAGCAGCCAGCAGATTAGGCATGGGAAGCCTCTACAAGCCTCCTGCAGAGTTGAGAGATCCATTCCTGGAAGTAGGTGTGCCTTTAACCAGGCAAGGTGCCAGGCAAGGCAGGCCTACCGTGTCCTCAGACCTACTGGCTAGGTATTTGGCCAACCCTTGCATCTAGACCAGGGCAGATTTCTGTCCTAGTCTTGGACTGAACTGGCAGCCTTTAGCTAATAACCTTCCTGGCAGAACATGGCATCCTGAGTGACTTTACTGTCCTTTTTGGTTTGCAGTAGGTTTCTCTTACTTCCTCAGCTACAGTTGAAAATTCTACTGTGACTTCCTTATTCACAGAGCCTGAGATGGAATGGGAAGTGGGGGCCGTATCTTTGGAGAAGGACAACCCTCAATGAACTGAATCTTGGCTTGTTTTCCCTAACTCACAGACACCCTGCCAAGGTCAGACAAAATTATCTTCCTCCCTGTTGCTTCCTCCTGACGCTGACAAATCCAAATGGGTCTGGGACTAGACCTTGCAGTGGACGTGTACAAATGCTTTTCCTAGATAGGCTGCAGAACTATGGAAAAAGAATGGAACAGGATTGCTGACAGCTATAAGAGAAACTCTGCATTTTCACATCAACAGTTAATCTACTGTGTCACATCTCTTAGGAAACTAAAAGAAATGCAGTAACTGCTCTGACATTGATGCTGTGTTACAAAAACGATTTTGCAGAGCAAATAACTATCTTATACTGGCTATTTTATGCCTTATTGAACAACCAGCAGTTTATGAAAACAACGTTTCATAAATACAGTTGCAGGTTTCCAAGTGGAAAGTGGTGGGATTTGCAGCAGGGAGAATCAAATCATCAGATTCTCCATTCTCCCCAGAGCTCTTGCCACGTTTGCCCAACCAGGGCCTCAACTGAGATCCAAAGTCACCATGGGAAAGAGCTACCGCTATAGCAGGGCTGGCATAAGGTCAGTTAAAAGGAGACCCTGAATACTGGAGACTCTGGACAGACCTCAGCCTGGCTATCAAGGGACCTGGATTGCAATCGTACCAGAAACTGAATGCCGAACAGAAGAAGTCCCTTAACATTGGCAGTCAGGTTGACATAAGACTGTCATCTGGAAAAAGCAAACAAACGCTCTTGTCCACTCAGGATTGTGACAACTAGGGGGCCTCATTGGAACTTCATAAACATAAACCACTAGATTTGTGAAGGCTTATCTTTATGGTTGTATTTTTGAAGAAGTAGTTGCCAGAGGCAGTGAAATCCTTAAATACAGTATTTAAGAAAAAGCTGCCTGAACATGTATGCCAGGAAGATAGTGAGAAGATTTCCATTGCTTTGCTACAATCAACACTAGATGTACTTCAATGTCTTCTGGCACTCTAACTTTGTGACTCCAGAATATACAAGGTTTTCATACTTTTACTGGGGTGAGCAGCCATGTGAGTCGTTCTAGCAATTCTACTAGCCCAGCTTTAAATTTTCTACCGCTTTTCTCTGACTATAGAAAAGGTGTCGGTATAGGTGAGATGACCCTGGGTTCCATCTCCAGCACTGCAAAAAATATTTTAAAAAAGAAAATCATTATATACTCATTATAGAAAAAAGGAGAATGTAAAAAAGTATGAGGGAAATAGTGAAATCACCAATAATCTTCCATTTTAGAGGTGATTGATATTTACATATTATATCACAGTCATTTTCTATGTATTTTGCGGTTGTTTTTCTTTTTAAAGATTTTTAAAGATATTTTATAAATTAAGGCTGTGTTCAGTTTTGTTCCTGGAATTTCCAAACACACACCTACACACACACACACACACACACACACACACACACACACACACACACGCACGCACGCACAGAGAGAGACAGAGACAGAAAGAGAGAGAGAGACACCGACAGATAGACAGGGACTAATCCTTTCCTTAGAATTTTAAATCTTTAAATATTCCCTAAGAACATGATTTGGGATAAAGACTTAAGCAAAATCTAATCTATGATTATACATTTACTTAGGTTGCACAGTCGAAATTTTCCAAGTTTGTGCTTTGATTCTATTATTAAGGGATGCTTCAGCAAAGATCTCTATACACCAGTGTCTGTATCCAAGATGTGTATCCAAGGTGATAACATGTGCTAGCAAAGCTGCAGGTTCAAAGCACACACATATTTTTTTACTTGTATTCATGACATTATTGAACATACTCTCAAGAAAAGCTGAGTAATTTGTGGCTCCTGCTAATAGCGTATGAAAATATGCACTCAACTAACACCTATTCAGCCCTGGGAATTTTTACTCAAACATTTCTCAGGCAGTTTCATGTGTAAAAATATTTTTCCATTGTTAATTTTAACTTGCAGTTCATTTATTGCTAGTGGAGTTGATTTGTGTGTGTGTGTGTGTGTGTGTGTGCGCGCGCACGTGTTTTTTTAAAAAGCTGTTTGTACCTAATGTATGGTGAACTGCTCTTTTGCATTAGCCCCTTTTAAGACATACAGTGCAGATGGAATCAGTTTGTAGCCATCAATCCCCAAGGGAAGCAGTTGTTCAGAAAGAAGACACCC
This sequence comes from Peromyscus maniculatus bairdii, assembly GCF_049852395.1. Classification (NCBI taxonomy): domain Eukaryota; kingdom Metazoa; phylum Chordata; class Mammalia; order Rodentia; family Cricetidae; genus Peromyscus; species Peromyscus maniculatus. The sequence goes on along the minus strand of NC_134875.1, from coordinate 23,400,547 downwards.
CATCAGAAGCTCCTAGCATTCATCTCCCAGAAAACCACTCAGAGATGAGGGAGGAGAGAACCAGAGTGGGCACTGAAATCTTGCATTGCTTTCTATTTCCCTGCTTGGTTTTCCTTCTGCTCTGCTTCTAATGAGCAGCAAGCCAAGAAAAGACTAATCCCTCAGCTATGAGTGGGGAATGGATGGGGTTGTCCTGCAGAAAGGGGGAGGGAGAGAGAAGGAGAGCAACTTGTTTTCTTTATCTGGGAGCCATGCAATTCCCTGTATGTACCACTGGATGGCAATCCTCCATTGGCTAGGCAAAAGCCTGTAACATTTCTAACAAGGCTAGGGAAACTGAGGAAGTGGCTGCAGAAATTGATAGACAGGCACAGAAAGGCAGTGAAAAGTTAAATACAGGTACCCTTTCAATTCCACTGGGGACATGGATCATTAGTACGAAAAGCAATGAAAAGATTATACATTATACGTAACAAAACACTATGGGAACTGGTCAAGGAAAATCAGACATGGAGGAATACGTTTCTCGCAGCTCCTTTTCCTGTGTTCTGTTTTGAGTATAGCTTGATTTACTTCTTTGTCCCTGAGAAAGCAAAATTACCTATTTTGGGCGTGTAATTGTCAGTAAGTTCTGCAAGCTTCTCAGCCACCATGGAGTATGGGGTAGCTTGGAAGGGGTGGCTGCTGTACTGTAAGGACTCTGAATTGCCCAAGCTCAGAAAACTGTGCTGGCAACCCCATTCTAGAAAGCAGGAATGAAGTTCCTAAGAACAGACAATCAATATCAAACTCTTGTGGCTGCATAAAGCTTGCTCTAATCTCAAAGGAAGCATAGTATAGGAGAAACGGCATAGGTTTGAAGGCATTTAGCTTGGGGTTCATTTCAGCTGGGATGTTTATAGGTGTGTGATCTTGGAAAAAGCTACCTTAACTCTCTAAGCTGTGATGACTTCCCTGTGCAATGGAGGATGACAGTATCTCTACCTCGTGACATGCAAGAAATATTACTACTAAGGGCTGGGGCGATGGCTTAAATGCTAGTATGTGAACCCGAGTTTTGATACCCAGCACCTACTGCTGTGTGTGGTAGCATATACCTGTAACTTCAGTGCTGAGGGCTCCATGACAGTCACTCTAGCCAGCTTATCTAGTCAAAAGAGGGGAACTCTGAGAAAACCTGTCTCAAAATTAGGTAGACGGTGACTGAGAAAGACATCAGCCTTGATTTCTGTGGTTCATACACATACAGATGAGTACACACACACACACACACACACACACACACACACACACGCACGCACGCACGCACACATGCACGCACGCATATGTGTGTGTGTGTGTGTGTGTATATATATATATATATATATATATATATATATATATATATATATATCCCACCCCACTCAATTAAAAAATAAACCTTTAAAAACAACGAATGACAAGTATGTCCATTTATTCAGCTGTCTCTTTTGAAGTTACTGGAATAGCTAAAGATCAAATCAGAATGAAGTATTTAATTCAACCTTGTTTGGAAACTGAGACATGGAGATAAGCAATGGCTCACACAAGGCATAGGAGAAGTGGTAATAGAAGATAACACAGGTTCTATATTCCAGAGTAATGAAAGAAGAGACCATCAGTATAGACAATCCTCTAGGCAGGCTGCCTGCCACACAGGGGGTCCTTTAAAGAACCCATTACATAAAGGTCAAACAAGGATTATCCAAAATGTGGGCAAACCATTGTTGCATATCCTCAGTCAACATTTCCTCAGCAACAGGGGCAAATATGAGTTTTGTTTGTGAATCTACTCATTCAAAACTTGACTCTTATTATTTGATATTTATATATCAATTTAAGAAAGCAGCTATATGGACAACTCATAAGTCATGTATAGTTATCTATACACAAGTCACATGTACACCTGTTAAATCCCCCAATAATTCAAAGATTTACAATTCAGGTTAGGCTCTATATGGTCCTATCTAGGCACAATAGTAGCAAAATGATATCTGATGACCAGCAGTCCCTGTTCAGTAGTCTGTGTTCAGCAGTCAGGGTTCTCAGTAAAGCTAAGTGAAAAGGAGACACTTCAAATTTCACAAAGGCACAAAAAGAAACAGGGAAAACAGCAACATGAGGAAGACGGCAAGACCTTAAACCGTGAAAATGAACAACAATCACACGTTGTTTAATGACAAACTCAACCAAAAAGACCCAGAAAAGCATGAGACAATGCCAGTGAGCACCTGGAATCACTGGCCAAACCACACGTGGTATTTGGTGTGGATAAAGGTCAAGATGCAGACCAAGGTTCTAGAATATAAATTAAAAGGTTTGGGAGACCTAGTTTAACAGCAATGCATACAATATGACCTTAAGATCTGGTGCACATGGGGTGAGGGGCATTCATGGACAGGGAGCTCAATCTTAGCAATAGGGCAATGAATACCAAAACAAACAAAAAAAGAGCTAACATTCCAGGTTCTGGGTGCATTTCGTATCTCACATTCTCTGTGAAGCAAAGAGCCATCCAAAATTTCAAGGAGTGAAGAAAACATATATTGCCTGGTGAATGAAGGAAAGCAGTATCTTAGTAACTATCATGATCTTAGTGGTGACTTACAGACATAACACTTATTGACCACTTTCCTAAATATATCATGTGTTGTGCTAAATACATCAACCAAATCATCAGCTATGAAAGATGTAAGAAAATAGGGACCTACCATGACATTTTGAGCTAAATTGCCCAAGCCACCCATCAAGACCACCTGACACTCAATGTCTTCACACAAATCTGGTTTCACTGGCTTGGGCTAACTTCATCTCACTAATGGCTAAGCAGATGCTTTGGTATCAGTTGGTTATCAGGTCTCCTAAGTCATAGTGCTGTGCTTCAGCCTTGCTGAGTGACGCCACTAGCCTTCTCAGTCATATGAACTATCATCATTCCTTCAGTTATTGGCTGAGTTGCATTCACTTCTTTGGCCTATTTCACTGCACAGAACTACTGCCAGGATGACTTGGGGTTATGAAACTGCAGTGGCCACCCCATCAAGGGTTCTCTGGGTAAAGCCTAGAGTTCAAAAGCTCCAAAGTCAAAGATCTGATTCATTCATTCATAATGGTGGTACCCACCATTTGATTCAAAGGAATCGAAGTATGGAAGTCATGTAATAAACACTTACCATTCAGAAATACTTGAACATTTTCTAGAATACAGATATGGCCATGCTATCTACAATACACCACTTTGGAACCACTTATTGAAAGTATATGTGATATTTTGTAACTGTAAGGAATACATGAAGTGTTGAACAATCAATGAAGTCAAAGAAAAAGTCATTAGTGTCTGCAGGCCATGGAAGATATGGCAGGAAGAGAGTTGTTTTATCCACATGTTTCAAATCCACATGTTTGATGTGGATTCATGCTAGATTCAGATGGACATAAATCTTTAAATGACAGTAGATTGAATACCTCTCTTGGAATCTGCTGTGTTCTAAACCATCTATCACAGAGTTGGGAGAAATTCTAAGAGCTCTGGTTCAAAGGGACTTCAGCATTTGGAGACCCTCAGATTATAACAGAACAAGAGTTCTGGGAGTGGCTTAGGTGGTAGAGTCCTTGCCTAGCATGCATGCAGCCTTTTATTTGATTCCCTAGCACTGCATACACAAAACCAGGTGTGATGTTGATGCCTGTAATCTCAGTGCTCAGAAAGTAGAGACAAGAGGATAGAGATGTGAGTGTACAATCTGCCTGGACCAGATAGTTCAGCTGGAAGCAGCCTGGCTACATGATGCACTAGGTCTAATAAACCAAAACGAAAGGAGCATGATAACCACCTTCTCCCTGAACCAATAGTTTGCATTGCACATTCAAACCAAATGAAGAGTTTCTAATATTTGGTCAAGGTCTGGTCTATAAGACTTTGAAGAAATAGTTCTGAGGTAGGGCCACAGCATTAGTTATTTTTCCTATTAATTCTGATATTCGTTTTCATTTCTATAGCCAAAATTTTTAATTTTTGTGAAAGGCTTTATATTTTCATTAAATATTGAGAATGATGGACATGGGCAAGTAAGAATTCAAAAGCAAGCTATTTGTCTCCAATGATCCCTTAGTAGCTGTCCCTCCTACCATAGTTTGAATAAAAACTCTGAATGCTTAATTGTTTCAAATTTCAGATTTTCCTATGATTTTTTGAGTATTTGCATAAACATAAAGAGATATCTCTGGAATGAGACTTGTTTAAATGCAAATTTCATTTGTTTCATATACAACTTATACACATAGCCTGACTGCATTTTTATACGGTGTTTTAAATTTGTCACATGGGGTCTTGTGTGGGGAGTTTTTACTTGCGGCATTTTATCACTGCATAAAAGCTTCAGGTTTCAAAGCAATTCAGACTTGAGGCTTTTGAATTAAGGATGGAACGGTTACCTTGTACAGCTCTGCTAGAATGAAAAAAGAAGATACCATGGAGTGAATGTATCTAAGCCAAATATACTGCATCAAATAATCGAGGCAGGAACCTGAAGACACATCATTTACAGAAACAGCAACACCTTTGAATAGAAACCCTCGGAGTTGGTTCCCAGGCCAGGGAACCAGAAGCAAGCCTCTTATGGAATACTGTCCACTGGACAGGCATGGTCACTGCCATTTTAAAACTACAGAAGCTATGATTACACAAATGAGACCGTTACAGGTTGAGCCCTCTAACATTCATCATGGAGGGGACCCAGCATATAAAAGCACACCAAATGCCAGCAACCACAACCTCCCTACAGATGTGAAAATAGTGAACAGTTGCTGAGGAAGGAAGGCTTTTCACCAGTATAGTGTGGCTACTGTGAAGCTGCCCCTGGTCCCATAGGTAGCTCAACACCTATGTTCTAGCGCCCCAACTAACCTCATGGGCTCATCAAGATATATTTGGGTGCAATTGTGGCTTTGGCCTATCCTTGATGTCCTATCTGAGGTGAATATGTGTTTGTTTTCATGCCTCGCCCCCAAGAAAAGCTAATATGACAATGCCACCTTTGGATAAGAGATAAAATATTCTGACCTGAAATTCTAGCTTCATAATCTCCACATTCTTGTATACCTGTCTTGGAAAATGTCTCTTTCCTGGAGTGTTCAAGTAAAGTAGGACAGAAGTAAACCCCAGCCTTTTTAGTACAACTTAACATCTATCAAAACAATCTTTCCTGTGCTTCTGGAAGTTTGTTGCCACAGACACTGAGAGAAACAAATCGTAGGATTGTGCTAGTGCACACAAGGCAAACGTCAGAGTGTCCATTCAGGCTTTGAGTCAGCAGTGGCAGGAAGTATCAAGCCCAGCAAGTAAAATAAAAGCTCATCTTGCTTGCCCATCGCTTTACCTGGAATGGCTGGCTTATTAAGTTGCTAAGGAGATAAGAATCAAACTTTGTTATCATGAAAACCTGGGTCCTCAATTATTCAAAAATATTCATTGTCTACCTTGGCCTAGGCCTTGCCTAATGCCCTAGAGAATGGCTGCTGTTCTCAAGGAGCTCACATCCCAGAAAGGCAGACAGATGCATAAGTAATGGCATACACTAGTTTAAAGGCTAAACCAGGACAGTTTTGTACAGCTCACGTGTGGAAATGAGGGAATGTTTCCTGGAGATGGTGATAACCTACGCCATGTCCAACTCTGATGACTTGAGGACCATAGCTGTCGCAAGGGGAAGTTTTGATCTTTTAACCTGGCTTTGTCTACCTGAATTCCTTCTGCAACTTAGGGACGTCATTGAGTCTCTAACAAGGTGAAACAAATAAATAAGACAACAGCTTGCTGATTGGAAATGTGAAGAGAGAGAGCCAAGGCAGTTCAAGTGAGAGAGGGCAGCAAAGAGGACCGTTTCTCTTTTCTATGCCTTGTGGCATCTGCAACAAAGAAGACACTCACTTCCCTTTGCTTCCAGAATTATCTCCTGCTTCTGACAGGGAAAGGGACAGTAAGAGGGACTACAGCCTACGATTGGTAAAACAACTAAGAGAGAAAGAAATCTGAGCATGAATTCTGGCATCACCTCCAAGGGTAGTGTCGTGACCATAAACAAGTCCACAGAAAGGAGCTCTGCGGGCCTCCATTTCCCAATGTGTACAACAAGTTGGACTCGGCGCTCTTTCTCTATGGCCTCTCCTAGCTCCATACTCTCAGATCTTTCGCTTGCCTGAGGTGAGACAGGCACAGGGCAGAAAGCAGAATGATGCCACTGAGCAGTCACCTGACATCTCTTTGTAGGTGCTGGCACTCAGGCCTTCAACTTTCCACACTACAGGTTGACATTTCCCTGTTCGCTATGGTAAGGAAGCAGCAGGGTTGTAAGGTTTGGAAGATAAAGGCATGTGAAAGGCACACAGTTAGTGACAAAAATCTTACACTACTTTCTTTGATTTTTGAGGGGACCAGAAAAGGGGGAAAAAGGCTTTTTTTCTTCTTCTTTTTTTTTTTAAGATAAAGCAGCCGAATGGGCCATTCAACATGCCCGTGAATCAGAGATCAAATATTTTCTTTCTTCTTCAACATAACTCTCTCTGTGGGAAAAAAGAATCTAGTATCAATAAGAGCATTAGAGGGGAACTACCCTTCAAACACAGCTAAGCTGTAATTCCAGCCTGCCAATCAGGACACAGGCAACTCCAAACCCCATAGCCATTACTGTCTACCTCTTTTCTTTTGAAGGACCCTTTGATTTCTTTCTTTCTTTTCATTTCTTTGGCTTTGCAAGCCAACCCTGAACACGTTGGTGACACTCAGGAGTTCATTAGGAGTTTCGCTCTCGTTAAGCTTTGCTCAGCAAAGACGGCTGGTAATGGGACCAAAATAAATCTTCTCAGATTTAACTCCTCTCTCCCACAAAGCTGCTGTCCTTAGCTGCTACCGGTGTTGCCACCATTTAAGGGAAGGTGGCCTCATACCAACCTCTGACACTGAAGGAGCAAGTGATCTACAATTGCACACACTACTTCTTCTAGAAACGCTGACCAGGATGTGGTTCAGTCTTAATGACTGGATCACAGTTAGAAAGAACCGTTCGATAACGAGGTACTCTCTATTTAATGCATTCCCTCCTACTTTCCACACAAGGTTCCCCCAATACCTCGAATGCCTTTGCTCGCACAGTTCCCCTTGCTTAGAATAGCTTTTCCACCTGACTTAGCTCGAATATCACCTCCTCTGAACAGCCTTTCATGGCCTTCTCCCCTCCCATGTTGAAGTGATCCTTCCTTCCTTGGTTCATATGGCATGCTCTGTTCCTGCCACTATGATGGCACTTGCTGAAATGCATCAGAGCCAGGGGGCACCGGCAGTCTAGGCCCCGAAGAGGGACCTCCTTGAACACAAGGACTAGAACTAGCATTGAAATCCTTAGAAACTTCAACCAAATGATGAGTAAATGCAGCCCTCAGCAGTGCAGCTGTACAGCAATCCTTTCTAGTCATAAAATTCTGACAGTAAAAGTAAAATGGTCCCATACACACACTGCTTTCGGGGTATCGCAAAAGTACCTAGTCTGGCCAAACCAGACTGGTATAGAAATTCCCTTAGCTAAACGTACCAAATGGTTTTCAATCAAGCTCGACCACCAGTTGCTTAGTGTAGATCAACTTGATGTATCTAGGCTAGGCAGCCAGCTGGCTGAATGGCCAGTAGCCTTGGACATTGGGTCACATGTTCATGGGGAATAGCACAGGGAATTGGAGGCATGGACACAACAGCGACACATCCTGTTTTATTTGAATCAGGCAATTCACTTGTATGAAAGCAAACCGGAACCCCTGGCAGAGTTGTCCAGCAGTATCAAAGATCTCTAGTCACTCCAGCCTGGTAGGGGGAATGTCACTAGTTACAGCTGCGTGACTGTAAAGAAAATATCCCCAGGAACGAAGCATTTTCATTGGAAGTGATTTGATCAGGAGCAGCTGACAAAAATTTCAAGAAAACTGGCAGAATTAAGAGGAAGCTGTATATACCAATAGGAGAGGGGCTTTGAAAAGAGCTAATGAAGTTTCAACATGCAGCTTTGAACATGAGCTGGGTCCAGTTTTGGATACTGGTCAGTGTGTTTCAGAAACAAAGCAAATTAACAAGGATAGAGGTTTAAGAGGCCACACATATCCAGCTCCTTTCTAAAAGTTTCTTGTGGAACACTGGGAGCCAGCAGCCTCTTCCAGCCAGCCCTAGGCCTTATCTCCAGACTGGATGAGTTCCAGTTGGGGCATATGTTCCTGTAATATCATGCTCCAATTCCAGGGCCTGGAACAGGACCATGAACCCGGTAGGTGCTCAATAAATGTTGATTGACTTGAATTTCTGGAAGGAGTATTTGGGGTTTTATTTAGAAGCAGAAGATGCCAATCAAGAAAAAAGAGCCAAGGAAATCCCAGGAGCCACTTCGCCTGGGCAGTATCATTCCAGCAGGAAGTGGTGTAAGTGAGCAAGTAAAGCCAGAGCCACAATCTATTTTGAAAACTACAACAATATGTGACCTGTACGGTAGTGCTGCTAACTTGGTTTATATCTATAGACATCTGTTAGGGGTTTCTTTGGTTCCAGGTCTTTATAGCTGTGGTGTAATGGACCAGAAGTATGGGAACTGTGTGTGGTTCCCTAAATAGACATAGAATTGTCTGCAGAAGCAAGACACTGAAGGAATATCTTGAGTTCTCAACTATCTAGGAAAATTCCCCCAGACTCAAATACCCATTTTCAACCTGCAGCTGGAACCTAAATTAAATTATTAGGTTGGATGTTTAATATGTATCTCTTCAATGTGGAATTCAGCAGAAGTAAAGAATATAAGCCACAAACACGAGTCTACGTGGTCTTTTGTTACTCAGCCCTTTGAAATGCTGACCACCTTCAAGCAGTCTGGCAAGGGATGATAGACTGAGCACATAAAATTGTAGACACATAAGTCATGTAGAGAAGGCTGGATGCAGATTTTACAGGTCAAGAATTGGTTTTGGAATTGCTCTTCATGGTTTCTTAATGTACAGTATAGTCACCCACAGCTCAGCTTGACCTCTGGGCACACAAAGAAAGATTTGGGTAGAGGACAGCTAGCATTGTAGATCTACCTCCACCCCCATGGAACATTTAGGAGCAGTGTGTTCCCTAAGCAGGGAAGCCTTGTTTCCTGTGGCAACAGCTGCTTCTAAGCCCCCACTCTATCCCTCAGTTTTCAATGATGTCATCTGGTCCTCAGCTGCACAATCAAACAAAAAAAAAAAAACAAGAAAGAATAGACCTCTCCAGTTATGAATGTCACTAAAACAGAACTCTATCAGGGCGTTCTCCAAAGTGCACCTGGGAAGGCACATGTATGTTGCTGCCCGTGGCCCCCAAGGCTCTGAGTACAAAGCCTAGACAGAAATCATCATACATTCCAACTCAAAGAATACTGTATGCACCCCCAAATAGATGAAGAAAGCATGGTCAAGCTTTCAGAGCTGCTCTCCTCTGGAAACCCTTTCTTAAGGATTCCCCTTCTTCCTGTGAAGAGGAGGATAAGAAATGTCACTCAGGTGGGGCATCACTTTGGAAAACCACCATTTTCCATGGGGATTCTTCCAGCAGTGTCCAAAGAGAAGCTTTTGTCCCTGAACCAATTCTAATGTGTTATTCAGGAAAGCTAGTGAGTCCCATGCAACCAGCATCTCCAGAGTCAGTCTGGAGACAGTTACTAGTGCAAGTTTCTTATCCAGGCTCCAAGCTGTAGCCCTTCACTGATGAAGACTATCATCCAGCAGGCATCTTTCCTGTGGGCTGGGTTCACTAGTTCCCTTCATCGCAGAGCAACTCTGTTTTGGTGTCCCCATTTTACAGACGAAGAAACTCAGGTTCTGTGATGGCTAAGTTTCTTGTCCAGGTCTCAGTGTTAAGTAATTCAGGGACCCAAGAACAAAAAAGATGGGATCCATACCCAAGATCACTTGAAGCCAGAGATAATGCCTACAATGAATCCGAATGGTGTCGCTGGCATTTACTTTCTAGTATTTCTTTTAGCAGCAGACAGACACCAGATTCACCCAATTACTCCAATGAGAATCAACTGGCCTTCCTTTGAGGGATCTTCTTACAGAGATGCTCATCAGACAGCAGAAGGTACATTCTGTGATTTGCTGTCAGCACCAACTATTTCCGGATCTCAACTCCCCTACAGACAAATCTTCCTGCCAAAGACAAGTCTACTCAGTATTGTTCTTTCATTGATGCAGTTTCACCTGAGGGAATAAGGCGAAAGCAATGTCTCTCCCGAGATTTCTGGCAGGCACTGGTAGTCTAGCTTCTCTGCACCAATGAACAGAGTGGGGGTAGAGGGAGGGGTGAGGGAGAGTATACACCTAAGACCTCAAGGATTAACTAGATGCTTTTCCTGTCTTATCAGTATTGGTGTGAAAGGCAGTAGGACAGCAACAAGAAGGACAAAACCTACTTCGATCATGCCACGTTCTAGGACAGAGGTCCTGGCTTCTAGAAACAGGTAACTGAGAGCTCATGCTCTCTGCCAGGATGATGGTGCAATGCAGCCAGCCATAAGGAAGAGGTTGCATGGTTGCCTACCTTCTTTCTTTCCTTTCTTTCTTCCCTCCCTCCGTCCTCCCACCTTTCTTCCTTTATCCTGTCCTCCTTCCCTCCTTTCTTTCTTTCCTTCCTTACAGGATCTTTATGCAGTTTCTGCTTCAATATCCAAAATGCTAGAATTATAGGCATTAGCCACCATGCCTGACTTTCTTTATATACAAACTCAAGACATACTGGCCATCTGGCCTGTGTGCACAGTTCTCTTTCAGGCAACTCGGTGTCAGGGATTTGTTTTCCATCTGGAATTAGGACTCTGACTGTGACAGCATGGGTGAGGTATTCACCTTGTTTGTGGAACTGAAGGAAGCAAAACATCATCCAAATAATATGTTTAATTTTATGTTTTATGATAGCTTTAGATTCACAGAAAATTTGGGGAAGGAAGAACAGAAAGTTCCCATATACCCCACCTCAAGCTTGCTTACATCACTTTTCTCATTTCACAATAGGGCTTCATATATATCCTAGGCTGCTCTTGTACAGCGTGCTAAGATTTCAGGTGGGTGTCATCAAGCCAAGAAAAGCAATTTATATTTAGTTCTGTGAATGTAACTTGGGGCCATACCCAGGCTCTCCAAGCAATGTGCCCACCAAACAGCATTCCTAGACTTCACTTTCTTCCATTATTAACAGCTTAGTTTTATAAGTACCTTTGTTATGACTGGTGAACTATTAGTGATATGTTATTATACCTACTTCTATATTTTATTCATATTTTCTTAGTTTTTACTTGTTCTGTTCATTTAGATGCCATATCTCCTCAGGCTCTAATTGGCTGCAGCAATTTATTAGATGTTCTTGGTTTTTGTTTTGTTTTGTTTTATATGACCCCGACAATTGATGGGTATTCTGATGGAATACTCATCTGATGGAATATTTCTGACCTTCATCCCATTAACATGATTTATGGCCCATGATATTGGCTTTGAATACCTGGCTGAGGTCCTACTTGGCAGGATTTGCCACTGGAAGGCTCCTCCTCTTTACTCTTCCACTATACGCATTATGGGAAAGTCCCCAACCACCTCTCTGAGGTAAGGACTGGGGAGCTATGCTCCACCTCTGTGAGGGCAAAATTTCTGCACAGATTACTTGGAATTGTTGTATGCAATCTTCCCTCAGCTCACACATTTACTCCAACATTGAATTATGTCAATGTGGATTCTTGACTATGCTTTTGGTGCTTGGAATAGTTGGGTTGTAGAATGATACAACTTAATTAGTTTCTCAGAATTTTCCAGCTTTGGTCACTGGTCGATGTTCTACTTGGCTCATGAGGTATGAACCATTGCTATTTGTTTGTTTGCTTGTTTGTTTATTAGGACTTGCTTATTCTCTGGCACTACAAGGTGCTTGTGCTATTTCCAGGCTCATTCTTAGAACCAACCATTTCTCCAAGGAGAATGACAATGGAAACCATGATCTGGATCTTAGCTGAATAAATAATGTCATAATGTAGTGTTAAAAAGAAATCAAACCCTGGCCATCAAGATGGCTAAGCAAGTAAAAGCATTTGCTATACAAGCCCAAGAATCTGAGTTCCGTCCCTAGATCTAGATGTTTCAGGAGAGCTCTGACTCCTGAAATCTGTCCTCTGACCTTCACATTCATACCATAGCACAGGTAGATTCACTCATGCACATCACAAACAACAATAATAATATAAAGAAAAGTACTTGATAAGTGAAGTCTGTAAACCATGGCCCACATTTGGTTGGCTGGTTTTATAAAGTTTAACTGGAACTAAGGATAGGTGATTCAAGGGAAGTAGCGGTACATAAGTGAAGAATTGGAACTTCTGTTTATTTAAAGGTTTATATTTTCTTGGCCATCAGTTTTTCTACATGAATTTTCAGTCTTTTTATTAAAATATTATTTCTACTAGTTGCTGATATTTAGTCTGGGCCTTCTTAGAAAGCATTCTGACTGCAGATCAGTGACAAAAAATGAATTTTCTTGGTGAGCAAAGGCATAGCTTAAAGCTAGAATCTTGCTGGGCAGCAGAACCTTGTGCTGGGTTGTGAATGAAAGCTATAGAAACACAGCTAGCTAGAACAGAGGCCAGCATTGGGTGTTGACCCAACCCAATCTTTGTTGAGATAGGGTCTCAAATACAACCTGGAAATTATTGCATAAGCTCAGCTGGCTAGTAAGCTCCGAGGATGCTCCTATCTCTACCTCTCAAGCACTCAGATTACAAGCATAGCCCAGTATGTCTGGAATTTTACATTCTGAGGATCTAGGGAATCAAACTCAGGTCCTCATGCTGTTAAGAAGCACCAACTATGCCATCTCTCCAGCCCCTGGAAACATGGTATTTTAATTTTATTTTTTAAATATATATTTAAATTTTATATATATATATATATATATATATATATATATATATATATATATATATATATATATATATATATATATATATAAAATCTGCATGAGTATTTTGCCTGTGTGTGTATCTGGTGCATGCCTGGTGCCAGTAGAAGCCAGAAAATGGTGTTGGATCTCTTCAAACTGGAGCTACAGAAGTTTGCCAGCCATGTAGTTGCTGGGAATCTAATCAGGGTCCCCAAGAAGAGCAATAAATGCTCTTCACTGATGAGGCATCTCTCAGCACCTAGAACATGATAGTTTAACAAGCAAGAATCAGTGTCAATTATCCAGCTGTGGTGTTTGGGAATCACTAAGGTAAAGCACTTTACTTAGATCTTTGCATGGGTTTCTGATTTAATACTAGCATGTTGTAAAATGACCAGATTTCTCTCTGTGGGGAATAATATCAAGTTTTCAAATACATTGAAAGAAAAGAGTAGATGTATTTTCAGTTATGTATGGGGTCTTTTGTTATTTATTTTTTTTACTTTGGGGAGAAATGGGGGTCTCATGTAGTCCAGGCTGGCCTTCAACTCCATTTGTAGTCAAGGGTGGCCTCGAACTCCTGATCCACCTTCCTCTACCTCCCAAGTACTAGGATTATGGGTCTATGTCACCACACCCAGAATATGGTATACTAGGGAATGAACTATACTAGGGTTTCCACGCCCAGAATATGGTATACTAGGGAATGAACTATACTAGGGTTTCCTGCATTCAAGGCAAGTGTTTTGCCATATACATCTTCAGAATGGTTCCTGGGACTTTAAAGTGGTTAGATGGTAGTGATTTTGAAGCTCTATGGTCCTGAAGTTCCATCTGAGGTACAGGGGGCCTAGGCTCTGTGAGAAGACTGCTTCTGTCTTTGAGAGTTTCCTGTTGATTCTTTGTCCTGCGAGTGCTTGCTCTCCTTCCTTTCTTCCTTCCCTCATTCTCTTGCATTGTCTTACTCATCTCCTCTGTCATTCATGGCTGCTCACAATTCTCTGTGATCTCTTCGACAGTCTTTTTCACAATTGATCCTGCAGGAGCTTCTCAATCTCTCTTGAACTCCTCACACACCCTTGCTGGCTAGTGGCTCTGGCCTAATTGTGGCATCACTTTCTTCACTGTTCTGTCTGTCTTTCATATTCTCTGTCCCCAGCCTTCTTTACCCAACCCCCTGAACACACTGAGTGCTCCTGTGAAGAGACATTTCCCTAGATATACTGACAGAGGGCAGAGAACTAGGCTCACTGCAAGGGAGGAAATGGGAAAGATTTTTGTTGTTGTTTCATGGATATAACATTGTCAGGAGTGATCTCAGAGAATGTTTAAAACCCTAGGGTTTTAGAGGTCCCATAAAGATGTAGATGTGTAATCTAGCGTTGTCTATTACAGATAAAGTATGCAGCCTCATTAGAAGCAGTGAAATTTACCAAAGGGAAAACCACTTCACAAGGAGCGGCCTCTGGGAAACCGTAACAGCTGGAACTATTTAGGACTAATTGTGTAACTCACCCTTAGGAACAGGAAGCTGAAGCTGTGGGAGGACAACGTGTTAACTCACCTCAAATGTGTTATCAGCAAAGAAACTTCCCAAAGAAAGAGAAGTCAGCATCTCTGAGAAGATAAGGAAGGGGGACATCCAGAGAGATGCTTGCCTGAAGCTTTTTGAAGGCAAACCTCAAGTTTACAGTTATTGGATTAGGTCCTTGATTTTGGCCACCAAGACAGTCCTGGAATCTCAGTTAATCCCCTCAGAAAACTTCTCCCTGGGCCACTGCCTTTCAGGAAACAGAGATGTAATATGGTCTGTGGCATCTGGACAGATATTGGGCCATTTGAGTAGGTATTTGACTACAGAATGATGGTAGGACATCCTGAAGAGCAAACAAGGAAGGAAAGAGAAAACTAGGGCTCTAGGTGGGGGCTGTCTTTCACTTTCTCTCCTCCCCCGACTCAGTTAAAGGTCAAGTTTTAGGAAGGGCTGACTTAGATGCTTTAAATGCTTTGAGATAAACATAGACCAAGGGCCAAAATAAGACTTGAGCTGTTCAGAAACTTCCCTTTGTGGAATACTTGCCTTTTAAGAGACATTAAACGGGACTATTTCAGGTTCATTTATAGGAATCCATCTAACTACAGCAATAAAAAAATGATTCCACTTCCATCCACAATGCAGTTTGATTTTTAATAAATACTTTACTCCAGGAACAGAAAGGGCAAATTTAGTAGGAGCTACTAAATCTCTGACCCTGTGAATAGGAGGTGAAAACTCATCCTTCCTCAATTCAAACAAACATGAGGAAAAGAAAATATCCTTGAGCATGAAACTTTTAGAAATCTCTATTTATTAAGCCTTCAAGAATACTTTTCAAATTTAATCCCGTGGATGAAGTTAAAGCTATAATTGTCAAAGCCCCTCCTAAAACTTCACTGAGTGTGTTTTCCATCACAGAGAATGGCCACTTACTTAAGTCTCTTCATAAAGGAGGAAATGTGCATAAACAGAAATGAGCGAGAAGCCCTATTCCATGATCCCTCATTTTCAGTATAACTAGCTGATCACTTCATGAATAATCAGTTGATTCTGATCCTGTTATCAAACTTAAGGTCACAATCTGTGCTCTAAACCGGGTCTGCCCACTAGTCCCCAAAAGCCAGTTAAAAGACCAAATTTGAAGTAGAAAACATTCTTATGTCTCACAATTTACCCCTTTACAATTCTCATCCCCAGAATTCCAGACCACTGTTTCCCTGAGCTCAGGTCCAAGGCCAAATATTTCAGAACCACTTGGGTTACTTGCTCAAACATTTCTTTCTGATACCAGCAGTGTGTCTGACTTAGGGACCCAGGTATCTGAATCTCAAACGTATTTTAACTAATTCTTAAGTTAGCATATAGAGTCATATTTCATTGTGGCATTAGGAATCTGACTTCTGAAGAGGCACATGCCTGGTCTCTAGGATAATTCTGATGGAGGTTAAACTGTAATATTTCCATCAAAAAAAAAAAAGCCTATTGCAATTGCCACCATCTCTTAGGTATTTACTTCTAGATTATGAGAACTTCATTTCCCATTAAATAAAAGTAATTGGTCCTGATTTACTTCACTATATAGCCGTAAAAACTGCAGCAAGGCTTGGAAGTATAACTGCCTTCTAAATTGTTCATCAAGCATACACAGGACATGGCTCTGATCATCAGTATGTGCTTGCACACACAACCACCTGCATCAAAGTTTTCCCCAAAATGACACTGTTTTCTAGTAGGAAATTATACTTTGTAAGCTGGTAGCACAGTGACCAAAGCATCAACTTCCTAGCCAATTAACAAAAAAGTCTCACTTCAACCAATAGTCACTTAGCCAGGAAGCCTGCTCAGCCCTTTAGCTCTCAAGGGCACCAGAAGCCTTCTAAGGTAGCCCCACTGTCCCAAAGTACAAACTAATACATAGTTTTCACAACCATTTACAAAATCCCACAGTATTTCCACCAAGAAATTCTCTCTCTCTCTCTCTCTCTCTCTCTCTCTCTCTCTCTCTCTCTCTCTCTCTCTCTCTCTCTCTGTGTCCTTTTCTGTGTTTCCTTTTCTTTATTTCTTGGAGACACAGCCAACTGGAGTTTCCCTTTGGTCTCCAAGGCCGTTGACTTATGAAGCCTTCCCGTCACACAGCCTGCTGTGGGATGCTTATAAATGGTTCCACTGCAGTGCGGTGGTCAGCCACACTGCACCTGAGAGCTGATGAGTGGGGCCCCTCTAACTTGGGTGGTGAGAGTTGATCAGCAGCTGCAGAAACAGACAACCAGTAACTTCAAAGGGCCGAATTTCCCCTGAGGGTTATCTGGAGCCTCCCGAGCCTGAAATTCCTCTCCTGGAATGTGTCAGGATAGAAATTAACTGCAGAGAGACTGACCTGCTAACCTTCCTCCTCACTTTCTCATCACTGTTTACAGGACCGTTGAGGACAATCCATCCCTTCACTTACTCCAAGACACGGGTCTCTTTCTCTTTCAGTTAAAAGACAAGAAAATAATGTAAAGTATAAAGAATAAATATCAAAGAGTCAATTTTCATGATGGCCAGAGTAAGAGCTTACCACTTCAGATTTTTCACTGTATTCTCTTGTAAGACAGTGTTTGGATATTAAAATGGCTACTCTATTAGGGAACATGTTCTTGAGTTTTCGGAAAAGTTTGCCACCTGGAATTTATCTCCCTCAACTCCTCAGGTTTGTGGAATAACACAGTATCAGAAACATATTTGAAAACTAAATAATTTCATAGGTAGGGGATGGTCGGTGATTGCTTACTGGGTAGGTGGTCTCACCTTGGAGTGATTTTGAAATGTTTCAGAACTAGAGTAATGATAATTCCACAATATTCCACTGAATTGTTCAATTCTCAATGGTGAATTTTGTGGACTATGAAAAGCAAATAATTTGGTTCTAAACAGGGAAGAAACAACGTGAAGGTGCCAAACACTCCACACGAAGCTCCTGACCTCTACAGAACCTGTCAGAAAGGAAGACTAGCTCAAGAGACACGACATCTCTCATTCGAGCTGACTAGTGAAACAGTGGACCGCACAAAATGGCAATTTCCCTAGGAATCTAATTCTGGGAAAAAGAAAAGCCCCCAGACAGAGAAGGGATGGTCTCCTCGAATGAGATTTCACACAGTTCTAACAACTTGTCTGACCACTTTAGAGGATGAGCCTACAGCCCAGACAAGGATGGGTCAAAGGGAGGGAGGCCCGCACATTGGCCATGACTGCTCAGATGTGCATACCCCTGGACCTCTGTTTAAACCTTAATCTCACTTGAGGACCCCATACATTGATTGGGGTAATTCCAGGGATCTGTTTGCCTTTCTTTCCAGTGTGGCTGGAACATTGAATAAATCTCAGTTTTCTGCTTTGTACCTTCCAATTCATTATTTCAGTTTGTTTATTGAGGGCAGGTGGCTGACCTTGGCTGGGGGCATAGGTTGTAACCTCAAGTTCGATGATTCATTGCTCACTATGGGCAAGACAATTATATGAAGGGCCATACTTGATTTCACTGAATCTACACACAATATTCTTTGTGGTCAATTCTGTTTACGATTTACTGGAGGAATTGAGGTTCAGAGTTAACTGATACACACAAGGTCACATACGTTCTATACAAATACCTAGCACCAACTCATTCTGTATATGCGTGCAGGAGGAAGAGAGTTCTACCAAAGCGAAGCATCTCTGAAAAACGGGTGTGGCATGGACACCTCAAAATGGCACATAACAAAAAAGGCAGAGCTATTGACAGCAACAATAGCCATCATAGCAGTGAATTGAAATGAAGGCAGAAGCAGAGTATATGAAGGAAGGTACCAGTCACTGGCTTAACTGACTTCATCTTGTCCTTTTCTGGCTCTTCACGTGGCTCCTCAATTGTTCTTCCTGTGTTATCTTGAGTTCCCTCAGCAATAGGACTAACATTAAACATGTTCATGATATGTACCAGGTCATCTTGGGATGTAGATAAAATTCTCAATGGTCTTATTAAATAAGAAACACAGAGCCAAATAAAGAGTTAAAAGCCCAGAGATCAGCAGAAGCCAAGAGCTAAAACCACCTTATTATACCATTCAATGTTGTCCTTCCCCTGAGAGAGAGAGACCTTCTTCCTGTGTCCTGTCTTTTTATTGCCTTTCTGTTCTGCCTTCTCATTGGTTCTAAACCCAACCAAATGACTTCCTCATCACTGCCTGTCTATACAGACCTCCAGGTCTCTATGGTTGGTACTGGGATTAAAGGCATGTGTCACCATGCTGGCTGTGTCCTTGAACACACAGAGACTTTGCCTGCCATATGATTGGATTAAGGGTGTGTGCTACCACTATCAGACTTCTGCTTAATGGCTTGTACTTAGCTCTGATCCCCAGGCAACTTTATTTATTAACATACAAATAAAATCACGTTTCAGCACAAATAAAGTATCACCATATTCAGAAGCCAATATTGGAAGTGGGCATGGAAGGTGTCTGAAGCCTGAAAGCTTGGAACCGAAGTCCTGCCATTTCTCAGGCCAATCATCCTTTTACCTGTATCTCTACTTCCCTCTTGGAAAAGACAGATGATGGAGTGCCTATTCTGGCTAATCTTATTGTTTAACAGAGGAAGGTTTTCTATACTTGGTCCGTGCAAGGACAGTTACTGCATCTTCTGAATTTTAGGACAAAAATGGCAATATTGAAGCAAAATGGCTATGGTTACTGCCTTTGGAGACTGTGTATTCACATGGGATGAAAGGACAGAAAGGACACAGCACCTTATAGGATGATGTTGTCAAAGAGAGATATGAAACTTTTGTGAAAACTCCATTGAGGACATACCCCTTATATTATGTATGGGTACATATGGTGACTCTTCTTCACCTTAATTGCTTCATTTGCACAATGATGGTGATTAGATGTACACCATGGGGATATTTATGGGGATTAAATAAGATAATGCATGTCCTATATCTGGTACAATAGCTGGCACACGATGAACTCTCAAAGAGTGTTGGCGTTATTGATATAAAATAATAATTTGTCATCATTATTCAGCCTGATAGAGAAGCTTGTCTTTTGTGAAGAATAGGCACTACTCCACTTAGCAGATGGATACTGAATCATCCATCACGTCTCACTTATTGTCTGGCTTGAATTCAAAGCCAAACTGGATGCTCAAGTTCACTGATCATTTGAAGGCTAGTACATTTTTGAGCTCCTTGAGGATAGAAGCCATGTGTTTATTGGAAGCCCCACAGCTACACACATGGTGCTTATTTAGTACTTGAAATTACTCCCACTCCAAACTCTTGATAGAAATACTACTGCTTATACCTTCTTGCTCCTGCATTTCTTCAACAAGGTTGAAGGTATCTTTGTCACCCCATGTCACTTAATGATGGCTTCTGTGGGGAACCCATGAACTTCTATTCAGAAGAATGTAAAGAATAATGCTAACTATGAAACATCTCTCTATCATAACCTTACATGTCTCATCTATACACGAGAGTGATGTCCAAAAATACTGGTGGCCATGTTGCCAGGGATCAGAGGAAAGTTAATGCACACCTACGGCAGATGAGAACAACAGCAGAAGACCCTGAAATGGTCCTGTAGACATGCTGCTTTACTATCATCATGCCAGCTCCTCGGGGTCCCACACAAGACGCAAGCTTAAAAGAATACTTTCTCCGTGGCCCCATGTTGCTAGCAATAGCATGGGGAACAAAATCCCTTTCTTTCTACTCTTAATCAGGTTTACTTTTTTTTTTTAAGAATACAACAAAGTTACCTGCAGTAACACATAAAAGATAAGCCTTTCTTCTTTTTAACTGCGTTGAACTCTTACCTCAGTCACTTACTACCATGAAACCCTGAGAAGTTCCTTATACTTTCTGAGCCTCGTTTTCCCAATCTACAAATTAAAGACAATAAGACCAATACTATTGTCTTCATTGAATCAATATGAAAATTAGTAAGAGTTACTTGAAGTGCACAAGACAAAATGAGAACTCAGTAAACCTAAATTGTTATAAGAACTTAGCCTGTGGGCTTGCTATAAGCGTGGATGACTGAGCTTACAGACACTTACGTCACAATTTTTCTGGGTATTTCTTGTTATTGCACTGATATTTGGAGAGGTAATACACAGCACAGAGCCCAGGCACTGCTCTCAAATCTCCGAGATCTGACAATGTCTAGGATCTTTTCAGATGCCCCTGTCACTTTCAAATGGTCTTTCCACTGGGCCATCAGTTTGAGCATCCACTTGCAGCTGAGACATGTCTAATCTTTGACCATGTTAGGGCTATGACAGGGTCACAGAGGACTTGAGATGCCTGTCACAGCTAATGGTTCAGTCCACAAAACACAAAAACTGTCTGTGTCACCCTCTGTCCAGTTGGCAGATGAAGTGGCATACAGAGCTGTCATCCGTCACAAGACTAGAAGGCAATGTCTTATGATAGAGATAAAGACAATCAATACATTTGGATTTCCATCAGAAAGAATAAGTTTTCTCCAAATAAGTCTTAATCAGTATATGACCTGCCACACAACATGTTCGTGTGGAAGGTGAGCTGTGTAGAAGGAAGTGCCACTTGGAATACTAAAATAGATTTAATCGGAGAAAAACAGTCAGAATATATCCTGCCTTCCAAACTCCTTAAATGCTTTGTAAGACAACTTTGTAGTGTAGTTACCTGGCTCACTGGGCGGCCAGAATTTCAGCATCAGGAAAGAATGGGTTTCCATTAAAAGGAACAGTACAGTTCTGTTTCCTGGAGAATCTCTTATGTTAGAGCTAAAGGGACCTGGAAGTCCTTTCAACCCAGCTTGCTCTTTTTATCAAAAGAATTTATTCTCCAAGAGTACAACTCCTATGTCCAAGGTAACACAGCTTGTTAGTGTAAGAGCGTGAACTTGAATCGCCAAAGATACTAACAAGTTTGGAGTAGGGCATAATTAAGAAAACCAAGGAAACCAGCAATTAAGGCTTGTGAACATTTGGAGAAAGAAACAGGAAAAGAAAAGAAGAGAAGAAAGCAGAACTAGCAAAAGAACAATTATCTGGACGCTGCTTCCTGGTGTCAATGAACCTCACATTCCCCCAGCAGCAGCAGCAGCAGCAGCAGTCTGGGACTTTATGATGTGACCTGTGCATTTCATCTCTCAGGGTTTGAATCCTTGTTCTATCAAGTGTAGGTTCTAGAGACTCAAACTGAATATAAACCCTTAAGCAGTCAGTTAAAAGGCAGAAAATTCATCAAGCTCCTGTTTCATGGGCCCTGAAGGGAAAGTTACTCCATTATTTCATTATCTGTTGGATTCCAGTACAGAAACTCACCGCAAAGTCAAGTGGACTCTCCCTTATCCACCAAGTAATGGACACAAGTGCATCCTCACAGGGATGGCCTTGTTTCTTCCTCCAAGAACTAAATATGTGATTTCAGAAAATGTTTTCCATCTGGTAAGAATTTCTTTTTCCAAATGATGGCAATCATTGGTGGTTTGGTGGGGGTAGTGTTCCACTCAATTCTTTTCTGGATATTTCCCCTCAAATTGCAACAGAAACAACGCAGAGATGACCTCATACATCCCAGTGTTTATTGAAGCCTGGGAGAGGGAAATGGTTGTGCTTTGGAGTGTTTCAGTGGGGGATTCTCACTTTTAGAACTTCAGCTCAACATAGCAAAGGTGGACTGGAAAACTACAGAGCACCAAGCGTTGATTAGAAGCTGTGGCTGTGTGAAACATCAGCAGATGTACAAGATGGCTGTAAGATCCTTAGAGGTTGGCAACCTAGGGAGAGAGATGCAAACTTCTCACTAAAATTTGATGCAGAATGAAATGCCTTCTATTCTAGGGGGAGGGCAAGGGGATGAGCCATAAAAGGAACAATGATTCAAGTTGAGAGCAAGATGAGAAACATCTCAAAGACAAGATAACATGTTAAGCATTAAAGGGTGATTCAGTTCATCTGGAGATGTGTATGTATTCATGCAAAGAGAATCTTCCTTTGAAACTGATAACCATTTACTAACCACAAAAGGACACCCCAAATTTAAAAAGAATATTAGCTAATTGTAAGTTCAACACTCTACTAAATGCTTCATAATTATTATGCTGTGTAAGGATTATAGTGACATTATGTTGATGGAAAGATATCATCAGTCGTCCTTCCAAGTTGAGAAAACCAAAGCACAAATGCAACCAGCTAGACATTGAGAGAGGCTGAACGTGAAGCCAGGCAATCTGACTCAAAAATCCAAGCACTTTTCCAAGCTATAAACTGCATACCTCTAGTCTTGGAGTCAATTTGGGAGGACTCAAAATCTCTGCACATGAGTGACTAAAAATCTGTGTTGTAAACCAGGTCAGCAGATAAGACTAAAGCAATTAATGTAAAAAGGAGAGCCATTGAAGTACAGAATTTATTTTCACAAGAAAGCTGAAATATTAATACAGAGGTATCAGAAAATACAACCAAGAGTCATTCATATTGGTATTTGACAAAGTCATTTTAGATTTTTGCCAAGGTATGGTTGATGGGATATCAAAGCAATGCAGTTCTATACAGTTAACCATCTGAGATTTGAGGAGGGGGTAAAAGAATGATCAATGGATATCAGACTCTATGGAAAAGAAAAGCAGATCAAACTGCAGAGGGCACAGCTCTGGGGTGCAGTGTCAGGATGTGGAATCTTAGGTCCTTGGCAATATGATCCCGGCCCTGCCATTAAGCAAGATGTGTGACCAACAGCAAAGCACTCAACTATTCAAGGGTTCACTTCTCTCTTGGAAAAAGATAATACACAGTGTATACAGCTTAATACATAGAGCATTGTGACAATCAAATAGGGGTGATAGTATGTGCCAGTGAACACTGAAGCGATAACATCTTACTATTAGAAGGCAATCATATGAGGATTGCTCTGTTTCAGTAGGGTGAGGGTGAGGCTTCGGGCTTTCAATTTCTCAGAAGCTTTCATGTGCTATCAAAATAGCTGATTCAACCAGATCTTGAGAGACAGTTGTCTAGGCCATTCTGT
The DNA here is from genome assembly GCF_049852395.1 of Peromyscus maniculatus bairdii. Classification (NCBI taxonomy): domain Eukaryota; kingdom Metazoa; phylum Chordata; class Mammalia; order Rodentia; family Cricetidae; genus Peromyscus; species Peromyscus maniculatus. The sequence continues at coordinate 23,376,973 of NC_134875.1, read as the reverse complement.
CATGAGTATGTAGACCTTAAATGGGCTGTGAGAACTTGGTCATTATACACAAAAATGGGAAGATTGGCAGTCAATGGTGCCAGTTCAAGAAATGAGCAGTCAAAGGTAATATTATTATTATGCATGTTCTACCAAGTCAAATACAATTTTAATATCAAGAAATTCAATGCCAAATGCTACCCCATGAAAGAAAGTCTTCCTTCCATACATCAGGAAGCATCATTATTGAGCATGCTTCAGAGACTAGGTAGTCTTTTTAATATGGAGTGCCCTTTTTCATTCTCTAAATAACCCTATGCAACAAATAATTATTTGATTTTCATTTGTCAGTTTACCTCTGAGAAATAAATTGACTCAACTTGCTCAGGTGAGTCACACTTGGAATACAACAAAATGAAGAGCAAATTGAGGTCTATCCAACCTCAACAGCCAGACAACAAAATTTTTTTTTTTTCGAGACAGGGTTTCTCTGCGTAGCTTTGCGCCTTTCCTGGAACTCACTTGGTAGCCCAGGCTGGCCTCGAACTCAGAGATCCGCCTGTCTCTGCCTCCCGAGTGCTGGGATTAAAGGCGTGGGCCACCATCGCCCGGCGACAACAAAAATTTTTAAGAATAGCTACTGAATTGGAGATGTAACTCCGATGGTAGAATGAGTGTCTAGCATGAATGAAACCTTGGTTTGATCTCAGCACTGCATATACTAGGTATGGCAGTGCATGCCCATAACTCTGCTACTAAAATGTTCAAGATCATTCTTGACTACACAAAAAGATTCAAGAGAACCTAAGCTATACCCTGTCTCCAAAAGAAGCTGATGTGAGTTCACTATGATCTACAGCAGTGGTCAAATGACCCCTTCACAGCAGTTGCCTAAGACCACCAGAAAACACAGATATTTACATTAGGATTCACAACAGTAACAATATTACATTTGTGAAATAGCAACGAAAATAATTTTATCGATGGGGGTCACCACAATATGAGAAACTGAATAAAAGGGTCATGGCATTAGGAAAGCTGAGAACCACTGGTCTAGATAGACAGAAAGGGCCAAAGATAAAGAATATGGCCTCCATCAAAGGGAGCTCCAAAGGAACCATCACTTCACTACTTCAAAATGACTGATGGCATATGTTTGAAAAGGTTATTTCTGCCATAGCTGTTATTGCTGCCACTCTTCCCAATTGTCCTTGAACCAGTTTCTCTGGGAGACATGGTAGTGTATTCTCCACATTTTATAAACCATTGCTGCCCCACATTAAGGAGAAAACATTGTTGTTCTCACTTTACACTAACAAACCAGAACAATAAAGAGATCAAGAAGCTTGCCAATAGGGCTGAAGAGAAGGCTCAGTGGTTAAGATCATTAGGTGCTCTTGCAGAGAATGTGGCTTCGATTCCCATCATTCACATGGTGGCTCACAGCTGTTCCAGGGGACCTAATACCCTCTTCTGGCCTCTACGGATACAAAGCATGCATATGGTGCACAGGTGTGCATCCATGCAACACCCATGTACAATTTTAAAAACTGATAAATCTTTCAAACAAAAGAAGCTTGGCCATTATGATTCTACAGTTAATAAACAGGGAGTAGGGTTCAAAACCACATCTAGTTGAACACCAAAACTTTGTTTTTAAGCAAAGTGTTGTGTCTTCCCTTAGTATAGTCAGCCTAACTCTCCTGAAAATGGGATATTGCCCTCTTTGTCAGGAAAGCTTTTCTAATGACCCAATGCCTCTATGCCTTCAATGGATTCCACTGCCTCTGACCTCACAGTGAGTGGGTTCTTACTGGGTCTGGAGAAATGGTCAATTGGTAAAGTGCTTACAACCAGGAGGGACTGTCAGACCCACAGTATCCTTATAAAAACCTGAGTGTGGTGGCATGCTCTTACAATCACAGTGCTGTAGTGAACTGGAGCTCATTGGCTAGCCAATAGAGCCTAATTGGCAATTCTCAGGTGCCAGTGAGAGACCCTGTTTCAAAAGGAAAAGCTTCTGAGGAATGACAGCTGAGATCAACCTCTTATCTGCACAGATGTGCAAACCCTTGCACGTATTCACTCACACATTTCCATGTATACACACATACTTATAAACACACACATGAGTGCACGCACACACACACACACACACACACACACACACACACACACATACACACATGCACACGTGCTTCACTTGGATTCTGAGATTCTGGTCTGAACTCATCAATAGCTGAATATGAATAAGACAAGTAAGTTCTATAAGGAACACTATACTAGCCTTTGATCCCCATGGAGCCTTGGAGAAATGAAAGATAACAAATAAGGACCTTGAGCAATGGGGACATTCAGTTGCCATAAAACTAAATGATGGAAACTCAGGCTTCTATTACTACTGAGGGGACTTCTTCCACTGGAGGACACTATAGAGAAGAGGCCCAACACTTCATTGTCCTTTATACATCCTCACATCTCTCACTTGCATCAGGTTTGCCCATCAGGATACATCTGTTTTCTGTGGCCTTTTTATGCTAGAACATTCTTAGTTCTATTCCTCAGAAGAAATGTCTGTGTGTATAGATTCAAGACCTGGGCTTCTCCTACAGTTCCTTAATATTATACTTTTCATCAAAATCCCCAGCATAAGCAACAGTCACATTCACTTCTTTTATACAGCGTGATTAAAAAGTCCTGAATAGTGTCTGCATGAATCATCAACCTTTGTGAAAGCCTTGCTGTGATAACATTCCCCCCTACCCCCGCCTTGAATAATGTGCTGATACATTGATTAAATCAGTTCCAAAGGTTGAATCAGTGAAGGAAAATTGGCAGGCAGGAAGGTATTACCAGACACTAATTCTCCTACCTCGAGGTGAGCTGTATAAATGTGTAGCAATAGAACATCTTTGCAATCTTCAGAGAAGTCGAAGGTGCTGAAATGAAACCCATCAGACAAAGAATACCTTTTTCCCAACCACAAATTACCCTGTGCTTTATGAGCAACAGGTAAACAAGGAACTTTTGAAATCAGGAAGACAATAATATTTTCCATTCTACCAAGATCTTATTTCACAAGGGCCTGAAGCATTAGTACTTTAAAGAACAGTTAATTTGCCCTTATTCCTTTTAAACTTGGAGGCATTCAATGCACGGGCTCCATGACGGGAAAAGTCAGCACATATCACTGAAATAGACCAGCTCCCACCCCATAACAGGAAAGTGGCTGGGGCGGGGGGAGTGTGTTAATCAATTGCATTTCATAGATATCCACCACAGCATTTCCAGTCTCTAACTTCTTTTGCTAGACACTTAGAGCGCTCCAGTGCCTTGACTAAACTCAAACTATAAAAGTCATTCTTCAGAGATGGTGCAAGAGACAGATATCCTCAAGTCCAATGAAGTTTGGGCTTGGTGCTCAATTCCGGGACAGCAATAGGCAGAGCCTCAAAACTCTACCCAGACAACATGTACTTCAGGTAGCCTTAACTGTGTGGTGCAGTGAGCAGGGAAAACCAACACTTTGAATAGGTAAAACATGGAATGGCTTTGTACAGCTAATTTTTGGAAGTCGTGGAAGACTGCGACTTGGAGAGTTAAGAGTGTCTTTTCCAGCCCTGTATGCCGAGGTCTACCTGTTCTAAAGTGGCAGCAAACTCTCTCGTACAGCTTTCATACCTGATACAGCTCACTTATGTTATATTATCTTGTTTTTCACCATTGTTCTTCAATGGCTATGATCATTGAAATCACCATCTTAATTTGAGGCTATAGCAAAACTGTTTTACATTTATTTATTGTTTCCGTTACACATATACATTCCTTGGAAGACAAGAAACATTATTATCAAAGCAATGACAACTACTTCATGAATTAATATGTGCCAGGATGTTGCATATGAACTGTTATGCATAGTGTCTCCATTTCTATCTTCTAAACACTCTTGTTATTTACCCTGTATTGCAGATAAGACAATCAAAGACATTATATAACTCCCCAGAGTAGCAGAACCATGCTCAGGTCCATGTTTATTTTAGCTACTAGATTTTAAACTCTTAAGGTGAGAATTGTGTTCATCGCTATATCCTACATAATACCTAGCTCAGTTTCTGATGCATAATAGATAATTAATAAGTATTTGGACTGCTTCTTTGAGTTTATAACAATTCCATTCCTTCTCATCATTCTTACCTCACTCTTTACAGATTTATATGTAATTATATATAAATACGGTGCCTAAACTACTACAACTAATTGGCCATGAATCCTTATGGTACTATATAGAGAGGTCTTAGGAAGTTTTTTTTTTTTTATTATTTCTAATATAAAAATTGGCTTCAGGGCATGGGAGAGTTGGCTTAACAGTTAAGAGCACTTGGGGCTCTTCCAGAAAGACCAGAGTCTGGCTCCTCGCACGCATGTCAGATGGCTCAGAGAGGATCTGACTCTAGTTCCAGGGGATCTGATACCCGCTTTGGGGCTTCACAGGCACCTGCACACATGTGGATAAACAGAGACATGTATACATAAATAAATACTAAGTATTTAAGAGAAACTGTACTTTTGGTAGTGGCAATCATTCTGACTTGCCTTGAATGCAAAGGGATAGATTCAGTCATTCAATTCTTTTGGTCTTCTGTTAAGTAATGTCCTTTACTATGTTAAAAAGTCCTCGTATACTGCAGGGTTTTGTTCACATTAATAAAACATTCTGAAGTAAATTTTGACTATTATAACAGCAGCCATAAAATGTGTATACTCTCTGAAGTGATACTCAAAATTACCTTAATTATGATAACAAACAAGAGAGAAAAGTGGTATAGACACTTGGATATTACATAGCCATTACAAACATTATCTTTGGTCTGGGGATATGGCTCTTTGAAATAGTGAATGCTTAACATGCAGATGGCACTGGGTTTAATCCCCAGCACTGCTAAAAGTATTATCTTCAAAGAATATTTTAAAAAATACTCACGATCACAATTTTGCGTTTGGTACATAACTACTCCTTAAGCTTAAAATTTAGGAAACAAAGCAGTTGCAATATTAATAATTATAAACATAGTCACTATAAAGACAATGAATATTAGAGTCTATGATACAAAGTAGGTACTATGGAAGTACTAAGTGAAAGGAAAGATAAGATAGAATGTTAGCAAACAGAGTACTTTAAGAAAGAAATGCCACATGGTACATTCTGGGCCATCACAGAGAAAGTTATTTTATGGGTGTCAATTTTGTTTTCTAATGAACAACATAGCACACATAAGAACTAATAAGAAAAATAAAAACTTCCTAACAAAGAAGGTGGAAATCTGAACCTATAAGCATGGAGGGAAACTATGCCTTGGAAACATAAGAACTACTTGGAGGACTCAGTGGGTATTTTTCAGGACAGGATTTTTTTTCATAGAACAAGAAGAAACAACTGTCGAAGCCCCTTCTTTGTGTTCTGAACATAACATTAGAAATGAAGAAGGAAATGGGAAAGAGATCACAAAAATGAGCTCCTTGTCCTTTGAGATAAAAATCTCCAAGGAAAGTTGGTCACTTGGGCGTGGGCCCCAGGGAGTATACTCACAGGGAAAGCCCTTGGCGTGTAAAACAGGCAAAGCCTGGGGGAAAATCCTGTCACACCACATCATCTTTGAAGTAGCTTTTATAACGAGCCATCAATACACTCTGGGTGACTAAAAATAAGGATTGGAGTGAATTCACAATTTGTAATTGATGAGAGACTTCAGCATATATTTGACGTCTTCTTTTTGAGCTCTTCTTTGATGTGATGTATCAATTGATTTTCTTTCCTCCTATCATTGTTCTCAGATTTGTACAACAGAGCCCTTTCTTTTCAGAAAAGTGATTAGCATGAAATGTGACTTATAGCGTCCTCAACTATGTGTTCTATAAATGGTAAATGGTTGTAATTACTATAAGATGAAAGTCATATATTGGATACATTCTTGTAATTATTATAAAGAAATGGCCTGGTCATGGTCTCAAATCAAATTAAAGAGGCATAAAATTCAATTTCATTTTCTCAAGATCTGCGTAAAAGTTGAGCACACACAAAATGGGGTTTTAAATGGAATACACTGGCACAGAAACAATTTCTGCACAGATGTTGTGAAATGGCATATTTCTAGAATTTTCCATGCCATCTCAAAGCCCAGTGTGTGATTTTTATGACCACCACACTCTCAATCAAGGAAGTGCTAAAATATGGCTTAGCAGGTTACCAATCCCTCTCTTTCATTTCCTCTATGAGGAAATAAAACATGAAAGTAAATGAAAACTAGAAATGTAAGAAGGAAAATGTTGTGCTGACAAGGCTACTTCTGTAGCACCGGAATACTAGGTTAGTGTTCATGTTTGTGTTCCACATGTGTATTTATGTAATATATTCATAATTTCAAAGTCAATATTAACCCACTTAGGACGATGAGAGTCAAAAATACAGGCAGTAACAGGTACTGGAAAAGATACAGAGAACTGGACTCCTATGCACTCCTGGTTGGAGATTGAAATGGTATAGACACTTTAGACCACAATCTAACAGTTTCTCAAAAACTAAAACCTCAAATTATTGCATGGACCAGCAATTCTACTCCCAGTTGAATGCTTAAGAAAACTGGACACACATGACCCTCAGAAAGCCGTACGTTCACAGCAGCTGAATGGTAGAAGCCAAAGGATTCCTCAGACCCCAGTAGTAGAAACTTAAATAGCTATCCATGGCTAACTAGGTTAACAAACATGGTGTGTCCATACACTGGAATATTAGACAAAAAGCATGCAGAGCTGACTCTGCTGCATACTGAAATGCAGAGCTAATGAAAAGAGCCAGACATAAAGACCACATATTGTTATCTTGTTTCCATGAAATGCACAATCTTGTTTATATGAACCCGTAGAAACAGGGAGAGATTCCTGACTACTGAAGGCTGAGCAGAAAAAAAAATGGAGAGGGCCTGCTAAATGATAAGGAGTTTGTCTTCTGAGTGTAGAAAAGATTCTAGATGTAGCAATCATGAAGAACTCTGAATATACCAATAGAACTCAACTATATGCTTTGAAAGGATGAACATGGTGTAAGAATTATATGAGCTGTCATTTTAATGATGCAATGCTAAGTAGGCAAATTCAATGCTAAAAGGGCAGAGTTATAATAAAGATGATTGTTCAAATAACATTGGTATCAAACTTAGAAAATTCAGTAATTCCCACTTATTATTTAAAGAGGGGAAGTTGAACCTCTACTGTGTGCCAGACACTATTCTTGGTGCTGTGACTCCAGAAATGAACATAACAAAGTCCCTGCTCTCATGAACGTGACATCCTAATAACCCAACTTTATACATTTTGGGTGATGTGAATGACTTTAGGTTTGGAAGGATGCCCAGAAATAGCTGGTAAACCTCCTTGTTCATTTGTAAAACAGTGCTATTTGCTCTTTTATGTTCTCTAACCCATAGATTCATCTTGAATGCCAAGTGCAGATGGTACTGCTTCTAGAAAAATGGCTCCTACACACAGTGGCTCAAAACAGCTCTGAAGTAGAATCCCAGTTCCTCATGCAAGGATGTCTCATGTATTTGTGGGGGGGAACACATAGTAAGTCATTAAAGGCGTAGACAATTGAATCTGAGGTTGATTGTAATCACATTTCATGGCCATAATAGTAAGAAGAATCTCCATAATGCACACTAAACTCAGGCTATAGAATGCTGTAGGATGTCTCCAGTTTGGAGGAAATATGGTGGTTATCACTGCTGATAGCATGAAGTCACCTATTTTCAAGTCTATCCAACTTTGTGTCTATCTAACTTCCCACTCTTTCCTTAAACATATCCTTTCCTTCCTCCTCTACTCTAACTAGACATGCCATTGAGCTTTTTCCTATGGCTACCATGTTACTTTTCATGATACTCAAAATGTCCACACCTTTCTCCAGAGGTTACTTTCCAAAGCCTAGAATAAAACTCAACTCCTCCAGGAAACTCCCACCCCCCACTTTCCAACTATACTGACTTTGATATCCATCACACACAGCTCCTTGGTTGTAAGCTCCTTGAGATCAGGGATCATGTGACTTGCCACTGTGCCTGCAGTTCAGTTCCCCTTGCACAATAAAGGACCCTGCATACCCTATCAACAGTGATTCTGCAAGCTTATTCTACCTCAGATACATGAAAGGACACAGCGTAGACTCCTCATTTGTCCATTTACTATTATTTATTTGTTTGTTTATTATTTATTTATCTAGCTTATTTATTTGTTTCTTGTTTGTCTGTGGATATGCGAGTGTATAGGTGTGTGTGTATGTGTGCACGAGCTGTGGTGTGGAGGTCACAGGATAACTCTCAGGAGTGATTTTTTCCTGCCACGTTGGGAGGAAGGAATTGAACTCCAGGTTGTCAGGCCTGCACTCAAGTGCCTTTACCTACTGAGCCATTTTACTAGCCTGAAGATGTCCTTATTGCTAGAAAGCTTTCTGTATGGAATTCAATTAAAAGTGGCAGTGTAGTTTCCACTGAAAAGTCAGCTTGACCTGAGATCTCCACTTTCATTATTGCATGGCACGCTGGATGGGTTCAGATTAGTAGTGTCAAATGGTAGGGCTTGAAGATGTTCTTGTGCCTTAACTTTGGGATTGGGCAAGATAAGTGGCTGGGGGAATTCTTATCATGAATGGTCCTCCCATCACTTACATGTTTTTAGATGACATTAGGCAAAGAAAGGGACTCACAGTTTAAAACCTCTCCTGGGATCCTATCACTGCTTTAAAATTCCATGTCCTCAAATTTGGATGATGGTTCCATGCAGATGGAGTGGTAGACTAACCTCCAAGTTATTACAATGTAAAAGCACACATGCTGTCCTTTTGTGAGTATTCTATGTGTGGAGTTCTTAATCTCCCCAATGTGAACATGGTATATTTTGACAGAAATAAAACACTAAACAAAAGTTTTTTTCTGGTGCATTTATAACATGGGTATGATCATGAGTTGAGTGGCTAGACAGATGATACTAATATCAGCAATATTACTAGATGAGAGATTCTGTAAGCAAAACAGAACATTCTGAATGAAAGACAAAAGAGATACTGTATAGACGTGAAAGGAACCCTGGCTAAAGAGAAAAGTGCTTGTGAGATATGGATTTTAGCCCTGGAACCTAATCTGAAAAACCTAATGAAGTATATTAATGTGAAGAACAAGATAATTACTTTTAAGGAAAAAAACCCCTATAAATCTAAATCTTCTGATCCTCAAAATACAGCAAAAGAGGAGAAAGGAGGAGTACACCCCATGATGTGTTTTCATGTGTAGGGCTCACAAAACAAAGAGATCCCATTGCTGTAGCAGGAATGGCCTTCTGTTTAACTTGATTTGGCTGTGATCGTTTGTAAAAGCAGAGAAGAAGAAAGTGTCAACCCTACTTCTGCCCATCCTCCCTGCAACTCATTCTGCACACTACAGTCAAAGGCACTGTCCAAACGTTCCTCGTATCCTGTCACACCATTGCTATCAAGTCCCACCCACAAGCCTGGTATGTGTCTTAGGAGTCTGGTTCCCCATTCTGCACATTCCCTTGCAATGAAGTCTGCTCGTAAACCAAGTTATACTGCAGTATCTGAAGCATGGTTCACACAGTTTTCCAACCTGAAACAGCTTTGGTTATCAAAATCTGACTTCAATTATTAAAGGTCTAGTTTACACATGTGAAGGTTCCATCTCAGTCCTGCTAGTGAATCACCCTCATATTCATTTATATAACAGACCACTTTATATACTATTAGCTTTCAGTGGAAGGAGATTTTGTATCATGGAGAAACTGAAGGTCATGGAATGTCTAGAGGCATTTTGGCGTATCACTCTGGAGTTGGGAGGTTGGCCCATCCAGTGGGTCAGTGCTAGGGGTGCTGGAAATATCCCATAACACACAGGGCAACTGCCCACAATGAAGTATCTAGCCCTCAATGCAATAGGGTTAAAGAACTCTTATTTAAGCTGAGTAGTGTGGTGGCCCATGCCTGTCATCCCAGCTACTGGGGAAGCGGAAAGAAGAGAATCACAGGCTCGGTCCAAGACCTGCCTGGCCTACAGAGTGACTCAAGACAATCCTGGGAAATTAAGTGAGACCCTGTATTACAACATAAAACAGGCCTGAGGATATAGGTCAGTGGTAGAGTTCCTGGATTTAAGCCTTAGTACTGAAAAAGAGAAGAAATTCTGATTTAAACATATGCACCTTCTGCTTTTTCAACTGAATTGGAAGCTTTCTGACCAGGAACGCTAGCTATCATTTGCCATGTCTAGGACAATGCTAAGAGAGAGCATTCCTCCAGAAAAGAGTGGATTATAAGTCACCATCCATGTGATTGGGTAGAGAAAAAATATTTTAATCTACAAGGACAGTTTTGGCTTCATCTTTTTGTGTAAAGGAGTTAAATATTATCTTTTAAAAATTTTTACTGTAAAGAGCTTGCATGGGTTGGTATCAGGTCCTCTTTGCATGTATTATGGCTTCCAGTTTAGTGTTTTTATGAGAGTATTGAGCATGCAAATGAGTGCGTCTCTAATTCTTGTGCCTTCTCTTGGACTCTATTCCTTCTTTGTGTTTGTTTTGTCCAAATCTGATGTGCTAGTTTTTGTTTTATAATATCATATTACATTATTATCCTTTAAAAGCCTGTTTATTTTCTAATGAGAGAGAGAGAGATTTATTTTCTAATAACAGAAAGAGGATTGATCTGTATGGAAGGGGATGTGGGGAGGAACTGGGAGGTATAGGGGGAGGAGAAGCCGCAATCAGGATATATTATGTGAGAAATAAATCTATTTTCAATAAAATGAAAAAATAAAATTGTAAAAAGAAATGTTATGATAGACTAATGTTCAATGCCCTTCCTTCTTAGTGCTTTATGGGATGGATAGATCTTAGTAAGGAAATGGGGACACTAATAGGTCCCGGAAGTTGCCCTAAAATTGTCAATTAAGATGGAACTTGAAAGAGCTCAGCATGATAGTATAACCTGTAAGTATAGACTCAGACAGAAGCAGGAGGATTACTGAGTTTGATGCCAGTATGGTCTACATAGTTGTTTCAAGGTCTAAAGACTGCCTCAAATAGACGTGTGCACAAAACAAACAAAAGAACAAGCTATGCGCTCAACCTAGGAATGGGATAAGAACTGTATGTGTATGGGTAGCAACTGCAATTTGGCAGTATTTTAATCCATTCTGAAAGTAAGATGCTCTATCCTATCAACCCTCTATCAGACCTCACAGATGTTACTTTGCATTTACTTCTCCAGACTCATGAGGACCCTCTAGGAAATGAAGCTGGCCTGAAGGAGACTGAATACTGGCTCTGTGTGTCCTAGCAGCTAAGCCACAAGGAATGTACGAATTACTAGAAGTTCATAATTTGCACTATTTGCAAATACCACCTTACTATCCTCATCTAAATAAAATGCTATGGAGAGTACGGTATGACTGTCAGATAATGATATCTTACAGGGCAACTTTAGAATGGATCAAAATACTTGTAGCGTTTTTAAAAGTCTCTGATGATCTGGACTGGAAAATGAACTTCAAAGAAAAGAATATAAAACTTCTTATAATTAGTAGGGGCAAATGTAATCTCTGCAGGCTTTGATTGGGAGAAAATTCATTTAGGATTGTCTCAGAAAGCCCTATGAAGCCCTATCTAAGCAGTTCATTCTTTATCTCTCCCTGCCACATCTAACACATATAGTAATGACAATAATAATGGGCATTTGTTGAACCTTTACCACCTGCTCAGCCAGTGCTAAGAGTTTTACAGGGATATTCTTTTATTCTATCCAGTTCAAAAAAGCACAAGAGCCAGGTGGTGGCACACGCCTTTAATCCCAGCACTCGAAAGGGAGAGGCAGGCGGATCTCTGTGAGTTCGAGGCCAGCCTGGTCTACAGAGTGAGTTCCAGGGCACCCAGAGCTGTTACACAGAGAAATTCTGAGGAAAAAAAAAAGAATCCACACTAGAAGTGCTAGGAAGCCAGTCAATTAAGAGCTAACTAGAGTTGGGTCTGGCAATTGTGGTCATCTGTAACTTAGTGGCAAAAGTACCACTGAAGATGTAGGAAGGAAGCTGGACTTGAGAGTACCAAGAAAACTGCTCGGTGAGAACGTACAAATGACAAATCTAGGCAACATTTAAGGAATAAGTAATCTGGAGAGACTTTTTAACCTAAAAGCCATGGAGGATGAGGTTCAGCACAAGTGATGGTAACTGTAAGGAATGAAAATTAGTCTGCGCCCCCAGAGAGATATGAGTTTGATTACATCTCAGATCCACCCAAATACTTTACCCAGTTTAGGTAACTCCTGTCAATGATCTGAGCTTCACTCTCCTAATCTACAACAGGGAGATAGTAATCCTAGGTTCCTTCGGAGTGGGGGGTGTATCAAATTTCAACCATGTAGTAGAGTAATGTACAGGCTCGCTAGGTGTTTCTCCCATAGTAGGGAGGCTATGAGAACACATTATCATTTCCTAACTCACAAAAATAGGCAAGACAATTCCAATAGTGTTTTGTAACTCAAAATCTTGATTTAGATTATGTGGGTAGGAGATCAGTAAATTGACATTTTTAAAATCCTCTGTCAAGAACCTGAAACGTGTTTGAGGCCAGTGTGGTCTACAGAACAAGCTCCAAGACAGCCAGGGGCACACAAAGAAACCCTGCCCCGAAAAACCTTAAAAACCAAAAAACAAAGACAAACAACCTTCTAATGTGCCCAGCCTGCTGTTATCTCTTCTTTCCTAAGCCCCACACTTGGTTTGCTAGAGTTATTCACCACCATCTGAAGCAATCAGGATTTTTCTTTTATCTCTATCCCCACCCTCACACTCAAACCAGAATGTAGGGGCCTTGGGAAAACAAAATTCGCAGACCACAGATTTCTTTCAACCAGATGCACATCTGGTCCTCTTGAGAATTCCAGGAAGACAGAGAACTTTAATCTAGAATTATTACTGTGCAAAAATCCCTCTCTCACAGCCCAAGAGTTCTGTCTTCAGACATCCTCTCAAGGAGGCCTGGCCTGGGGGACAGAAGGTAGATACTATATTAGGGAAAATGTTCTCAAGGCAGAAACTGTGCATGGAAAGTGGATTTTCCTCGCTAAGGGCTTCTTTTTCAAATTAGATTTATTTTATTCTTTTACGTGTGTGACTGTTAGCCTGCAGGTATGGATATACACCACATGTGTACTTGGTGCCTGCAGAGCTCAGCAGAGGGCATCCTATCTCCTGGAACTGGAGTTTCAAATGATTGTGAGCTGCCATGTAAGTGCTGGGAACTGAACCAGGCCCTTTACAAGAACAGTAAGTGCTCTTAATCATTGAACCATCTCCTGAGCCCTGCTAGGAATTTTTTTTTAATTATCTCTCTTTCATCAATTTTCATATTGTAGAAGCTACAAAGTAAAGAAGGAACACAATTCTTGACTGCAGTTCTAAAGCAAGGGTTGTTAAAATGGTCTTATAGAAGGCTAGCAATATTAGCTGGAAGCAGGATCAGGAAAGAGAGCCAATCCAAAGCACTGAACTAAGATGCTGACGGATTTGCCATAGGTATTCATAATCCTGAAGCCATTACACACTTTTCTCATACTTGTCACAACGAAAAAAGTGACTCAACTCCCAGGTTCTGAATGAGCAAAAACAGCAGAAAAGCATTCCCCAATTCAATCATATGCTCGCTCAGTGGTTCTCAATCTTATTTGCTTGAACTCATCTGTGGATCCTAGCTTGACTAATAAAGGAGGCTCAGATCTCTACTCAGATTAAATAAATGAGACTCTCAGAAGGGCTGGCAATGCAGCCGGGGTTGACAGGACCATTCTCATACATGGAGAGCACTCAAGCACCAAGTGTGTCAAGCAATGGGCAGGGAGGGCAAGGAGTGTCCTCTCGCCTTTACCTCATAGGCACCAAGCACACCACTGAAGGAACCCACATTCAGGTTTCATTCATAATGATAATTTTTTTTAAAGAGGCCATGAATTTGAGAGAGAGCAAGAGAGATGGGAGAGGCAGGAGGCAGGAATAAATGATATATTTTAATTAAAAATAAAATAAGTTTATAAAGAAGAAAGACTTTTACCGGAGGGGCTCATGAGACCCCACCCTCCCTGAGGGACTAGTGGCCACAAATGGCTGATCGGGGAGAGGAGGTGTGCCATTCTCTTCACTTATATAGACACTACACTGATAAGCTGCCTAGGCTCCAGTAAATAGCACCTTTTCGATGCTCATGCATGAAACCATAATGAAACTCACTGGGTCAAAAAAGAGGTCACAGAAGTAGGAGGAGGCCTTGTTGAAAAGAAGGGAGTCAGTGAGAAAGAGAGGAATGTGGTGAGAAGAACTTAAGCTAATTATATACGAGCATGAAGTTGTCAACGAATAAAATAAATGAAAAAGGAATCCACAGAGGCTAGGAACGTAACTCACTTGGTAGAGTATTTGCCTAGAATGCATGAAACCCATGGTTTGAGCCTGAGAACCACCTAAGCCTGGCATGGTGGCTCAGAACTACAACGTTTTGGGGAGACTGCATGAGACTTGTCTCAAAAAGAAAAAGAAAGAAACAATTCCACAAATGACCAGATGGCATTTGGAATTTTTACATAATAGACTCAACCACCCACAGGTGCCAGACACTGTTTAGGGTAAGCTCTCTTAAATCTGTCTTTTAACATCCCACTCCACCTCTCCCATGATTCAGTTCAGAAAAGTGAGCATCGCTGTTCATAGCTATGGCCCGAATCACTCCAGATTGCTGGCCTTGGTTTTAATAGTTACTGCATTCTATTTTAGCTTTTCAATATTTGATATAAACCTTTTCATTCAGTTACACTTTTCAATTTCAAAACTGCATTTTGTGTCTTCCCAATGTCATTGAGGCAGAGGAGGATGATTAAATGTTCTATCAAAGTCAAGTGTTACTGTGTAGTTTTCAACATAACTCCCACAGAGGCCTGGCATGGCAACTTCATCACACAAGACTTCAGGCTGATGCTGAAGACCAAGTGTGGCCCTTGGAAGTGTTCAGAAGACAAAAGTGTAGATAACTGAAGCATGAAATTGCTTTGAAATGATGAAACAAAAATGCATTTTTCATCCCAGTCAAATCTTCTGTGGAAATAGTACCAACAGGTTTATTTGATGCCCTTGAAATGTCATCTCCAGCTTTGTTTTTTACACCTTGGTCTCCTGTTCTACATGTCATGCTATAATGCAGCCCATGTGCCTCTAAATCACTCACAAAGGACACATGTATCACTACCACTACTACTACTACTACTACTACTACTACTACTACTACTACTACTACTACATACATTTGCATGACAGCTTCTAACATGACCGTTTAAGCTGAAGGACAACCATACCTCCTACCAGCTCCCAAAAACCCACTATTCAAATAGCTATATCATAATGGAAGGCAACATTTAGGACAGCTCCTAAGGAAGGGTTCATCTGCTCCCTGATGTAGAACAGTTTTGTTTTGTTTTGTTTTGTTTTTTTAGTGGAGACCAGGATATTTAGTTTGCACCCTATAATTATATGATTGTATGATTATTATGTTGTGTATATCCAGCTCAGGGAGTAACAGAGTTCAAGTGTGAACTGAAGAAAGGCCACTGTAGAGACTGCATTCATTCAATTCACAGATCTGTTGTTGACCAGTTATGTGGCTTTTGAGACAGACTGACAGTTATGCTCAAAGTTTATAACACCAGAGATGAGAAAAGGAATCTCTTTGTGCCTCAGGTTTCTTATCTGTGTATTGGTTCAAAATATTTTCTACCTCATAAGTTTGTTCTTGGGATTAAATTAGACAGCATAAGGCACACACTTAGAGCAGTGGCAACATTGTTTTAAACCAATGGTTCTCACCCCTCCTAATGCTGTGACCCTGTAATACAGTTCCTCATGTTGTAGTGACCTCCAACCATAAAATTATTTTCATTGCTACTTCATTACTGTAATTTTGCTACTGTTTTGAATCATACTGTAAATATCTGTCTTTTCTGATGGTCTTAAGTGACCCCTCTGAAAGGGTCATTCGACACCCAGAGGGTCACAGACCACAGGTTGAGAACCACTGCTTTTAACATTTGCAGGAATCAACATTCTGTTTCTTAGCTATAAATTACAGGTTAAATGTAATGATCTTCAGCCTTCCTCCAGCTCTGTCTCTATTCTAACTTACATGATGCATTGGACAGATGCTGAAGTTGAAACAATTTGTGGGAGAAATTCTCAGGACCAATATACTAGCTTTTCCAGTAAAATCCCGAAAATGTGGCATCACTAGGGAGTGAATGATTCAGCTAAACATAAGTGTTCAAAATTGCTAAGGTTTCACACTTAGTATTTTCTTGTTTGAGAGTCTTGGCAGCTGCCACCCATGCCTACCTTCTAGTCCCCCTCATCTTCCCACTTGAATTTTTTCTTCTTGATTTCTATAAAGTTATTACTCTTCTTGCCCCAGCTTCATGGATTGACATGTTGTCTCTACCTGGGCTCTTTCCTCAGCTTGGCCTGTTTCAGCTCCCAAGTATTTTCAGATCTGCTCTTGAACATTTCATTCTACAATAGGCCAGAGGCCCTAAAACAAGCCACTACAGAACATAGTTTATACTTTTCACAGCAGGGACCATAATTGAAATGATGCGCTATGAAGTACATTTTAATAAACAGAGGGTGTGTTTATCAATCCATCCTTCCATACATCTATTTATTCAGCCATTCAAGACATGTCTATTTAGTCATAAAACTAACTATATCAGATCTGGAATAATCACAGAAGACTCAGTATTTGGCTCTTTTCCCTGACGCTTGCAGAATGATTCTTTGCAGCCAAGAATGAATCAAGAAAGTACACACTTAAAGTACTTGGTGCTAAAAGTAGCAGTTCTTTGGGTACTGAGGGCAGTAAAAGGGTGTCTGGAAGTGGGTAAAACTAAAAAGCTTCACATCGATTTTTAAAACGCTGTTAAAATTTTTGTTAACCACTCCAAAGAAAATGTAGTGGGAAGATATATCCATGTTCAAAGATATGGAATGGTGACTGTCACCAGTAATCATATGGCGTTTTGTTATGAGACAGACCTTGGTCCATTCTCAGATCATCTTTACCAAGATTAAATACATAATAGTTAATTTTTTTATGAGCAAGTAAGTATTTTTAGTTGAAATATAAAGACACATCGCTCTGGGGCATGGGCTTCTATCACATTGGTCATAATTTTGGCTGCAATGTGATCTTCCTAGAAATGTATGATTATTGATGTTTCTAACAAAAACTAAGTGTATTCATTAATTATTATTAGAAGGCACCACCTGAGCTGGTTAGGGTGGCTCATGCATGTAATTCCGGCATTTAAGAGGCTAAGGCTAGGGAATATCCATGAGTTTGGCTACATAGTGAGATTCTGCCTCAGGAGAAAAAAAAAAACAAAACAGGAATTAGCACTCAGTTTACAAAGGGTATGTTCTATTTCAGACTTCAAAACAATATTTTCTTACTTTGGAGCAAATTCAAAAGCTTGAATTAGTTTGGGGAGTATAGCATCCAAAACGTTTTTCTCATCATTTTTAACAAAATAAGTCCAAAGGGGGTCTAATGAATAACATGTACAACTCTGTGTTAGAAGTTCGTCATATTAAATGAGGGTTAAAAGAGTCTACTCCCTTTTCTTTTGAAAGTGACAGTTTCCTATATGAAACATAAAAACTGATTTGTGGCAGCTGTTTTCATTAATAGAATTACTGCATTCTTGTAGATGACCAATTCTAGGATTTTTTAGACCCACAAGGCAGAAGCTTGATTGAGGCCTTGGCAGCCCTGGGAAAACATGAGAATGGGAATAGCAGTGTGAAAGGTGCAGTATAGCATCTACCCAAGCAGAAGGAGCCAGTTGTGTGTGTAAGCACAGCTTTAGAGCAGGAGTTCTTTAGCCATCACATCGATTCTTGATTGGGTGTACTTTCTGGGTATTAGAACTAAACCAGAGAACTCCAAGTTAGGCTGAGAGAAACCTGGATGTCCTAAGATATGGAGGGGGAAAAGGGTTAGGAGTCCACAGTTTGCTAGAATGTTAGTAATGTGTGGACCCCAAGTGTATCACAAAGTCAGCTAGAGGACATTTTTATATAATCGCTTATAGAATTAGATAAATTTAATTAATTTAAAATAAATTGAAACTAATGATCCATGCTGCAATTGTATATCCAGGTGTGTGGTTACAATTTACTCACTTGAAGTATACAAGTCAAGATTTTTAGTACACTTTAGTGTAAATTTGTACAAACATTACTGTCATCAATTTAAGAACATTTCAAAAGCCCCCAAAGAAACTCCATAATGTCAGCTATTTTCTTCTAATATTCTTTGTTAACATCTGACAACCTTCAATCTTTCTCTATAAATTTTCCTATCTTGATACTTCATATAAATGGAATCAAACACTTGGATCTAGCTTTAGTCATTGCAGTGTCTACATAACTCATCCATATATTTCTATGTATTAGTATCTGTTTATCAATGAATAATAATCTATTGCCTATACATGCCATATACACATGTATACTTACTCCACGGTGGAAGGAAGTTTGGGTTGTTTCTACCTTTGGGCTGCTTTGGGGGGTACACATGCTACGTTATCAACTAAGACTCAAAAGCAGGTCTGCAGTAACTTGGAGAGAATCCCTAGGAATGTTTCTGAGACACAGAGATTGCAATCCAAACCAACTTGTCTTTACCGTGCCAATTGCTATGCCAAATGGCAGTCTGATAGGAAAAAATGATATGGCCTCTCCCTTCAGGTGAAAAAGTACTCAAAGGAAGACTACGAAGGCGTTTCTGGACTGAAGACATAGCTCAGTAGTAGAGCTACCACCTAGCATACACAAGGCCTTGGTTCAATCCCTGTACAACCAAAGTGCTTTTCTCAGTTACAGTTACTATGTTCATCCTTCATCTTGGCTGGTCTGCCAGGGAGTTGGTCTGACATGCACATTCAGTTATGTAGGAATGTTGCCTTAACCTGGACTTCATACATTCTGTGATGTATGGTACCCTGAGTATAGTGTACAGATGCCTGATAAAAATGTTCACTATCTTACAATTAAACAGTTTGCACAGAAGTACTCTATACATATCTGTGCTCCCAATAATGTGCCATGGAGGAGCCCAAAAGAAAGCTAAGGAAAAGCAGTCTAAATCTGACGTGGTTCTTGTTAGGTTCTTCCTTTTGGAATTTCAACTACTTAATTAGAATCCTGGAATTGCATTTGATTCGTTCTTGACAAGACCATATGCGCCTGTTTGGCCAGATTCTAGTAAAATAGATATTCCGTGCCATGTTTCAGCATTCTGCCATTTGTAAAATTAGCAATTTCAGGGAAGCAAAAGGCTACTTACCGTTTTGCTGGATCAGCACCTCATTTGGTCTACTTGCCTATGCTGTGAGTAGAATTAAAGAATGCACAAGTTTGTCTCTAGATAAATAAATTTGAATGTAAAACAGATGCAAAGCTGTGTCTTGAGAGACAGGGTTGATTTAAATCTCAAACTAGCTCTCCTATCAAAAATGTAGCACTTGGGCTTGGATAAAAGCGTCCTTCTGCTCTGGAAATGTGCTTTGAGAATGGAGAAGCCTGTCCACCACCATGGAGGCCAGCACCAATTTTCTCTCTTCGAAAGGATAATGTCAATTACGTGACTTTCTATACTTAACTTTCTCATAATCACTTCCGTTTATGTGGAGTGTGAAGAGTTTTAGAATATTTTCACATCCTTCAATTTAATTTTTACAACAATCAGGTGATGACTAATGGGAAAGGATTATTCTAATGAATGGACAGATGCAGAGGTCGCAGATAAGTGACTTGTAACAGTCATAAACCTCAGATCTCAAGAGCTAGCTGGAATGTCAATTCTTCTTACACTTAGTCCCTTTCACTGTCTTAATGTGTTGGGTCCATTTTAGGATTAGCATCCTGCCTGAGGAGGAATCTTATGTTCTTTAAGCCCACTTCTGGACTGAAGTCCTAATTTGATATTTCCTAAAATCTTATGGCCAGTAGAAGGAGGACAAAAGGAATTTGAACAAATTTAGGTAAACTTTATAGGGAAGACAAAAGGAATTAGCTAAACTGATGAACACAGAATTCTGTCTTCAAGTTTTTTCCAGTCCTTCCCTGGCTGAGGTCACTGCTTCCTCCCACTGTATGAAGATTTTGAGAGAAGTGGACGATACATAGAATTTTCTGTTCAAAGCCAAACCTGTGGCTTGCCAATCCTCAACTGAATTATTGGAGGCTGAAGTAATATGGACTGGCTGGAAGCCTCCCTGTAAGAGACCCATGTGTTCCCATTGCCAGGGATGTTTAGCTGGATCTGTCTGACTGCACAGGATACATAGATACTGTCCTCAAAGCCTTTCCCAGGAGGCTTTCCTTGCTTGCTAGAATTTGCAAATAGTAGATATAAAGCAAGTATCTGACAGGCAGACTCATCTTCAATTAGACCCGAGTTCTGTGTCTTCCTGCCTGTTCTACCTTTATCAACGTACATGTAAGTGTCTGCTTTCCCACCAGTAGCATGGGTATGATATCCTCTGTCTCATAGCATCTGGGAGGATGGTAAGAGATGATGCAAAGAAAGTCCTATACTACTTTCAATGTATTCTCAAAGATTAATTATATTTATGAACACATAGGTTGAGATGACAGAAAGATGATTAGGGTCAATGTGAGGCAGTTCTGAGGGTCTTCTTGATGTCTCCCCTCTGCTGGGTGGAAATGGTTAGGCTAGGAATCTGTAAATCACATCTAACTTGTTTCAGTTCTCATGAAAGCTCATTACCTATAAATGTTTCCCATCCCACCTAACGAACCCCTCCCACCACCTGGATGCCATTTCCTCCTCTTTTAATTTTTGCTACACTTGATGGCATCATGACTGGATCTGGCCTAGGATTCATTCTAAGTTCCCACCATATGTTTTCAATGAAAAGGAATGGCTGTGTCCTGGCTGCACTGAAAATGGCAATCACACATGGACTGATAAATTTACTGGGAGGTTTTTTAAGGCGCTTTCACTTGTACTTCCAGTGCCCATCATGCAAAATGTAATGCTCAGGTTGGAACAGCAGTGTGGCTTTGAAATAAACAAAGGTCCATTCAGGGAACAGGCCTTAACTGAGACATCTTCAGAGGTGTCTGGCCAGATGGTTATTATTATAATCCACGGGAGTTCTGTGGCAAGTGGATCCCTGGGCTCTAACGAGTACTTTCTACCATTCCCCCCACTTGAAGGTACAGATACAGGCCCATCCATGAAGCAAAGGCAACAGAGCGGTTAAGGTCCATGAAAGGGACGAGAGATGCATGGATCTTGTGGAGCCAATTACTCCCTATTTTGTCAGCAGGAGAGAAAGCGCTGCCACACTTCCTTTAAAGAGCAGAGAGCTTAATATAAAGAGCTAAAATGGTCGATAGAAAAGGAAAATTAGGGCAGAGGTGAAGGGATGGATTGATAAACACACTGTATTCTATTCTTTGAGTGAGAAAAGGCTTGGGTAGCTCACCTGGCTGTGCGTAGAAGGTGGATTCTGGGAAAGTAAAGACACTCAGCCTGAAGGAAGGTATTGGGTTCAATTCAAGGGAATAAAACTAAGTCTAGTCCCAAGAAGTCTCTTCTTGAGTACTAAAACAACACAAAAATTCAATTAATCTGTCACATCTTACCCCATGATTGCAATAGGTACTTAATGCACGGAGAAAGTCACATAATAGGTACATAAAACATGCTAAGCTCCAACCTAAGTCACAAGGATGGAAGTCATAATGCCAAGTCCCTTGCAGTTCCAAGTCAGATGAAGGCTGAAGCCTTCAGACTGCCTTGCTACAGGGTGATTACCTTACCACCCTGTAAAAGTGCTTGCCAAGAACACCATCACTGTTGAAATTCTGGGCTCTTGCTCCTGTCTGAAACCTGACAAGGATAATGGAAATCCATTTAATACAAAACTGTATAAAAGTCCATCCATCATTTAGAGATTCTGAGTGTAATAGGAGTTTAGACCTAATTCTTTCTCTCTACTGATCATTGTGGAATGTGTATGCTCGTGTGTGCATGTGTACATTAAGAGAAAGAGGGACTAATGGAAAGGGAGGCAAGTTATCATTATTACCCAGGGAAAAAAAATGACCTGATCCATGGATTGAATTCCAATTGATTATCTAAAGGGAAAGACTCAGAATAGAGAGGCCACAAGCCACAAAGAGTAAAGAAGTAGAGGAGGCAGCCTATTGACGTGGGAAGGGCTACTTTCCCTTCAAAATGCTTCATACACCCCCCTTAATGCTTAATGTTCTTAGAAAGCATTGCTTAGGCATGTGTGGTGAAGGAATTAAGAAAAGAAACTACTATATACTGGAGTCAGGAACTTTAGCATGATGTATGCAGCATTATAGGAGAAATCCAAGATTCCACCAGCCTCAAAAAGAATATAAACATTAAGATTGAGACACCTACCTAACACCCATCTTACTGACTTGGGAATTAAGGTCGGAAAGTAACAGGGACTTCCTAGGCTCTCAGTACAAGTCTCACCATGGATCCTGTCTACACAATTCATTGCTTGTTTTACATTAGGCATGCTATCTCTTTATAAGTCACGGTTTGTAGCATTTTGCTTTTTTTTTCTTTCCTTTTATTTTGAAGGTACAGCTATTTGTGTACCGTGAATTCAGACTTCACAGCATACTGATGTGTTCCTGTATTGTCCTGTCTGTGCCCCTTTTGTTTAGTGCCCTGGAAGCATCACCAAACTAACAGTCATTTTAGAGAGAAACGTATCCAGTGAACTACAGAACATTTTTTTGAGTCAACATTATAGAAACTGATTGTTATTTAAAAGGCAACTGTTTAGCTTTGGGGGAACTTAAAGTCCAAAATGAACAGGCCTCCTACTCTTCTCCTAGAGCTTTGACTACGCCCCAAGCACTCACACTCCTCAAGCACTCAAGGACAGAATTGCTAGGACATAGCTGAGCTCTGCATAATTACCTGCTTCCTGCTTATCTCTCCTAGCTGACTGTGAGCTCCTCAAGGGTGAGATTTCCCTCCAGAGCCTGGCAAGTGGCTTGACCTGGAGTAAGTGCTTAGTAAATGTTTGTTGAATAAATGATGAGAGTAGCATCATTCCACTTAAAAAAGTTCCCTTAGACACTAAACTAGGAGCCATGTGAGCCCTTCATGTTAAAAATCTTTTGATTTTTTTTTTCAAGTGGACTATCAAAAAAAAGCAAGGTGCCATGTTGAGTTTACCCAGTGAACGTGAACCTGGGTCAAGGGCAAAAAACTAAAGTACATCAGCATCATTAACAAAAACTAGGTTTCAAGGGCTCAAGAATAATTGCAGAGAAACGGGTAGTGAATTTGGAATCAATGTTGTTGAAAATACTTATCTAACTGAAAATGTCCCTAATTAGACAGATGACATGTGATAGAATAAACCAGTGTTATCCCACAGGAGTCCCTAAATCTTGACACCTTTCACTGGGGACATTTTCAATGCCAGTGTGCCATGAAATATTGTGCCCCATTTCCCCTTATTGACTCCACTTCTACAACTACTGGTTTTGAGAACAGGATATGGGCCACTTTCTTCATCTTCAGTATAGAGATAACATTTTTATGAACCACATGAGACTTCAGAGATGAGGAAATGAGATAATATTTGAGATGCCCAGTACAATCCAAAAATTCACAATAGACACTATTTTCAACATCTCTTTAAATTCCATAGGGAAGACTGTTCTATTTACCTATTAAACCAAAAGAGCACTGTAAAGTTTAAGGTGTGGTATATGTGAAGGAGGACCAATTCCTCAAAATCTGAAAAGTTGCCTGACCTGTAGAGTGCTACAGAGTGCCTCATTCCTTTTTCCTCTGTTGTCTGCTGCGTCTCATGTTGAACTCAGCCCCACAGGCCACCTGCTACTCTTACAGGCTCTAAATGGACTACAGAGGTCAAGTCCCAATACCACAGAGAGAAATCCCCCCAAACACCTAAACATCACAGAAAGAAGGGCTTCACAAACTTGGGAGGTTTGTAATAGTGTTCCTGACTACTGATTCTTGTTTCTAAGGGATAATTCCCGTATTCCTTGATACAGGAGTTTGGTTTGCAGAACACATAGAAAGGTTTGGTATATAAACACATATTCTCCTATTTTTTTGTTTAGCCACATTTAATTCTATTTCCTTTCCTTTGTGTTGGATCCATTTATATTCTTTTATTAGTTTCATAGCCCTGGAAATTGAATATTGATTATAAAACAAAGTATGCAAAAATATTAACATTGAAAAGAAGAGTTGGCAAGACATTAAACTTTCTATTTCTATAGCTGGAGCCTCCCAACCAGAAGTGTTTCAGGGTAAAATGGCTACCCATTTGCTCAACATGAGAACCAAGATTAAAATGGCCTTGATTTTACATGATCCTTGCATGCTGCAGATCTCTGCTGTCCCAGAGAACTCCTGCTGTCAGCATTTCAGGGTATGGCAATATTAAGCTCACAGAATGATTCTGAACTTACATGGAAATATTAAATGTATGCTCCTCAAAGGAATTGAAACAAAGGATGGCTGGAAGATGCTCTATGGTACCATCCTGGCAAGGAAAGAAGCCCATTGGTATTTTTCTTTCATTGATACCTAAGGGATCCAATTAAATATGTGGATTTTTAAATTGATAACAAAAATGATCCATCAGATAGAAATACAAGAAGAGCTGTTTTTCCTCTCTGGAGTTACTATTAATGCTAAGTTCTAAGATTGTTGGTAGGGATTTTATAGAGGCTTAAGGGGTTTATAGATTTTAATTGGGACCTGTTTGGAAGAAAAATGATTAATATTGCTGGTATTACAAAATATCTGCATAACGTACATTTAGAGAAACAAACTCACTGATTTTGAGTGTGTGTGTGTGTGTGTGTGTGTGTGTGTGTGTGTAAATTTGGTGATTGGACTGAGTACAACTAGACACAATACTAGGGAAAACCACCATGAGTTGGCTCTATTTAATGGAAAACTCACTAAGAGGAAAAAACAAAACCCCTGAATTTGCAAAAGCAGTGAGAGTCATTTATGTAACGTGCTTATTAGCTTTCCCTAACATCCAGCATCCAGGTGGCCAATGACAAAAACATATCCCAACAGGCTTGTGTCACGATACCTTGACCATTGCTCACATTTCCCTCAGTGAGAAGGTCCTGTGTGCCTTTTCCTGGGTCTCACGGTCTGTGATGTGTTCACACAGCAGGCTTGCTGCCTACTTTCTTGCTATCTTCACAGATGAAGACTGTGATATAGTAGCTCTTTCCCAGGAAAACAAACCTTCCTTCCAAACAAACTTGAAGATTGCCAAAAAAAAAAAAAAGGCCCATACTATCCAGATATCCATGGCTAAACTTTGTCAAGCCTAACAAGTATTTCAAAATCCAACAGTAACAGGTAGAAAACTCACTCTGGGGCATCTCTATACTAAAAGGAGAGCAGGAAATACAAGAAAGCTGCCTCCACTTCTGATGTTTGTGTTATCAAAATATAAAACTGACCCTCTATGTTTAGTCTAGTCTCATAAAAGTCTCAGTCTCAAAATAATGGCTTCAGATCTAAAATAGGATGGTCAGGACTAGAGCTACAGAAGGCCCAGCAAGTACAGGAAAACAAACCAGAGGATGGAAAGGGACTTGAATTCTCTCCATTCACCATGTCATCAAGCCACATTTGAAGACTCCCTGAATATGCTGCCTTATTAATGGACTTCCTCTTCCAACTCCCTCCCTCCTTCCCCAGGAGAAAGCTAGTCATGTGGTACCAGAATGACCTGACTAAAGCCATGAAAAGAAAGGCAGGTTAAATTGGTATTTAAAAGACCAGTAAAGGTCCTGCTAGTCCTGCTCTGTTACAAATGATCAGTTTCGTCTAGGCCTAATGCTGTCTACCAGGTTTGATAAGCTGCCAGTGTCTTTCTTTGGTTTTCCCACCGCTGGGTCCCCACTAGCTGAATCTTTCTGCACTTAAGCTTTTCTAGTGTCATTGGAGATATATCCTTTCTACCTAGTTTCATAATATATATAGCTGTGCCACATCTGCAAGGTAATACCTAGTGGGCACACTCCCAAAAGAAATGGCCAACAGAAGTTTCCAGTTATGAAATAAAGAATATAAAATGGAATGTCAGACACATATGCATTCTTAGAACTGCCAGTTAGCTGTTTCAGAGAAGTGACGCCCTGAGCCTCAGCTTCCCCATCTATAACATTCATATAAAAATAGCAAGCCAAACCAGACACAGTGTCACACACCTATAATCCCAGAAGTCAGGAGGCTGCGTCAGAGGATCATGCATTCTAGAGCAGCCTGAACTACATCATTAGACACTGTCTTCAACAACAATAACAAAAGAGTTATCCAGCTCAAAGAATTACCAGTGGTGTTAAATGAGATGTTTGTGAATGCTTTGCAAAATCCTGGAACAAACTAAGTACTTGAAAAATGATAGCTTTTATTAATTAGCAAGGCTAGCTTTGACACATATTTCCTTGTACTAAGAAATTACTCAAAACAGAAAAGTCTTTTGGCCAACTACACAACTGTCAATATATGAACATAAACTCCAACCTATTGGTTTTAATTATTAAATCAAAGCTGTATTGACCATTTGAATATCAAAATCAACAGTGAACAAAAATAATTGGTATATTTATACCTTTAAAAATGCGTCCATTATAGAAGTAAAATGCTAACAAACAAATATGTCAAAAGGACCATTGACTTGTAAAGGGTGATGTTTCTCTGATTTCTTTCTCAGCCCATTTATCATTTGTATATAAGAGAGCTACTGACTTTGTTGAGTTAATCTTGTATCCTGCCACATTACTGAAGGAGTTTATCAGCAATAGGAGTTCCTGGTAGAATTTTTGGGGTCACTTACGTATACTATCATATCATCTGCAAATAGCAAAAGTTTGACTTCTTCCTTTCCAATTTGTATCCCCTTGATCTGCTTTTCTTGTCATATTGCTCTAGCTAGGACTTCAAGTACTATATTGAATAGATATGGGGAGAGTGAACAGCCTGATCTTAGTGGAATCACTTTGAGTTTCTCTCCATTTAATTTGATGTTGGCTGTCGGCTTGCTATAAATTGCCTTTATTATATTTAGGTATGTTCCTTGTAATCCTGATCTCTCTAGAACCTTTATCATAAAGCAGTGCTGAATTTTGTCGAAGGCTTTTTCAGCATCTAATGAGATGATCGTGTGTTTTTTTTTTCTTTCAACTTGTTTATATGGTGGATTACATTGACAAATTTTCATATGTTTAACCATACTTGGATCTCTGGGGTGGGCTACAGAGCTAAACAGAGAATTCTCAACAGAAGAGTCTCAAATGACCTAAAGATATTTAAAGAATTGCTCAACATCTTTAGTCATCAGGGAAATGCAAATCAAAATAACTCTGAGATACCATCTTACACCTGTCAGAATGGCTAAGATCAAAAACACTGATAACAGCTTATGTTGGAGAGGATGTGGAGCAAGAGGAACACTTCCATTGTTGATGGGAGTACAAACTTGCATAGCCACTTTGAAAATCAGTATGGTGGTTTTTCAGAAAATTGAGAACCAGTCTTCCTCAAGACCCAGCTATACCACTCTTGGGCATATATCCAAAGAATGCTCAATCACACCACAAGGACACATGCTCAACTGTGTTTATAGCAACATTATTCATAAAAGCCAGAATCTGGAAGCAACCTAGATGCCCCTCAACCAAAGAATGGATTAAGAAAATGTGGCACATGTACACACTGGAGTACTACTCAGCAGTAAAAAAAAAACAATGACATCATGAAATTTACAGGCTAATGGATAGAACTAGAAAATATCATCCTGAGTGAGGTAACCCAGACTCAGAAGGACAAACATGGTATGTACTCACTCATGAGTAGATACTAGATATAAAGCAAAGGATAACCAGACTACAACCCACAACTACAGAGAAGCTAGCTAACAAGGAGGAACAAAAGAGGGATGAATGGATTGCCCTGGGAAAAGGAAATAGATGAGATCTCCAAGAGTAAACTGGGCATGGGGGACAATGGAGGATAGGAGATGGGGGATGAGAACATAAGGGAATGGAATGGTCAAGCTGGAACAGGGATGGAGTGGGAGAACAATGAAAGAGATACCATGACAAAGGGAGACATTATGAGGATAGGAAGAAACCAGATGCTAGGGAAGTTCTCAGGAATCCCCAAGGATGACCCCAGCTTAGACTACTAGCAATAGTGGAAAGCGTGCCTGAACTGGCTTACCCCAGTAATCAGACTGATGAATACCCTAACTGTCATCATAGAGCCTTTCTCCAGTAACTGATGGAAACAGATGTAGAGATCCACAGTTAAACATGAGACTGAACTCCAGGAGTCCAGTTGAAGAATGGGAAGAGGGATTCTATGAGCAAGGGGCATCAAGATCATGATGGGGAAACCTACAGAGACAACCAAACCAAACAAGTGGGAACCCATGAAATTTAGACCAACACCTGTGGAGCCTCCACAGGACTGGATGAAATTCTCTGCATCTATGAGACAGTTGTGTAACTTGATCTGCTTAAGGGGCCCCCTGGCAGTAGGATCAGGATCTATCTCTGGTACATAAACTGGCATTTTGGAGCCCACTACCTATGGTGGGGAACCTTGCACAGCCTTGAGGCAAGGGGAGATACTTAGACCAGCCTCTACTGAATGTACTAGGCTCTCCTGACTCCCCATGGGAGGTCTCACCTTCTAGTAGAAGGGAATGGGGAGGTGGTTGCAGGGAGAAGACTGGAGGGGCAGAAAGAGGAAAGAGGAGGATCTGTGATTTGTATGTAAAATGAATAAAAATTTTCTTAATGGCAAAAAAGGACCATTGACACAATTTTCTTATTTAAGCTTTGTTCTTGAGCTTGGGAGTCTAAACAATTCTTTGTAGAGTTGTCAAAAATGTCAAAACAGTGGCAGTGGCTTGCTTGGCCTCCATCTCCCATGTCTATTCACACGATTGATGAGTTTGGTCTATGCCAATACCTGGACACCACACACTACCGAGCCCAGAAGCTGGAAGCTACAGATATTTTCTTGGAATGATCCTGGCTGAACTTATCAGACTATATGATGAAATTCCTACAGAATAGTAATAATATAGAGTATTAACTAGGAGAAAGGAAGGGAAACTTTGGTTGGGATGTAAAAACAAAGAAAATAAAGAATTATATTCCTTCTTTAAATCAAAGTGTTACGATAGGGAGATTGTTACAATAGATTCAAATCTCATCAAAATGGAAGCCTATCACTACGATGTACAAGTCAAGTTCAGCTTTATAACATTATCAATTGCTACTGTCCACATCAGAAGTTTAGTGGGCTTGCCATGGGACAAGAAAGAGAAAGCAAGCTAGACAGAGCAGTATACTCCTCTAATTCCAGGCTTGCTAGGCCAAAGTGAGAGATTGGGCCATTTAGTGAAATGGTATCAGAAGAAGATGAGAAGGAAACAATGGAGTCTGAAGTCCAAACTTGGAGTATCAGATCTATATACAGGGGACCACATTGGGCCTTTGCTGGTATTTGTTACTTTTATATGCTGTTTGTAGCCAGAATTACATAGCATAACTCAGGAAAGACAAAGGTTAAAGTATGGATCACCCCAAGAAGATGGGGAGATGGCAGAGGATCTGGGATTTCAGCAAGATCAGTTTTCCTGTGTGTCGCTTTATTCCCTTGCTGGCCAGCTAGTCACAGCTCCCAATGGCAGTTTTCTAGGCTTGCTCTCTTCTCTGACAGAGAAACAAGACTATCTGCAAAGCTCAGCTAAACACGCACATTCCTCAAAGAGGTCAGACTCCTCCTCTGCCCCATGTACATCTAAGCCTACTGAAAAGGCATTTTTATTAGAGCCCCAGGCCAAACAAAAGATGAATGTGAAGACTACAACACTAAAGTTAATAGCCCCAAATGAGAGACATCTCTGCCTCTCCCAGCCACCACAATTCAAAACTGAACCTTTTGTGTATCTGTGTGTGTCTATAGCCATACATATTGCAAAGCATATGAAATTTAATACTTCACAGGTATCCAAATCTAGTTCCAGTACACAAACCCCCACTGAAGGCCATCTTAGCTGAATAAATTGAATGAACTTGTTTATTGTGCAATATTTTCCCTTCAAACAGGATATTGTATCTACATCAGCAAGGAGATATTAATATGTGTATCATGCCTGCATATCTCCAAGGCTCCTTATAATCTTGATATTCTAACATCTTATACTTCTCCACAGAAATTGCCTTGGGGGGAAGGGCAGGGTGTTCTGATGACATTTGCTGAGATCAGACTTTGCCTCTGTGTGCCACATTGGGGACCAACTTCATACACTCCCAGTGCACTAAGAGAAATTCAATCTACCTTCCAAAGAGAAATCAATCATTCATTCTCTGCTCTGCACAGAGAAGGTGAGGATGAGAAAAAGTCAAACCAGAGAACCTATACACTCAGACAACAAAGGTTGCTCCCATTTCTAAATTCTCTGATTCCTCAAATATACAACGGGAACCCTTAGCTTAAAATGCCACAATAGCCTCATGCCAATTATCTTACATGGGCTTGTGTAATTTCATTCCTTGTCAATTACTCCACATCCAAACACACTCCTACAGGCTTTGGGGATGGTCCTGGTGATAATCTGCAGGTTATTTCGGAATTATGCACTTCAGTGATGTTCTAGAATCTTAGTCTGGGGTCATGGAGACAGTAAATATTGAAGCTTTCTGGATCACACCATCTACATCAAAATTACCTGATTCTGTGGTTGTAGAGTGAAAACAACCGTGGACAACACAAAAATGAGTGAGCCTGCTCTGTTTCAATATCACCTTATTTATAAGGTATGCGAAATGTTCAATTTCGCATAATTTTCAAGGTACAAAGTAGCATTCTTATTTTGATTTTTTTCAAATTTCTAAAACTGTGAAAAACATTTAGCTTTAGCTACTTCATGAACTAGAAGAACAATGTATGGCATCTTCTACAGTTCCTCATTGATGTAAATAATCACAATTACAATGCCATTTGAGCTCATGATAGATTCTATAGTAGAAATAATTCTAGTATCTGGTATCATACTAAGTGGTTTCAGTGGACTCTCTCAATTGTCACACTAATGTATGAGCATAAAACTGTTTTTACAAATGAGGAAATTAAGGTACACAAATGCAGAAATGACTTGCCAAAAACTTCATATCTGACTGACTCCAAGGCCCACTTCTCCTTCCTACTAAATGATGCAGTTGCCAACTCTATACTCATTAAACTACTCTAGCAGTGTGATAACATGAATGCAATGGTTCTAAGTGAAAATTATACCAGGTTCATGAACATATGAGGTGAGACAGTTACAAGTTAGTTAAAATCTAAAGAGTTGAAACTTGATTTTCATTTAAGTTTTCAACAAAAGATTAAAAAATATTTGATTCTTCTCATAGACAACTGAGATCAAATATTAAGCCGAGTCTGAAGAGAGCTGGGATGGGATGAACAGAGCTGGTGGCAAAGGAAGAAAAAGGAAATGAAAAATGGCGGGGCTCTTGCATAGGGGAGCTGATTTCTGTCTTTCCTCAATTTCAGTTGCTCTTTGTGGATGGCCTGTTAGAGTAGGCAAAATTGCTGAGTGTGGCAGAACTGAAAATGTTAACAATCTAAGAGATATGCAATGGTCCAAGAAACAGCTGATAGATTCTTCACTAGGAGAAGTAAGCATCCCAGAAATAGAGAAGTCATGAGGCATGCTTTTGACTAAAATGCAAGCACTGTCAAAGACAGGAGAGAAAGTGACTGAAAGCAGAGGGTACTAGGCTTCAGAGGAAAAGAGCAGTCACCCTGAAATGCTAAATATGTTAAAGAAACATTGCAGCCCTTTGGTCTCACTCTCTCAAAACAGGTGACAATCTTCACCTAGGTGCTTCACTGCTCTCAGAGAAAGCACGAGGAGCTTTTCAGCTGTGATGATTAAACTTCATTATCTCCTGCACTGGATTTAGATTCACCTAGGAAATATTCCTCTGGGTGTGCCTGTGAGGGTGTTTCCAAAGAAGTCCAACTGAAGAGGGAGGATGCACTGTTTGTAGGTAATACCGTTCTAGGGTCACCAAGAGAACAAAAAGGCAAAAATGTTATGTGCCTGAATTCCCTGTTCTCTGCTTCCTGGGATGTGAGGAGATAAGGAGTCAGGGTTGAAAAGCCATTTCCACGGCCATGCCTTGCCTTACACAAAGGACTGTACCCTCATATCATGAGCCAATATCAATCCTCCCTCCCTAAATTATCCCATCTCAGGTATTTGCTCACAATGATGAGACAAGTAATAATAGCTCAACTGACAAGATGACTCAAACTTGGCTAGCTTGCTATATTTACAGTTGGTTGACAAGGGGTCCTTACAACCCTTCCTTGCTCACTTGAAAATATTGCCCTAGTAGAGCTGTGATGAAAAATCACTGTCTCTATCCCCTTGTTCCAAAATATCAGGAAACTATGTGAATATCACACTCTGATTGTGATATAGGATGAACCAATGCAAAACCGATATATCAAAAGAGGGTGTTCTGAACAAACCCTCAATTACTACCCCCAAACCTCATTTCCAATTTCCAAATGTCACCCTCCACAGTTAACTTTTTCTTCCTAACAGGGAAAGACTGTCCACTTTATTTTTATTTTTCAAAACATGTCTATAGTAGAGATAATTCTACTATCTGGAGTTTGGAGCAAAGAGATTAATAGAGATCTTCATGTTTTGTAGTTCTTTCACACACACACACACCCAAAAAAAAACTTCCACCATAATCCCATGTACCAAAAAAGAACATCATTTGATGAGGTCATTTGCTAGGTTGCATAACTTTATGTTCTCCCTAATACCAGCACTTTTCAAAGATGGACCCTATAGGGTCATATTCTTGAAGGCTTGCTCCACAGTTGCTGGAACAGTTTGGGAGGGATTAGGAGGTTTGGCCTTATTGGTGTGTTACTGGGGTTGGTCTTTCATATTCAAAAGCCTAGGCCATCTATCTATTTAATCTATCCCAGTTCTCTGTCTCTGTCTGTCTGTCTTTCAGTCTGTTCTTCTGTCTGTCTGTCTGTCTGCATCCCTCCCTTGTGTTTATGGGTCACTTATAAGTTCTCAGCTACTGCTCCAGCACCATGGTTGATTGCCTGTTGCTGTGATTCCTACCATGATGGTCATGGTCTCATCCTCTGAACTGTGAGCCCAAAATTAAATGCTTTCTTTTACAAGTTCCCTCAGTCATAGTGTCTCTTCACAGCAATAGAAGC
The DNA here is from genome assembly GCF_049852395.1 of Peromyscus maniculatus bairdii. Classification (NCBI taxonomy): domain Eukaryota; kingdom Metazoa; phylum Chordata; class Mammalia; order Rodentia; family Cricetidae; genus Peromyscus; species Peromyscus maniculatus. Next base: position 23,343,466 of record NC_134875.1, on the reverse strand, counting down.
AATTCTACATTGTCAAAAATACTGAGAAGAGGGGCTCCTAGAAGCAAATGACAGGTTATAGAACTCCACAACTGTATCGTTGCTTTAGCAGTTAAGATTGAACTCCTATCTATTACTATAAAGAAGATGGTAGAATGATATACCCAAAACTGGCAAGTGAGGAAATGGACGTTAAATAGCTAAAAGATCCCTGATCCTAATTCTACTCATTTGGGTCTCAGGTCAGGGTCTTGGGACATGTGTTTCCTGTAGTAGTTCTTTCAGCTGGGACTCCCTCCAGACAGGACTGCATTAGTAACAATTGCATTTATTCTGCACATTTCACAAACATGTAAACTACAGTTTCTCTGGGATCAAATACAGAGAGTAGGAGTTCTGAAGCAACTCTTCAAGTGATCCAGTGCAGGTACCATATTGTGAGGAAGACTGATTATCTCATTCATTCAGAATCCCTGTTAATAGACCCCTCAAACAAATATGCTTTAAGCACTGACTATAAGGCAGTCACCATAATTTATAACAGGTTATAAGACTGTTACGGTATCTGTCTTTACTGAACTTAGGATATCTGCAGATCTCTAATCCCACATCTTATCTAAGAGTCTTCATGACAAGAAGATCATACAACTGACTGAATGACTGCACATTCTTCTTAATGTTTTCAGGGCTTGTTTTCTGCTCATATTCATATGCTTAGATTTCTATTCTAAGAAAGGTTTCATCCAAGCAACAACTTCAACTTTATGATCCTATCACATGGTCCATAACCCAGCTCAATGCTTCATTTACATTACTTATGAGCCTCCCCTGGACACAGAGACATATTGAAAAGAACAACACAAAACAACCCTCCTGGTCTGCATTAAAAAAATAATGTTATCAGCTTTACTACAACTGTGTACTTTGTTGTAACAAACACATGATTACAAAAGATTATTGAAAAGCATTTAGGTTAAGCCTCTACCTTTGAGGGACCAAGACATGGGAATCATAAATGGGGGCTATGAAAAAGAATAAGACAACCCATTTACAACCTCCATTTTTTGGACCCATCCATCATGCCAGTTCCAGTCTTTTTTTTTTAAGTAAATGACCTTTTTATTATTATGATTAATTTAATTTTATAATTTAATTGAATTTTACATATCAGCCTCTCCTTCCCCCCCTCCCCATCCTCCCCCCATTCCCATCTCCTCCAGGGCAAGGAATCCCCTGGGGATTCGGCTCAACCTGGTAGATTCAATTGAGGCAGGTCCAGTCCCCTCCTCCCTTCACCCAGGCTGAGCAAAGTGTCCCAGCATAGGCCCCAGGCTTCAAAAAGCCAGCTTATGCACCAAGGACAGGTCCCAGTCCCACTGCCTGGGTGCCTCCCAAACAGTTCAAGCTAATTGACTGTCTCACTTATCCGGAGGGCCTGATCGAGTTGGGGGCTCCTCAGCTATTGGTTCATGGTCATCCTGATGGTTATGAAGTTGTATCTCCTTTGTTTTTTGTCTCTACTTCCCCAAGAACTAACATTGTTAAACATCTTTCCATGTGCCCCTCATGCATTTTTAAATTGAATACTTTCTCATTGGTCTTTGTTGTTTCTGAGACTTTTATGTAGCATAAAAGGAAAAAGGTCTCTCATATCAGTACTGAATTCTACTGTCACAGACACTTTATTGAAAAAGAATCCCTGTATTTCCTTGTGTCTTTTCCTCACTCCATCTCAGACAAAAGACTCAGTCTACAGTGAGCCAACTCTCTGTGGTCCTGCTTTCATATTCTCCTGAATTCTTCAAGATCATTTAGGTATACTGAATATTTATTCTTCTAACTACCTCTTTAGTAACTCATTCCTGTTCATCAAAATAGATGCTCACTATTGTCTATCCTGAAGAAAAATCCAAAGATATGTTTTATATTCAGCATCTCTCTACACCTTACCAAGCAAGTCTCTACAGTCTACAGTCAGCATCTCCCACTCTTCACTCTTCATTCTGGCCTCAAGGTACAGCCTGATTTGTAGCCAGAACATTCTATTTGACTTGCTTCACTTTCCTCAATAACTTCTTGAGTTGCAAAATACATTGGCCTCTTTTCAATCTATCTACCTTGGTTGCTCTGTATCACATGGCAGTGCAGATCACCTCTTCCTTACTGAAGTTCCCTTTCCCCAAGACCCTTGTTCCTTCTGCTACCCCTGCAGACAGTTGTATCTGCTTGTTTCATTGGCTACAATATTTCCTTGGTTCAGATCACATCACATATGTGTATATTACGCAGGACTTTGTTCATTCTCAAAACCCACATATTAGATAAGCCATGGCTTCACTGTTGACTTTCCTTTGTTCAGGTCAAATCATGTTGGTCATGTATCTTATCAAGTCAATGCCAAACTGTTATGTGTCCTGTCCTCTAGTGAAGTATAGATAGAGAAGATCTCAACATGAATCTAGATGGTGCAACATGCGTGGCACCATATCAGTTGATTTATTTCCTCACTTTGTGCCTGTTTCCTGAGAAAAGAGAAGCGAATGAGTCACCCATACATATTGAGTACTTGATGTTTTATAGAGCCTACTTTATAGAAGGTAGTCAATATGAACCAATTCTCATGCATTTTCCTGCTGCAGAATCCCATGTCTGTCTTTAGGCTGATCTCCTAGGACCTCTCCCTAAATCCTACACTCAGAGCACATATAGATAGCACTTAGCTTTCCTCCACAGCAAATAAGGTTCTCTGTTTTTGCTGTTACTCTGGCCTCTTCTCACCCTTTTGAGTTTGGTGAGCTCTGATTCATATTTCAAAACCCAAATCAAATGTCACTGCCTCCTTGAAGTCATTCCAACACTCTCTCTGATTCATGTGGTCTTCATTTGTGGCACTTCCTGTTGATAGTCTTAGTTTAGGACTATATAGTTCTTCACTGGCCTTTTTATTTGACTGTGACCTTCTTAAGTATACAAATTCATCTTCGCACTTTTTATACTCTGAAAACTCGATTTTGGCACAGAGTAAACAGCAACCAGGTATGAAGATTATCAAGACATTGATGGCCTATTTGGTGGTGTAAGAGAATATCTGTTTTCATATTCAGTAACTAAATATCAAAACAATATCAATTATGTAGTAATTATCCAGTGATAAATGGTAGTCTAAATACTCTATATTTTAACTCCTTGAATCTTCACAACAGTACTAAACAGTAGCTACAATGCTTATTTTAATGCATCACATTGGGAAGCTGAGTCTCAAAGTAGTTAAACAATAACCCGAGATCACACAGTTCATGAAAGGTAAAGCAAAGTGTTCAATTCAGGCACTCTAACTTTAGAATTTACGCTCCTGATGGAAACTATGCCCCACAAATGTGAACTACAATTGATATTGCATTGGGCTAAGATGACAAAAATGCATGCTTTCTACTCATGGCTCTATGAGCTTTGTTTTCTTGAGTAATTCCTTTCACATTTTTGTGCTGTGGTTTCTCTAAATGTCAAATGAGAAAATTCTATTGATGATCATCTTGATGTTTCTCAGCATCAACAATCTAGGATGCTGTGCACATGTACACTACTTTCTGAGGTGTCTTGTGATAACCTTTCAAAAGCAGGTCCTGTGTTTCAGCCAAATTTGTATTCCAAGATTGGTTGACTAAGGTGGAGAATGATGTGAAATTTAGGAGTTATGACTAAAGGATACAAAGTTCCTTTGGGAAGTAATCCAAATGCTTTGAAATAAACTGGGATAGTGTTTTCACAACTCTGTGACTATGCTCACAGCTACCCAACTTTGCATTTAAAATGAGTGAGTTATTTGGTGTATTTATTATATCACAATATAGCTATCATTCAAAAATTATAATCATGCAGTTTGTCACAGCATTGCTCAACAAATATTTGATTGATTGGTGAATGGTAACATGCCATACTATATGTTTTGTTTGTTTGTTTTGGAGACAGGGTCTCGTGTATCTCAGACTGGCCTCAAATTCTCTATGTAACATAAAATGACCTTGAACTGATTCTTCTGCCTCCACCTTCCTAGTGCTGGGATAACAGCAATGCAACATGATACTCATTCTTTATGGTACTGAAGATCCATCGCAGAGCGCACTGCATGCTAGGTGAGCACTCCACGACCTAAGCTACAACCCCAGCCCCTATGTGACTTTTAACCTTCAAATTCTAAGAGTCTATTAATGGAACAATTTGTATGTACATCTCAACCCTTTGCATATGAATTTGCTCCTCCAAAAGTATGTTCTGTTTGGCAGTTTAAATAACCCCTTCACCAACGTTCTATTGTCGGAGATGTACCAAATTTGTTCTTCGTACTGTCTGGATTATTACCTTTTGAATTCACAGGAGCTCAGCTAAAGAGGCTTAACTGTATTGCTGATAACAGCTCACTGTTATGCTGCCCACAGACAGATTAGCTCCCAAGATTCCCAAGTTATAAATTGCTTCAAGTTCTTCAAGTGAGAGACCTAATCAGAGAAGATGGTGTCGCTACTGTAATTAGTTTCAGGTACAAAATTAGTTATTTGAACCAAATGAGTAAGGAGTCATTGTCAACGACTGTTTTTTCATCTCAAAGGAAATAAAAGAAGCATATTAATTACTGAGCAAACAGTTTGCAGTTTCTATAAGGGTACTACAGGAGGGCAGTTTTCTTAAAATATTTGCTGGATTATAATTAGCTCATGCATGTGATTAATTTAGGGGGAAAAGGCAGGGAAAAATATCAACTTTGAGACCAAATGGTAAGCTTTTCTGTACTCAAGAAAGCCCAAGCCCAAAGCCAGTAACTTTGGAGTTCACTGCCAACAAAGAGTAATGAAGCTTCCAGGCCCTGGGAAGTCTCAGCACCAGCTGGGTTCTATGCCTCAGTACAAAGAGGCCCATCAGGCCGAGAGGCAGGCAACAGAACCAGCATGGACTCGGGGCTCTAATCGGCAGTGATTAGAGAATAAAATAAAAAGTGAAATAAGATCACAGCAGGTAAAATTAGGGGAAGAGTGGAGGCCTCGAAGTTAAACCTTGGAACCTGTAATCAAGGTGATTAAAAACTTGAGTCACTCCACCTTGTTACTCAGCAGTCCACCACCTCACCATGCACTCACCCTTCACAATCATAGGCAATTGTTTGGATGCTTAAAACTGCTCTATCCTAGAAACTGAACAACACTCAACTCCAGTTGAACTGGATTTGCATCTCCCTCCGATCTCCTTTCAAGAAGCCCAGCAGAGACCTAGATCTGAATTGGGATTACATAAAGAGAGTTGAGAGGTTTCCAGTTAGTCACTTGGTAATTAGAAGCAAGGAGAATTATGTGGGGTAATCAGGACACAAAACATCATCTGGTTTTATAAAGGCAACAAAGTTAACTAGTTCCTGTTCAGAAATACCTTATGACTAATCAGAATCTACTGAGTCAGGAGAAAAAAAGGGCTTGGAGATTAATGCAACAACCCTCCAGAGAGACCGTGTTGAAAACAAAATACTTAGGTTTTGCCGAGCCACCCCTTTTTAAAAACACTAAGAAATTATCTTTTGATCGTGCTGATTCTTTTCATTAATCCATCCCAATTTGTGGTGTGTCTATCATATACATGAATCATTTGAGGCTGATTCCTACGAGGAAAAACACAGAGTCAACAGCATGCAACTCAATTCAACAAATATTAATAACTATCTTCTATATATCAGGCACTGTGCTAGGAGATAGGTGAATGAATAAAGAGAAACTTTCTCTCAAATGTTATTTAAAGCAATAATTCAGAAGCCTGACTGTTGGGGATCAAATCCAAGTATTGCTGTTTACTAGTTTTGTAACCTTAGGAAATTACCTTTCTTAGACTCAATGTCCCCCTTTTAAAGTAGATATGATGTTCATACCTACCTCAAACAGCTAATGTAACAATAGAATGTTTTCTTATATTCCAACACATGTTCACGATCGCATCCAGGCATCATATTCATGTCTAGCACATGACAAGTGCTGTCTTCATTTTAGTTACATATTGAATTTAATGATCTTGTACCAGAAACTTCAAGAAGCAGAAAAAAATTCTGTTCTTCACCCTAGAATATGTATGTATATATTTGCATCTAGTCTGAAGGTTTTGTGAGTTTTCTGTAGCCTCCAAAACCAAAGTGAAGAATCCATGGTTCTCTGGGAGAGACCTCAAAAGGGTATATATATCCTCCAGAGTCTTGGGATCCACTCCCATGAACTAATAGTGAACCAATGCAGGGTAGTTACGGAAATAGACTATAGGGTAAGAGAGATGTACATTCCACGTTTGATTCTGACACTTCCTGGTGTGTGACTTCAGACAAGTTACTTACACTTTGTGTCTCAATTTTTGCATCTATATTAATAGATAATAATTGCATCTCTACCATAGGTATGCTGGAAAGGATAATGTATGTAACACTTTGAAATGTGTCTGGAATCAGGTAAATACTGTATAACTATCCATAATACTAATAATATCCATTATGGATAGGCAATAACTCCCATCAATATAGAGAGTGATAGCCTGGAAGCAACTGTTCCATATCAGCATTAAAATGAGCACCTGATTTTTCCTTTACATGCTAAAATATGTCCCATCTACAACTGAATATCTATTCATCCATAATGGAAATGTGTACAAAACTCAGACAAAGCTTGCTGTGGATGTGCAAAAGGCAAGAGGTTGGTGCCCACTGACTTTCTCGGTGCATAAAAGGTCTCTTTTCCATATTATCAGAGCACATGAAACATGCCAAGAGAAATAGGTAGGTGTGACCAATTGGGAGTTTCTTTCCATTCCACCAGACTGCTGGATATCTCACCATATCTTTTGTCATCCAAATCAGGAGTGAATAGCACTGTCAGACAACCCCCAGTGCATTCAGCAGATAGGTTGCTTAATTAAATATGCCACTGAATGGGCTATAGAATTCTATTGCTTATGCTGACAGGTGAAAGACAGAAGGCACAATTTCCTGGGTTTTTATTTAAGATGTATTTTGAATGTATCCTCCACAAAGAGTATCCCAGGCTGCATTAATTTTTATAAGATTTTTTTTTGTTATGCCCAACTTGAAGCAGAATATGTTAGTTGATGAAAACAAGTCAAAAGTCAGGAATGCCTTCATGCAACATGAACCAACAAGCAATGGCTGGATTCGGCCATTATGAATGATTTAGAGGATATGGCACAGTGGAATTTGGGGAATAGCCTCTCTTTCTATCTCTAAGTGTCAAAGCCCGTCAACTAGGAGAGGGAAAGCAATCCTAGCACCAACTAGAGGTGTGGCATTTGCATTCAGCAACCAGCTCTAACAAATTCCACGTTAAATGAACATTGTTAAAGGAAGGCTTGCCTGAACTAGGATCAATCTGATTTTGCAAAGAAAATGCTGAAGAGAGAGAGAAGAAAATTAAAAACTAAATGCAAAAGAGTGCAACAATTTGACTAAGTGTGCAGAAGGTCTGACTTTCTATGCTTTCTGAATTGTTAAGGTAGGAACTCATTAGTAACAGCTGCTGTCCAGAGCCTATCACAAACACTGACTACATGTGATGGATACAAACAGGGTGCTTAGAAAACTACAAGTGTGACCAAGGCTCTCTTGAGAACTGACCTTTCTGAAATAAATGGAGAAAAACATGAAGCCTCAAACCAATGCTGTCTTTAAAAGATTTAGAGAACTGGAAAGTAGTATGTCCCTTCCATTTCTCACATGGAAGCAGAATGGTAGTAAGCGACACCTGACCCGTAACTGAACTTGCAAAACAAAAGATCTCCTCTGGCCTGTCAGCTGGGGAACATGCATGGGACCAAACTAGGCCCACTGAATGTGGATGATACTTTTGTGGATGGATCTGTTTGGGGAGACCCTGGCAGCAGGTACAAAATTTATCCAGGGTATATGAAGTGGCTTTTTGGAACACATTTCCTAGGGTGAGATACCTTGCTCAGCCTTGACACAGAGGGCAAGGGCTTGGTCCTGCCTCAACTCAGTGTACCAGACTTTGTTGACCCCCCCGCCAAGGGAGGCCTTACCTTCTTCTCTAAAATGTGGATACTAGGTGAGATAGGGGGAGGTCGGGGAGCAGTAGAAGGTGAGGGAAGGGGAACTGGGATTGTTATGGAAAATGAAAAAAAAACTTCTTTAAAAAAATAAAAAACAAAAGTCCTCTCAGGCAGCCCACTCCTTCTTTCTAGATCAAGGTCCTGAATAGATGGTAGCACAAATTCTGAAGGCTGGGATTACAACAAAACACACAGATAGAGCCCACCTAGTAGCTTAGCAACTGTTTTTCTTTCCCCAGGTCTAACTGAGTATAGAAAAGAAAAAGAGCTTTGTTAAAGTGAGTGTGCTATGCCACCGTATTTATTTCCACTTCCTGGGAGTGAGGGTGAGGACAAAGCTTAGCCAAATGTTCATTTGGAGCCCTGGCACACTTCACTCTAAGGCCCAAATGAGAAGAACGTGAGGCAGTAGGCGGTAATTATTCTATTAGAAGGCACTGTACAGAGGTTGTCTGCCATATTATCCACTCCAAGCCCCCACAGCCTATGGTCTACTGAAGGTACACAGTCAATCTTTTAATGTTGAGCATTTAAAAATAAGAGTTTTGAAGTCCAGTCCTAGAATGTCAAAGCCTCCTCTGTTCCTGTGCTATTTTCTTGCATAATAGATGAATGATTCAATAAGGAAGTCATCATCAAAAAGCAATCACCCTTATGCCGAAGTGTAGAAATGCTAGACATTGTCTTCCATCGTTCTGTATTGAGTAGGTGTACACAGAGGCCATTAAGTGAGGGGGCATCACCAAGATGAAAAAAGCTGTCCACAGATTTCCAAACTCATGAGACTGAGAAAGCAAAAGTGGGAAAGTACTCTTGTCAGGAAGCTTGGCAAGTAACATGAGAGAAAGGAGGATCAAGAACAGAATACAGACCAAAGCCCAAGACTAGAATGCAGAAAAAATGATGTTGTTATCAATTGGAACTTCAGGGGAACTGCTAAGGGCCACTGTAAAAAACTGCACCCGTGATGTGTGCTCTGGTAGTTGATAGGAAGATTTGGGGTGATGAGCCATGATAACTAGCTTGTTATCAATCAAAAGTCAGAGCAAGGGCTTGGGCTACTTTTCCATTTAATCACAACTCAGTGGCCATTAGGGTCAATAGTAGGATTCACACTATTCATGTGACTATCCATCGGGTGGAGCATTTACCCTAGTTTTATCCCTAATTACAAGCAACAGTGATGTCCTCCACTGCAAGACTGTACCATGAATCTTAAAAGGTCTTATTAAATAAGAATAAATCTGGATCCAGTTATTGGAGTGATATATTGTGCACCCTAATAAACTTACCTGGGGTCAGAGAACAGCCACTATATATAGAGGCCAGAAAATGGTGGCACACATGCCTTTAATCCTAGCATTCCAGAGGCAGAGATCCGCCTGGATCTCTGTGAGTTCGAGGCCACACTGGAAACAGCTAGGCATGGTGACTCACACCTTTAATCCCAGGAACTGGCAGAAAGCAGAAAGGTATTTAAGGCATGAGGATGAGGAACTAGAGGCTGGTTAAGCTTTTAGGCTTTTGAGCAGCACAGTTCAGCAGAGAGACATCCAGTCTGAGGAAACAGGATCAGCTGAGGAACTGGTCAGGCGAGGTGGCTGTGGCTTGTTCTGCTTCTCTGTTCTTCCAGCATTCACCCCAATACCTGGCACCGGGTTTGATTTTATTAATAAGACCATTTAAGATTCCTGCTACACAAGATGACAATAGAAGTCTTTTTACACGTTAATTAAGGCCTATTTATGAGATTCAAATTAACCTTCTCTACTGAGAAGGTTCAGTGATTAGTGTGCTTACTGAGCAAGCATGAGGACCTGAATTCAGATTTCTAGCACTCATGTAAAATTTTGAGTAGGGCATCATCTCTAACCCCAGGAAGTATAGTGGGGAGAGATAGGCAGATCCAGGAGGCTTGTTAGCCAGCCAGTCTAGACTAAAGGATATGCTCAAATATAAAGTGTAAAACAATAGAGGAAGTCACCTGACGTCAGAGCCTGTCTCCACATGCACATACATAAACAAGACACTCACATTCATATATGTCTCTCTCTCTCTCTCTCTCTCTCTCTCTCTCTCTCTCTCTCTCTCTCTCTCTCTCTCACACACACACACACACACACACACACACACACACTAAAGTAATAACAAACAAACTTAAAACCATCTCATGATGGTGATTTAACTGGTAATTCTTGGTAACTCCTCATCTTAAGCAGGCATATCTACACAACATATCTAGTATGGCAATATAGGACCCACTTTCATTCCCATTATTTGGAGTCAGCAAATGGCATTTGAGTCACCCTCATCCCCACCATCTTCCAACTTTCAGGAACTAAGGCTGAAAGACACCAAAATGAAAAGTGTAAAGCAATTCACTTTTCTCTTTGTGGGGAAAGTGTGCTGAAGATTGAACCTACAGCCTTTGTGCATGCTGAGCAAGCTCTCTGCCACTGAGCCATATCCCCAGGCCTAAGGAATTCAGTTCTAATGAACATAATAAGTAGTAATTTAAAAGTACTTGCTATGGGCCAAGAAATGTGCCAGAACTTGACAATATGCAAACTCTTTAATTTTTATAATAAACCTGGGATGTGTGTACAACTATTGATCCCTTTTTAGACATGATATAAAGTGGCCATGGATAACATAAACCCCTTGTCCAAAGTCACAAAATCAGTAGTCAGTTAATATCCAAACATCAAGAATTCAGCTCCAGCATCTGTTATGGAACCTTAGCAGAGCTGATAGACCAAAGTGATTAACATGTTCCTGTTTCCCACCGGTTCCGAGTTACCTCTGCCTCCAACGTTGCAGAGAGGACACCTCCGTCCTTCTCAGATATCCGGCTTGCCCTGAGGAGCTGGGCAAGCTGGGGCCACAGAGCAAAGAGAAGACTGAGGTGCAGTACCATCGCAATCGGCCGAAGAACGGGAACCTGGCAGCCCCCCAAGCTCTGCCTGGACTCTTCCCTTTGAAATCCATCTAGATTATTATTACCCCAATACCTCAGCTCAACCATTCTAATGAAATAGGAGTAGATATTAACTAAGTGGTAAAATCCATAAAAATGCTGCTTCATGAGAGACATTTCCCTATGAATCAGCAGTTGGGTGAATTCATTATTTAGGAGGCTTGTTATTTATAGCTTATTACTGCTTGGTAAATTATTCATATGTGCTTGTTTCTGTGCATGGTTTTCTCTGAAGAGAGGGAAATGTTTATCAACCATACAGGGAGGCTCTTTCAGTGAGAGGCCTGTTGCTCAAATAACTTGAGCTACATTCTCTTTATGACTTCCTGCTCCAGACTGTCATCTGGAAAATCCAGGGGCTGACAAAACTGTAACCTAATCATCCATTTAACTGCTGCGGGGGAGCCAAGTCACTGCAGGCCAAAGTATTTCCCAAGGTGTATGCTGCCACAAGGCCCAAGGGATATGCTTTTAAAAATACAGGCTCTTTAAAACAGGCCAGTTTGGTTAATACTGGGAGGAGGTCAAAGTATCTAAATGACAGAATCAGGGAAAAGGTTTCAAAGCTTCACAGGCTTTTATATGGTAAGATGTCTCAACTCTCTAAGGGGATGATGAAGTGCTTATGGAGTGTCCCCATTTTTACAGCTTTGGATTATAATATAATTACCACATTTCTCCCCTCCCTTTACTCCCTCCCATATACACTCCTTCAATCTCCTTCAAATTCATGGCCTCTTTTTTCACTAAGTGTTATTGCAGGCATATATGTATATACACACATATAAATATATGTGTATATTCCTAAATATGAAGTGTTTTATCTGGATAATGTTACTTGTATGTATGTTATCAAGGATGACCATTTGGAATAGAACAACCAATTGGTCATGAATCTTATGGAACTAGAACTTAATTTAGTAATAGTCTCCTGAGAAAGAGTATTCTTGTGCTAAAGGGGAACTAGCCCTTAACAGATTGGGAACACCAACTCTGGCATCTTGTCCTTCTCTGAGATATATCAAAAGGCCAATGTGCACTGTTACTGATCTAACAGAGGGAGTTAGTCTCTCCTGGGTATCTGCACATCATACGGCACACTTTTGTGCTGTTTGGGGTGCACCGGTTGCTCCTCATGTTTTAATTCTGTCTTCTAAAATGACAAAGCTTCATTGCAGCGGAGACTATCTATCCTCTCTGACTCTTTGGTCTCCCCTTGTAAAGTATGAGTATCACAAACACCAGGTCCAAATAGATGACAAATATTAAGTAGCAACCAGTCATAAGAATAAACCAGACTAAGTGGTATAACAGAAGGCACAAAGAAATAGAATATATTGAGACCTAGATGCCAGATTTACAGGGACTGGCCACCTTGTGTTGTAAATAGTTTGTGTCAGATAGGAAACAACCCAAATATCTACCAGAATGCCTGGCTGCTGCCCTATGGTTACTGTATGTTTTATAGTTTTATTTTATGGCTTGATATCCAACTGAAACCACTTTTCCAAGTGAAGGAAAGTGCTAATGTTTCATTTTAAAAGTCATTGCTTTACTTTTAAATATGCACTGAAGGTAAAATTTTATTACATTCAGAAGGGTAAACAGTCTCCCTATAGGGTGGATGGCTGGTTTTATTAAAATCTGTAATACTATAGATTCAGCATACTAGAAATTCATTTTATAGCAACCATTGGTGAAATTCATCTCTTAATTCAGAGGCATCTATCATATAGGATGAGGCTTTAAAATTGTTAACCTTAGACAGCTAAAGCAATTATTCAGAATAACTGAAATACATTTCCTAATGTTACTTTGTTTTGAGAAAGCCTTTAACTAATGGATGTATAGTTTTCTGGGTACAAAGAATAATGATATGGGCCCCAGCTCTGCCACATCCAAAACTCTAGGTGACTCTGGGAAAGTTATTTCCTCTCCTGGCCCCTGCTTATTCTTCTATAAGATTAGGGTATTGATCTCAGTATTTTAATATAATATTGAAGTATGTAAGGACAGAAAAAAAGAACTAAATGCGGGCCATAAATATTTAGTTGCAAGGGTTCCATCACCCTCAGAAACAGCATACCAGTGGTGCCTATTTGCATCTCTTTAGAATAAACAGCCTGCAGAGAACACTAGCCCTAGAGAGCCATATGTTGAAGTGGTACCTCAGCACCTCTACTGCACTTGATTCCTAGGGTCCCCTCATAAGCCAAACACACAGATCACAGCCCCCCACATTCCCAGAGGCATAGCTTTTAATGGTTAAGGTAAACAATGTTGAGTCAGACCAGTATGAATTCCAAACTCCATTCTGCCCACGTAGACAAGGCATTCAACATCTCTAGAGTTTTAGCTTTCTTGATTGTGAGATCAACATATACAAAGCACTGAGTACAGGAACTGGCCCCTAATTGCTTAAATGACACTGGTTATTATTATTTTCATTGTCATTATTTGATGAAGCATTTTAGCCATCCCCCTACATGGTTGACCTCTCCGCAACACAGCTGAAAGGAATCCCATCCTCCCGTCTCTAATTTCTTTGACATGACTTCTCAGTTAAAGCCAAGCTAATCTATTCCCACAATACTAGAATTTCACCAACCCTATACTTCTGCTTAAGCTGTACCCCCTGCCCAAACTGCATGCTCTCTTCTTTCGATAACTCATATAAATATATTTTACCCAATGTCCCTTGTCTTCTAGCAATCAGCAAGGGTTACTTTTCCTCCAAACTCAGGGTCCTTTCCTGCCTGACTCACTCTATGGACCTGTGCTATGTCACATTGTAGTCAGTAGCTACAGATAGTTGTCTAGCCCTTGAGATATGACTAGTGCAAAACAAGATGCGCTTTATGTATAAATTATACATCAGATTGTAATGATTGACTACAATAAAGAAAATACCACCATTATTTTACATTACTTCTTTGTTGACATAGTGTTTGTGTTACAAGTTCCATGAAATGTAGCATTAAAAGTAGCACTACAAACTTTTATATTTTAATGTGACTACTAGAAATTTTTAAATTAAAAATGAGACTCAAACTATATTTATTTTATCCAGATCCACTGTGTCCCTATAAATCTATGAAGCATGTGAGCACATTGATAATTAAATATATTAATTATCTTACCACTCTTTTTTTCAGAGAGCACCTAAAACAACTCACTGCCATTTGAATTTCACGTCTGCTCTAATGTAGCACTATAGGTGTGAAGTGTTCACAGGTCCTTGGAGAAAATGGGAGCCCTTGATGTCCATGCCAGATGGGGAACTATCTATAGAGCACTTACTTAGTAAAGGAATGTGCTGTGGTCAGGCCATCTAGTTCTTGCTTGATATGCTCCTGCTATTAATTAAGAAGTCTGAAAGCTCCCTGATGGGATGCTAAAATAGAATACCCCAAGGTCTGTGCATGTCAGTGGGGAAGGGTGGCAAAGCAACAAACTCAGTCATGAGTTTGGGGTAGTGATACCAATTTTAAGGTAGCAGTGTGAGAACTAAGGAGTTTCTTTCTATTGATCTCACATCACCCAATAGCTCTTGGTCCATTCACAGAGGTCATTTGTACCTTTAGACTAGCAGTGCCTACAGAAGCCATCATCCTAATCAGAAGCTCATTTTTGCCATAGCATTATTCATGACTAAGAGTTGTTGAGTGTTCCATGCATACAACTTCTATAGATGTTGTGGGATTTGTAAATGATATCACTGACAGAGCTTCAAACCTCAAGGGTCATATAAGCTTACTGTAGCCCACAGTGTCAGGAAAGGCATGGGGGAAGGGGAGATTGGATGGAAAAATCTCTGAAGTTGCTGCCAAGAGGATGAGAGGAGATATTTGTCACAGCACAGGATATTATAGCAAAGGAAAAAACTGAGAAAGAGGAGAAAAAGATAAAGAATGCAACAATAATGGGAAAAAAGGAAAAGACACAGAGTCAAAGAAGAAACATAGCTCTGAGACTGTGATGTGTTTCACTTTTCTCACTGTCAAGGGGAAGTGACACCATACCCACAGTGCCTTGGTGAACAGTAAATGGGATAATGCAGATGAAAGCACCTGCCATTGTTCCCTGGCCAGGTGTGGAACCTGGGCCACTGGTAATTCTCTCTCCTCTTACTTTTCATTTGGGGCTTAACCCTCTTGATTTCTGCTTTAGACATCTGAATTTATACCTATAATTACTGCTGATCCCCCATGTTGCTCCTCATGATGTTCCTAACCTTGACTGGCCTCTGCTTTGCTATCAGAAAGGATTTCAGATGCTTGTCAACCTATGAAAAACCAATTTATCTTTATAAAGAGGGAGGCAGCTGAATACAGTTTGATTGGAAAAGTCGGGAATCATGACTGTCATCAAAATGGAAGATAAAATGACCATTTAGTCTCAGCAAGGAATGCTTGCTCACTTTTTTTTTTAATTTTATTTTATTTTACAATACCATTCAGTTCTACATATCAGCCACGGGTTCCCCTATTCTCCCCCCTCCCACCCCCTCCCCTTGCCCCCAGCCCACCCCCCATTCCCACCTCCTCCAGGGCAAATCCTCCCCTGAGGCCTGTGATCAACCTGGTAGACTCAGTCCAGGCAGGTCCAGTCCCTTCCTCCTAAATTTCAAAATGTATGGGCTACCAGGAATTTCAAGAGCCAATCCTTCTCATACTGGGAGACTTCCCTTTAAAATTCACTTTCCAGGGAATTCACAGTCCAAAGCACAATTCTGTTCTAGAAAAGTCTTGCTGTTGCGGCCTCTCTTTTAACTCCACCACAGAAACCGAAGTGCTGAGGAACAAGGCTAGGGGAGGGTTCTTCTCGAGCCGGCATGGCCCCTGCTTTGTTTTGTTTCTGTGGCACCTCTTCTTCATCACTGCTCTCTGCCACCTCACAGGAGGCAGAACGGGCACTGGTGCTGTCCTCAGTTCGCGAAGAGGGAAATAGAAGGTAGTGGCTGTGTTACACACGCTGATGAAGTGATCGATGCTCTCTGTGCACAGTATCATCACCCGAGCAGCAGTGACATAAAGGCCATGCAAATCTGCTCAGGCAGCCAACCTAAGGAAGCAGAGGTCTCGGTGGCTGAAAAGGCCTTCGGAGGCTGCCAGTGACTGCTCATGGTGACATATGCCTGCAAACCCAGCACTTAAAAGGCAGAGACAGTTGGATGGCTGCAAGTTTGAGGCAAGTCTTATCTCCATAGTGAGATCTGCACTACCCAGGACTATAAAGTAAGACCCTGACTCCAAGGAGAAAGCAAAGAGAGAGAGAGAAAAAAAATCTGCCAAAGCATTTCAGATGAGAAAAGAAACATTCAGAAATTACTTACAAATGAAGGCTTTTCATGAGTGATATCTGAGCAAAAATACTGAATGGTGCAAGATAAAATTTTCCAGAGATACTACAAATGACAGAAATTATTATCTATCTATCATAATCTAGACATCATTGACATAGGAGCACAAATGCAGAAATTCACCAACCTTATAAACTAAACTTTTGTATATTTACTGTATGTCAATTATACTCATTTAAAATTATTTTCACTGTTTAGAAGTAGAAGATCAAATCAGTGTCTTGCTCAGCCACTATCAGAGAAGCTTCCTCCTGTAGCAAATGGAAAAAATACAGAGACCCACAACCAGATAAAATGCAAAGAATGAGAGACCTTGGAACACTTAGCTCTAAATGGTATGTTTCCATGAAATCCCTCCCCTCAGAGCTCAGGGAACCTTGTGGAAGATGAGGCAGAAAGGGTGTAAGAGCCAGAGGAGATGGAAGACACCAAGTAAACAAGGTTTTCTAAATCAACAGGATCAGCACACATATCGAACTCATAGAGACTGAAACAGCATGGACAGAGCCTGCACATGCCTGCACCAGATGGTTCCTTACAACTGAGAGAAGTGGAAACATGTGCCCATCCCTAACCCCGAAGCTATTCTAATTGATAACCACTTGTAAATGAAAACTGAGTTTCCTCCAAGTGGATTTTACTGGGGAAACAAACTACTCTTAAGGGTAGACTGCATGATGGCCAACAGAAAATGAACTCAATGGCATCTTTGAAGGCTCTATGTCTCATTATGTCAAGTCAGGGATTCTTTTAAATCTTATTTGTTATTTAGTTTATTTATATTTTCTCTCTCTCTTTTACCCTACAGGTCCTTTGCATATATATTACGGCTTCTAGTTTAGTGTTTCTATGGGATTCCCAAGTGTGCAAATAAGTGTGTCTCCACATCTATATGTGTTTCTTGTGCCTTTTCTTGGGCTCTTTTATTTCTGTTTGTTTTGTCCTATTCTGGTGTGTTAATTTTGTTCCATCTAATTCATTATTAACCCTTAAAAGCCTGTTTATTTTCCAATGAGTGACAGAAAGGAAATGGATCCAGATGGAAGGAGAGGAGGGAGGAACTGGGAGGAGTAGAGGGAGAAGAAACCATAATCAGGATATATTATGTGAGAAACAAATCTATTTTCAATAAAAGGAAAAAAATTTAAAAATAAAGAAATGGAGTTTGGATGACCTTCTCTAGGCCGCGTCACCAGGAAGTACTTCCTTGTTTTTGCAGAGGTTAATGACCAACTTTGTGAGGACAATCTTCAGTCTACAGTGAATGAAAAGGCTAAACCCAAAACTCAAAAGCATCATCTCTATCTGAGAATATAATGCTATATGTCTATACATAAAGAGAATGTTCTCACAAAGAAGTAAACTACCAACAAGTTAAAATAGTATTTTCAGTGTTATCTATACACATTTAAAGGCCCAGAGGAGACTTGGGCCTTGCTGTTCCCATCTGCGTCAACTGGCACACTCTTCAGGAAAGCAATTTGCCACCACACATCAAGGACCTCAAAATAGCTTTAGAGCCTGACTTAGTAATCCCATTTCCGGATATCTATCCTAAGGAAATAATGTGAAACATGAGAAAACCTATGTGCAAGATGATGGTCAAATAATTCAAATGAACGAGAAACATATTTGATCAGTGTAACTAGTTTGGGCTCTGTGCACATAGTAAGATAAAACAGCAGACTACAAGGGCTTCCTTATATATATATTATGACTTGTCCTGACAAAAAAGGGACAGAACAAAGTCAGAAAATACCCCAGATTTATCAAACTAGTTATGCTAGGAGGATGGAGTCGTTTGTTTGTTTGTTTGTTTTCCCCAGTGATTCCTCTTACGAGACTCCAATCTCAGGTTGTCTCAGAGTCCCTCTTCTGTTTGTGCACAGCATATTCCCCAGCAGTATTTTCAGAAGTGAGGGTCAGCTTAGACACCCTAGGACTGCCCAGCCTTTAACAACTACTTCAAGAGTTTTGCAAACAAGACAGATAGTTGGACAAAATGATGCTTCTTGAAGCAACAGCACAGTTCATATGGATTATCATAGATCTGCATTCTGCATTTCATATCTACAGCATGTTTAAATGTGTCCACCTAATTCTGAGAAAGAAGCAGTGCTAAAACACACGGCTACAGGGGCCACTGGAGCCTTGAATCATATAGGCTACGGGAGGATGGACATGAGGCCTGCGAAGAGGAAGTGGCCACCGAAGGAACACTCCCAATACCATTCCCTCAGTTTGTTTCTGGAGTTAATTTCTTTCCCTAGATGAATGCTTCAGAGACCAGCAAGTGAGTCAAGACTGGGTCTTCATCATCTCCTGTGACTTTGTACATTTCAAACCCCAAATTTTAAATTCCTGTCAGTTCACAGAAGTTCTAGAGAATTCTTTTTTTTCCTTTCTACCTGTAAGAGACTTGAGGATGATTTCACATTTCCCCTCCAGGTTTTCCATTAGCTAAAGCCATTAGAAAGGGCCTGAACTCTGTCTTTATGAGGCCTCCTTCAAAGGAGGCTGTCACTGGGGTTGATGGTCCGGTTACAAGATTGAAGACTTGGACTCTGGAAAGAAGTGCTTTTCCAAAGTCATTAGTAGGGTCCCCAGGCCCAGGTTTCTACACTGAGTGTAGGAAATCTTAGCGCACATCACCTACTGTGAGAACATAAATTTCATTACTCTACATGTCCCTTTCCACTGTGGTGTGCAAAAGTGATTACATATGCAGAATATGATAGAAGGTGGTAAGAGAGGTAAACAAGAAGCATTAAAGTTGTTGTGCTGTAAAGATTCTGACATAAGACATATCAAAACACTATCTCAAAAATTGCTTTTTTTACAGAATCGTTCTTTTAGTTTGTTTAAACTTACTAAGTTCCATGAGCACCGATCTCCCCTTAGCACAAAGCCTGTGTGCCTATAACTTCACTATGCTGGATTCGAGGTAAAGCAATAAACACAAAGAGAAAAATGTTGCTCAGAAACATGACAAAGTGGGGTCAGCAACAACTCTGAACTACTGTGATGTTACTCTGTGGACATTCAAAACCATTAGCCACCTCTGCCATGCAAAACAAGATAGTTGAACCAACCCACCTCGGCTCCTCATTTGTAAAGTGAGGGGTTCCAACAAAAGAAGCCTTCGAGTTTCTCAATTGTTCTGGTAAAAGATGGGAAGCTAAGCAAACCTTTGAGCAGAAACTTCTATTTCTGAGACAAGGAGGACTAATGGCGGTCAGGCCATTCCTCAGTAAGACCCAAACACTTCCCAGACATTCCACAGCACACAGGCTTTGTCCAATGACATTCAGAACAATAGCCCTCAGTTCTCGGAAGAGAGATGTAGAAACACTTCAGAACTGGTTCTCATCTACTGAAATGTACTCAGCAGCCGTGGTTAATGAGAGCTGGGAGGAACTCCCTCATTCTGTTCCAGGGACAAACAAAAGGGTCGGGCTTGTTTTAGGCAGAAGCCACCCAAAGCAACAATTCTCTTCACAGTGAGCCTCCCGTCCTGTCAACAGATGCTTAAAGCTACAGGATGGATAGGAAACAGCTGAATTGGACACCAAAGTAGAACAAGACAGCTGTTCCTTGCCCTTCAATATAAAAAAGCATGGCAGTAATGTTGAAAAGGGTCTGATGGTGCATAAATGCGATCACGTTGCATGTTCTCTTTTCTCCGTGGTTCTTACAGCTTGAGTTGTTTAACTAGCTGAAGGTGTAAAACACCCGAAAGTTTTATGCTACAGGTAGGCCACAGAAAAGACAAATTACAGTATACAAAGGATAATAACAAGGGTTAGCGTGGAGGAGGGGCACAGCAGGGAATCACTCAACTGTACGATTAGGCTTCAATAGAAAGGCTAGCTTTTAGCAAGTAGTTCCCACCAGCACTTAATGCTAAACATATGAAAATCACTTTTCTGAGTGTTTTGATAAAAGCTACTATTCAATTTATAGGATAAGATCAAGACAGGCATTCGTGTGGCACATCATGATTATGAGGTAATTATCATTGTATGCTATGAAATTTTCAGGAGCTCTGATTGAAATCATGATAGACATCCATTCTGGGGTGAGAGAAGGTGGTTGTGTGTTATTTTTCTGCCATGTGTCTTCCAAAATAAATCTGTGCTATTTTAGCATGCCATTATTCTTGGCAAATTTTTATAAAATTCAATATATTCATAAAAACATTGAGTAATGATGCTTTCATCCAGACACAGGTCATATATTTTATACTACACTTTAATTTTCTGTAAACATAATTGAATCTTTGTCATTTCTATCTTCAATTTTATGAGCTGAAAAAGGTGGTATTAATTCATTTCATTTTCCTTTGTAATAAATTTTCATTATATATAAAATCACCAAGAAAAATGTGGGAAAATACAGATCAGAAAATAAACAGCTAAGTCAGATGTGGTAGCTCACACCTATAATCACAGCACTAAGAAGGCTGAAGCAGGAGGATTGCTAAGGGATCAAGGTCAGCCTGGCTACATAGTGAGTAACAGAACACTTTAAGCTAAAGAATGAACGCATCGGGGCTGGAGAGATGGCTCAGAGGTTAAGAGCACCGACTGCTCTTCCAGAGGTCCTGAGTTCAATTCCCAGCACCCACATGGTGGCTCACAACCATCTGTAATGAGATCTGGCGCCCTCTTCTGGCCTGCAGTCATATATGCTGTATACAAAATAAATAAATAAATCTTTAAAAAAAAAAAAAAAGAATGAACGCATCTTTAAAAAAATAGTTAAAAATTACCACTCTATTATATTCACTATTAGCCTTCAAGAAACATTTATTTCCATTCTGTTTTTCTATATATATAAGTTTTATTCTTCTTGCTATTTTTTGGTAGCAGCTTTATTGAGATATAATCTACCTAACAAACAACTCATTCATTTAAAATGCTCTGTGTAGTGGTTTGTTTAGCATATTCACAGAGGTGTGTAAACTGCAGCACAATCAATTTTAAAATATATTCATCACTCCCGAAAGAAAGCCTACTCTACTATTTCTTAGTCCCATCTCCAGGCAACCATAAATCTATCTTCCTCCTATATCTAAAGGATTTGCTTATTAGGGGTTTAAGCTAACACACTCACACACACACACACACACACACACACACACACACACACACCTTTATCATCTAACATTTCCAATGTTAATGTCCACATGCTTGTTTAAAAGCTGTTAAGGTCTGAGTATATAGGTCAGTTGTAGAGTACTTTCTCTAACATGCATGCAGTCCTGGGTTCAATCCCGAGAACTGCAAAAAAAAAAATGTAAACAAATATAAACAAAAAATGCAGATTTATGAAAACACATTGAACTACTTGTAGGAATTTTCGATACTTTCTAACTTACTATTCTGATGCATTTATATTACATTGGCTCCTGTATATAAACAAGTGCAAAGTCAGCCATTCATTGAATGCAAGTGCCAGCTAGTGACAGAGCCATACAACCTTCTATTTCTTCCCTCTGCTGAGGTTTATTGCTTGGCTAGAATTCTGACCATGAAATCCTTGGCAAAGAGTGGATAACCTTGTCAAGGGGAATCCAGGACTCAAAAGTCAGCCATGTGATCAGAGGCCGGATGTCTAGTGTCCTGTTATCTCCATGGTCTGATCACTATCACAACATGAATACTGTCCCTCCACTCAGCCCTGCAATCTGATGCCATTAGTCTACAGCCAGAAGCACACACTGCACTCAGGAAACCTGGGAGAATCCAGGTCCACTGCAAAGGAAGTAGGCAAAAGCCTTCCTGGCTCAGGTCATTTACAGGGAGAGAAGATGCACACTCCACCTCACTCACTATTGAAAAGTTACAATACAACACACAGCAAATGTTTTCACATCCTCATCCGTAGTTTTCCAAACCAGGTAAGAGGTCACAATCTGTCAAGGATGTCATTAGTAACTCTAGGTTACAGATGCAATGAGCATTTACATGTTCTTTATATTCAGCGTCTTATTTAATCCTCTCAATACAAACTTAAAGGTCCACATTTCTAGTGACTATCCCCGTTACCCGATAGAGGAACAAACACCATAATGCTTTTTTAAAAAAAATCTACCAAAGATCACATAGCTCTTTATGCCACTATTCCTGGAAGTGGGAAACAGAGACTACAAATCCTGGTCTTTCCTATACCAATGATAGAGACCTCTCGTTCATTTATTTGAATGCCATCCACCTATGATGAAAGGAGAAGACATGAAGCAATAGCACATCATTATCAGCACATCTATATATGCACCATGCCCTGGGTACTGTACTTCCTCATCAATGAATATGCAATTGCTCTGTGAGTTAAGCGCATCACCATTTTACAGCTAGACAAAGGGAAGCTTTGAGTGGCTACATGATTGTCAGACACCTCACAGCAAATCATGGGCCAGATACGATGAAATTCAAGATTAAGATTCAGACTCAATGATCTTATTGTTGTAGCAAAGCTGAAAGAAAAATGTTTGTGTTTTAAGTCCCTGATAAGATCAAGGCCCTGTGGCAACCTCATTACTTGAAGACCCAGGGCTCAGGAAATTAGTCTTTGGTCAAGTCCAGGAAAATCAGGTTAAACCTATCTCAAGGGGCAATGAGTTTTGAATGCTTGGTTTCCAAATGTAAGATAACCCCAAAAGAAAAGATATAATTTTCTTCATGACTTGAGAATTGCACATCACACATAAATGTGCACTTTGTCAAACCACTTTGTGGTTCACCTTTATGCTTAACAGACCTCTTGGGAAGCAGAAAAATATGACAATTATGCAAATAGCAGTGTTGAGCCAATTACATGGAAAAGTGGGTGTACTTAAGGAAAAAAAGGTTTGGCAAAACTTAAGCTTTTTAACAATAAAGAGCTTAAATTCAGAGACATTTTTGGCAAACAGGAGGGCCTAGGTAGGTCTCGTTTTCTCTCTAGGAGTTATTAGCGCCAGAGGGCTCCCAGTCCTTTGTTTTCAGCTTTTAATAACCCAAGTGCTTTCTAATGGTATTTTAAGTGAGTTGCTAAAGTGTTCAGGATTCATTTCCCCATGTTGAGCTCCACAGAGATGATTCTCAGCGAGCAAATAAAAATAAGCATTTAAAAGATTTCTTCTCTCATCAAATGGTGAGGAAATCCATTCCTTTTAGCTGGCTCCATGCTTGAAAAGGTTAGTGTGGCCTTTGGAAAATACCAGGCTGTGCATCCGTACAGTGCTAATGAATACTGCAATGTACTGACACTTTCGAGTACATCTTAACCTTTTTAAAATGGGGCCTCCATTGTCTTACCTTAATAAGCAGTTTGTTCACCTTATGTCTTACAAAGGCCACTCCAGTGGAAAATACATATTAGATGTACAGCTGCATGGCTGAGTGGTGTAACAGACAGAGGAGGACAGGACACCGATTACATAAACCATGACCTGCAGAGGCCCTCCCCCCGCTGCTGACCTCAACCCAGAAATGGCAATAATGACAGCTGCTCTCTTAAACAATGCCCAACGATTACTCCTCCTCCTCGCAGTATCATTCAGAGGGCCCTTCTCAAAACTGGAGCTGTAGGAAATGAACTCTCATACATTCTATGGGTCTCCCTGCAGCCAGCAAACTTCAGGCTCACCAAGAGGCCCTTATGGTTTAGAGAGTCCGTATTAATAATGAAGCTAAACAGCATGCTTTCCTGTTTCAATGCCTCACATGCTCTGGTGGCAAGAACCCTGGGCCCCTCCCAAATTCCTGAGTTGGGGAATTCATCTTGCACATTCTTGAGCACAGTTTCAGAGTCCCTGATGTGGAGCTAGTTGTCTCTTCTTCTAGAACCCTGGAGTACCTTTTTCCACAGCAGCTTGAAACACTTGCTCAGCATGAAGCACTGGGGATACTCCAAACTGTGTTCAAGGATTTTGAATACTGTGTTATATAGTCCCTGCCCTCAAGAAACTCCACATTGACTTCATTGAGTCTGTAGAATTTCTATGAGGTAAAACCATTTCATTCAGAAATCTCTATGTTTAGCTGTTAATTTTACTCCTAACTTCGAGAGTCACTCAAGAGTCCTGGCAACGTTGTCCTTGAGGTTGTTGGAAAAGGGGATATTTGTCTACAACTGGAAAGACTGGCTGTTTTGCAACCATGCTGGTCTTTTTACCTCCAGGGCATAAAAATTCTCCTTTGCAGCCTCCTCAAGAATGCTGCTGGCTCTGAGAGGCAACAACCTTCCTCTACTTACAAAGCACTTGAATGCATATCAACATGGGTTGGCCATAGCTGGCCGAAGTGTCCATTCTCATAATTGTTCTGCACAGTTGCCAGTGACTTGCTTGAATGAATTGGCTATGTTTATTGTTTGTGTGTCTCCCTCCAAAAAGTAACTCCTGCTGTGAGGTCCCTACTGTCTCCAGAAAAACAGATAAGGGCAAGTGACTTTGTGCTGATTAGTAGCAAGCCTTGGTTGTTAGGCTAAAAATTTGAGTATGACTGAACATAGTTTCTCCATGAGAGATTGCAGAAGAAATGAAGCCATGAAGTTATAATGTATATTAATTTGTGTTTCTTATAGAATTAAAAAAAAATCTAGCCTCCATAGTCTAAAACAAGATATTAAAAACTCTGTTGGACAATCTGTTTGTGGAAAATGAGGAGCCATTTAGGATTCATCAGAGCAAAGAGGTTTACTTGAGCCTTGAGGTGGAGAGAAATGGTATTATAAATCCATTTTAAAAAGAAAAGCCAAAAACGCCTAGAAAGCATTTTGCACTACAAGAGAAAAGCAATTTCCTTGTTACTGCTTCCATTTCTTAAATCATCTGGCTTCATAGATCAACACTAACTCTCTTTAAATCTACCAAATGAAATTCCAGCCAATGACTCATTACCCAGGGCAAGCCACAAATTTGGATTTGTGACTCCAGTAGTTCCTCCAGGAAATGTGGGGAGAATGGCTGTACAGGAAAATAGCAGCCTGGCACATGTGTAAATAGACACTGTTCACATGCCGACTCTATTCTGCTTCATTATATCTGGAACTGGGAATTGGAGATGGTCCCCTGACTTCTTGGATGTAGGTTTCGAGCTGAATACCAAGTCTTTGCACGGTGGGGCCAAGCCTGTCCCATGACCAGAGCTTACCAGATTGTAGACAAGCTGGCTTCTCACTAATTGAGCTCCAAGCGGTGTCACTGAATCCCTAACTCAAATGGAAATAGTCATTGTTTGCCCACTAGCACTTGTCTCTGATGCACAGGTAGCTCTTCTCTTTATGGGGCAAAAAGAATCCCCCAAACTCAGTCTCTTCACTCATTCAAACTGTCCCACACACTTCTGGAACCATGATAGCAGGTGTCCAGTGACCCTTCAGACCCCTCCACTCATCTCATTGGTTATTGTTTGTTGTACTTTGTACCTCACTTTGTCCTGTAAGGATTTTCTGCTGTTTTTCTGTGAATACTTAATATAAGCTGGACATAACTGTTATCTATCTTTTCTTTTTTTCCCTCCTCCTCAACAAAAGCATAGATTTCTTTATGGCACAGATAACTGTAGTCATCAAGTGGTTATTTGATCAATTATACTATATCTTGCAGTAATTATGCTTTGATGGTGATAGTCTTTCACATTCACACAAAAACAATTTTATGGTCATGAGTTCTTTAACAATTTGACTGTTCTTCGAACAACTTCCACCACACCCACACCCACACCCACACCCTCACCCCCCCCACACACACACACTCAGGTTCCAGTAAGCTTAACATCAAAGTTCCATCAACGTGTTCTTTTCATGCCCACCAAACCTATCTCCCCTGCCCACCCCCACCCCACATCTGCCAGTGAGACTAATCAATACTGTTCTCAAATATGTCACTCATTTGATGAGATCCTAAGAAGTACCCCTTGGTTGCTTCCCATCCCTGAGCAAGCAGGTCATTAGCTAAGTATCTCAGTTTCACTAGTTAGCAGCAGATGGTGTTTACTAAAAAAGGAATGAGATCTCCAAATGTTAGGTTTGGATTAGAGAGGTGGTCTAAGGGGGCTTTGGCTCTAAGGAACCAGAATTAAAAATTATCATTTGTGAATTAAAATTCCACTCTACTGGCAACACTGAATTTAGTATTTTATTATTTTGATTTGCATTTGATTTTTCCCACTAAGAATGGACTTACATAGCCATTATGAGATAACACATATTATTTCCAAATGAATGCAAGATTTTCTTTCTTTCCACATACTAACTTGAAAGTAGAAAAAGTAGTTCTGGGCTTCTATGTCACAAACTGAAATGCAATTGTAGATGGCAAGCCAAGTGTGAGGAGCACCCGACTTCCCACCACTATTAAATGTGTTGCCTATAGCAAGCAAGAATTGCTTAAGATGATGCCATAACTCTGCAACTCGAATTGGAAGGCAAAAAAGAGCTCCTAAGGATTAAAGATAAAGCTCATTGGCAGAGCACTTGCCTAATATATAGAAGGCCTTGAGTTCGATGCACACCACTACCAAAATCTATAGCTCTCTATGGAAGTAAGGAACTGAAACCCATTATCATTTTCAGATTATAGCCTTGGCTGAGCTAATAAGAAATAAATGCCATGAAGTGGTTCCAATCCCTTTGCACCTCACTATAAACCAAGGACCTCTTAGTTCTTATTCCAAATATCCAATTATTTTAACAACAGGACTTAGTTCAGGGAAGTGGGGAAACCTTAGCATAAGGAGATGAATAATGCAGCTTCCCAACCTGCAGTGTCAGTGTCCTGAAGTAAGGCAGGATTTATCTCTTGCACTCCCCACTTTTCCCCCCTCGTTTCCCCCTTTCTACTCTCCCTTCCTTGCTCACTCCGTGCTCCTCTTCTTCCTCTTTCCACCCAAAGATATCTACCTGGTATATTCTTTATTAAGAATGTTGGACGTTTTTAAGATGCTGCAGAGGGCACTTTGGAATTAGCTACAATTGCTCGGCATAGTACATGACAGACACATTTGGGGAGCAGTGAAGTAGTCATTTTACTCTTGCTCTCTCCTTTTGTCCTACCCTTCCCCCCTCTTTTTAATCTGCGCCTTTGCTAACTATTGTTTCCTTAGTTGGCTATGACTGGGAAATAGAGTCAATTCCAACATACATTCACAGTCCCAGAAATACATAAATACTATCATTTATTCTTAAATTAAGCTCCGTGCTCCCTGTTCTTGTTGAGGAATGTGGTAAAGATGAACATTTTATATTTCCCTCTTGTATATAATGCATACTGTGCCTTTTTTTTTAAAAAAAATAGAACTTCACAGGGGTGGTTCATAAAACTCCCAAAGCAATTTTAAACTGTAGTGGGTCAGTAGAAAGCAATAGACTTACTGAGCTTAATTTATTTCAAGTGCAACTTTACATTCTAGTTAGAGCTGGTGAGAAAGCCCTGGTGGAGGAAATGAAATCACATGTTCTCACACACTTCCCAAATCTTGCACTTTAAAGAAGAAACTGAGTCTCTTGGTTGCTTTTATGAAAAATAAAGAGCTGGAACTCTTATATAGATCCATGGAAACATGAGACGTAGGAGCTTTCCAGGGTTCCAAAGAAGCCTGTTAGATTTATTGCTCAGTTTTCTAAAGGTCTCCAGTGAGATGTCTGCTCTTCTCATCTGGAGTTCATATTTCTCCAAATCCAGAAAGTACAATCAGCATAAGTATTGCTCTGTGACATCGCACTTAGGCCTCCTACAACAACAAACACTTCTCTTGCACCTTTCCTGCAGAAGACCCTTTGGGCCTTGTAACTATCTCTAATGGGTATCAAACTGAGTAGCTAATAAACACAGACCTTACTGTAGGAAGAATTCCCAGGCTGATTGTGGAGCTCAAGGCATGGAGGCATTTCTGGCAATGGAGCTCATTATCTGAATTAGACCCCGAGCCTTTTGACTGCCAGTGGGCTCCCGATGAAATCCAGAGTCAATATGAAGGGGCACTGTTGAAGGTCTGGACTCAGCGACATACCATATGAAATAGGGGCACCTCTACAGGTACAATGTTCAGAAGTTAGTTAACTCAATTCCCAAATAGCCAGCTGAGAAGTGGAAAAGGCCGACAATCAAGGTATGTTTTATAAGGACAGAACCGTGGTCTTACTGATTGATTTGTTTTTACAACTGAACCAGCCAATTATGTTCAGAATCTACAGGCGTGACATGCTAAGTCAAACATTTTAGCTCATGTTTTCATAAAAAATAGGTTGGTGTAACTGATGGGCGTGGCAAACATGCCCACTAGGTGAAGATCAAAGGACAGATGAGGTAATTTTATCTCTTCTAAGTCTTAAGAAGATTGGAGATGAAAGAAAGTCACTTAAGAAGGAAATGGGCTATGAAGACATGATACCATACTTAGATGATTAGAAGTTAGGAAAAAAATCAAAAACCACTCAACATAGGGCTTTTGCCTATGTGAAAAGAGAGAAAACACACTTGAGAAATCCAGTTACTACATCAATCAGTTTTGATTGAACAGATCAGCTCACCCTACTGCTTTCTAGGGGCCAGACTGGGCTTTGAGCCAACGCCATGCAGAGCCACAAACAACAGCTCAGACTAGCAAATGCTCCCTGACAAGGCTTTCTGCCTCTCTTTGGGAACTATATATGCTCCATTTTGGTTATGTAGCAATTATATGCAGCCTAACTTCAGTGCATTCATTTTTCACACAGCAGTTTCATTTATTTATTTATTTCCATGTTCCATAGATAGGTCCCTAATCACCAAACAGCTTGTGAGCAAGTACCCTTAAATATGTTAAGTCTAACTCATAATACAAATGCATTGTGCTGCTGTAATGACTTTTCATTACCACCTCTAATTAAATGTGTTGCCAAACTATCAGGAAAATATTTTCCTTTTTATTCTCAGAAAATCCCAAGAGAAGATGACGGAGAGAAAACAACATTTTGAAACTAGCCTGCTCTCCCCCACCCTGCCCCCACTGCCCTATATCGCTTTGCAGAGGAAGGAGGGAGCATTCCCCAATTATCACACACAGCCAAATGTCCTCATTGGTAATCACTACATCCAACCAGAGCAGCCTCCACAGGATTCAAATCCCAGGGACTCTATTCCTATATGAGGGCCTCTTGTGCCTGCAATACTTAAGCCTGTATAGTACTTACCCACAGTTCATTACAGACTTGAAGCCAGTGGGAGCTCTTTAATTCCATTACAAGTATATGGATAAATGGCTACAGATTTAATAGCAATGCATTTAGAAAACAACGGTGTTGAGAAGCCATTCTATCTCTCTAAGGAGCAAGGACACCCCCCACACACACACACTTACATAAAGATGTTTTTGCCTGTCACTTACAGTTTTCTCAGTATTCATGGATGACTGGTTCCCGGACAACCCCCATCCCCTGCAGATACTGACATTTGTGGATGTTCAAGATCTTTGTATGTAATCTGTGCATAGGCTGTAATATACACTAAGTCCTCTTTAGATGACTTATAATACCTAGGTACTATGGAAATGGCTAATATGCTATATTATTTAGGGAATAGATATAAGCACATGCAGGTTCAGTACAGACATAATTCACGTCAAATATCTGAAGTATTCGTTTAGTTGAATTCACATGTATGGAACCCATGAATAAGGAGAGCCAGAGGTATGTGTATCCACATGCCATATCATGTGCTTTGTGGCTCAGCAGTGTTTCAGGAAGACCCTAGTGCTAGCTGTTCACATTGGCATCTGCTGACAAGGGAACATCACCTTCAACCTGGCTTAGATTAGCAAGTGAATTTTCTGCAGTAAATAATTTCTACATAATTACTATATCCCTTAAACATCATGAGTTCTACCTGAACTAATACTTACCACAATATTCCTGGACTATTTGGATAAAAATGATAAAACATTTTTTAAGTATCACGTAAAAACTCACTTCCGAATTTCTGTGTCTGAATATTGTACTTAACTTTCATATTGCTCAGAAGAACTCTAGTGTCTGCTCTGAAAATGTCAGCTTTCTTGAGTATTTTGCAAAGCAATAGAAATAATAAAGGTAAATAGGGATTTTACTTGAATTCTTGAGAGGAAACTTACCTACCCACATACATATGCATAAAGTTGTCATGATTTGGTATTAGTATGAAGAAATCTAAAAACAGTGAGTATAAACAGATATGCAATCTATCCAAACTGAATCTATTGGTGAATCTATTCCAAGTGGATCTATAAATATAGAAATGTATAATCCAAATGACCTTCTCATTTGTGCTGCTCACAACACCTCTGGATTGTTATCTTTACGTCACGGGACAATAGCTTTACAACAGACAATGAGAAGCTGGACAAAAGCACCACTATGGAAAATAGTCTAGAAAGCACCGATGTGTAACAGAGTTCAGGGAAGATCCTTTTATCTGGGGAAGCATTTTGGATTCTCTATGGTCCTAGGCCTTCATCTGAAAGTACAAATTGTAGTATTTTTCATGTTTCTAGGGACATAAATTTTTAAATGAAGCTCTACACCTAAGCGATATAAAAGAACCACTGGCATTTAGCTACTCTGTCTTTCTTTATTTCTCTCTATATTTCTTAGCCACCATGTAGACTTTCTCCTCAGCTCTACTTCCAAATGTGGTGCTCAGGCAGGACAGCTGTCATCAGGACAAAATGCAACTAATCTACTTCTCCTCCTCAACAAAACACTCTTCACTCCTTTCGCCTCTCCTAACACCACAGGGACTCCATTAGAGGAATCAACACCAACAAACTAGATAGATTGAGCCTAGCTATGCCCTTGAGAATATTGGGTAAATTATAGACAAATACTTGTGGAAAGTGTTCAATCATTCATCAGTTCTGTAGAATTGTACAGATGAAAAAAATCTCAAAGATATTCTCTCAACTGCAGTCAAGTTAGCTTAATTCAGTAAACATTTAACAAGATTCTACTATACTGAACACTTTAAATGATGCTGGAGATATAAAAGAGAACGAAGTCTTGGCATCCTAAATGAACTGCTAAAATAGAATATTTTGGGAGCTACAAATAGTCTGGGTAGGACTGAAACTCAAGCATCTGGCAAAATAAAAAGGAATGCTTTATAGAAATTCATATTCAGTTATAATATATAAGTATATAGTGTTCATATACTTTATATAGTATTATATATTAATAAATAACTGAATGTTATAAAATGTAGTATCATATAATATGATCATATAGTATATTGTTTGTATATTTTGCTATATACAATTTTACATTAACAATTATATGTGTATGAGGAGTATATAATTGATAATTATTGCTCATCAATATAATAAAATATTACATTATTATACTATGCAATGATACTTTTATTAACTTTAATAATTATGTACCATTATATATTTATATGTGTAGTAGTCTACATAATAAAGTACATCACTGTATTGATAATTATATCATACTTAACTATGTATATTAGAGATGGAAAGTTTGAATTCCAAATGCTGATTAAACTAATCCTAATGGTAAAATGATAGAGATGGAGAAATCTCAGTTCTATTCTTTCAGAATAGATTTAGATCCATTATGTAAGTACATATATGGTTTATTTGTATGTGTGTCTAGGCCGGGCGGTGGTGGCGCACGCCTTTAATCCCAGCACTCGGGAGGCAGAGCCAGGCGGATCTCTGTGAGTTCGAGGCCAGCCTGGGCTACCAAGTGAGCTCCAGGAAAGGCGCAAAGCTACACAGAGAAACCCTGTCTCGAAAAACCAAAAAAAAAAAAAAAAAAAAAAGAATTGTGTATGTGTGTCTATATAATACAGATGGCTGTAACTAAAAGTTTTCCTGTGTTCCACCTGGTCCAGGTTCAGGACAAATCACAGCGGAAATTTAAAACTTAGCTTTATAACATCTCTCTATATAGGAGAGACAAGTGACCATAAGTTTCAAAAGGTTGACATCATATTAATTTCAGAAAAGGTTGAGGTAGAAACTCCTAAATGAAACATGTAGAAACACTTCTGGGAAAGATTTGCATACTTCCAATCTAGTATATAAAAGAGGTAAACACACATTCTGCTGAATAGATGTGAGTAACTGAACAGCCTTAGGGTTACTCAGATGGAGGCGATCATAGCCAGCAATGCCTATGAAAGAAGTTACTGTATGCAGTAGGAACCGCAGAGCTAGAACCTGCTTTAACACACAGGAGGCCCAGGGTGCCATTGCAAGCACCGCAACAAAGAGAAAGGACTGCAAAATTCTGGGGCGGGGGGAGACTCTTAGATTTATACAAAGAATGCAGAAACTCCCATCCCTCCCACATTCAGCGAAATTAGGGAATTCTTTCTCCCAGCTCCAAGATTGGGGTTTTACAGAGTTTTACATAGTTTCATCCTTAAGTCAGATGCCAGAAGACTTCTATAAAACAGGCTATTAAAAGAAAGATTATTTTCATGGCACTCAACAGATTAAAACTCACAAAATGAAGACTCCTTTACATATGCTATGCTGGTGAGAAAAAAAGTTAGTTTTCTTTTTCTGTAAAAGGCCAAATAATAACATATTTTGGCCCAACATGTGGTTTTGTGGGCTATAAGAGTTCCATCACACCTACTCAATTCTGCTCCTCATGAAAGTGGCAAAGAAAACATCCAAACAAATAAGCCTGGTTGTGTTCTGATAGTCCTTTTCCTAGGCATCTTGAAAGCTGAGTTTCATATGATTTTCACATCATAAAATATTTTACTTTGGGGTATTTTCAATCATCTGACAAGGTTAAAAAGAAACATTCTTAGTTTATAGGCATAGAGACACAGGAAACACACTGACCTTGGCTATAGCTTGTTGACCTCTGCTCTACTGTTGGAACAACAACAACAACATCACTCATTTGGCCCTAGGAAGTGAAATATTTTAGCTATCTGGAGAAAGAGCTCAAGAGGGAGACCTCGTCTGTGGCAAGCAGGGCATGAGAACTGCCCTAGCTTACCTCATGCAATTCGATTGCAAAACGCGATATAAATGCAAGTTGAAATGTGAGTCTGCTTATCTTGGCCAACAGTGGCAACAATGCAGTCATTAAGCCAGCAACTGGAGCGATGCCTAGCCTGGTGTAGAAATCTGAACAGAAGCAAGAAAGTTTTCCTTAAAACAAATCCCATTAAAGGCAGCAGTATCTGCCTACCAATAACAGTTATCCCCCATCTCTGTCTAAGCATGTGGAACTAATAACACTGGAATACTACACGGGAGGGGGATAGATTTTGCCAAGCAACAATCTAGGTATCCTTCGTTCCCTGTCCCTTGCTCTTCTGGGGAGCCAATATTTTCCGCGGATGTGGCAGTTAGAACCTCCACTTACAGCACCACTACCGTCTAAGTGGTCTCGTGTTAATCTAACTGACGTCCTTCTAAAGGCAACCAGCTCTCTATTAGAGAAGTCAGAGACTACCAAAAAATGTTTACAGATTTTTTTTTAAAAAAGAGTGTTAGCCAACCTGCTGTAGAAGTACATGCCAGTTCACGAGTCATTGTTCTGAGAAAGAGAAAGGGTCTCTATACATGCTAATAATTGTCCTTTACAAGCAGTGGAAAATCATGCACAAAGCTGAAAATACTGAAGACATGCTGATTGATGCTAAGTGTCCAAACATCTTAAATTAACATGATTTCAAAAGAGATGAAATTAAATAAGATGTAAATTTAAAGATTGCAAGTAAAGTGCCTTTTAAAATATAGAGAAATAATCTAAAAGTAATGTGTACACACTGGTTTCTTGACATTGAAACTGTGTGTGTGTGCATGTGTGTGTGTATATACGCACACACATGCACACACACACACACACACATATACACACACACATATATACATACACACACACACACACACACACACACACACACACACACACCAGTGGTACATAAACTCAGCCATGAATACCAAAACTGTGTCCAGGGTGAGAGAGGTGGCTTAGCATTCAGGAACACTTGTTGCTCTTTCATAAGACCTGGGGTTGGAGCTAGCATCCACATGGTGGACCATACCATCTATAATCACAGTTTCAGTGGATCCAGTATCCTCTTCTGGCCTTCATAGGCAACATTCACTCAATCAGTACACAGACAGACAGACATGTAGGCAGGCAGACCAGCAGACAGGCAGACAGCATACTTATATATACAATATTTTTTGTTTTTTCGAGACAGGGTTTCTCTGTAGCCTTGGCTATCCTGGATATCTCTCTGTCTCTCTCTGTCTCTCTCTGTCTCTCTCTCTCTCTCTCTCTCTCTCTCTCTCTCTCTCTCTCTCTCTCTCTCTCTCTCTCTCTCTCTCTCTCTCGACCAGGCTGACCTGGAACTCACAGAGATCCACCTGCCTCTGACTTCCAAGTGCTGGGATTAAAGGCATGCACCACCATGCCCAGCAAAATTTTTAAAAATATCTCTAGACATTCCCAAATGTCCCAGGAAAGTGGGGATAGCAATATCACCCCCATTCAAAACCAGTAATCAACAGGCAGCAAGGCAACAAACAACCATGGTCAAGGATATGGTAAATGGGAATTTCCAGTATGGTAAGGCCACCAGAAACCTAATAGGTGCATGAACTCCAGTGTTAAATCCAAGTGCAGCATAAAGATGAAGGAAGGTGCTCATCAACACCAGAAAGAGTTTGAGATGGTACCTCAGCATGAAGCCCAAGCATCCTGAGTGCCAAGATCACAGGCCTAAGCTTCCTTGCTCCGCTCCACTAGTGACATTGTATGTGAATCTTGTAAAAGGAATACCGAGGAAGAGGTACTTGTCTTAGTGGATATAAAAGGAACTGGGAAAAGCAAGCCCACATCACCAAAGGAATGGTTGTACAGCCATTCCTCATTCCACCCGTAAGTCTCCACTAATTTACATCAATCAATCTCACTTTCAGCAAGAGAGAAAGAAATACTTTTCTCCAGTTGTCTCAAAGGCATCCTTTCGTTCTTCACTTGACCTCTACAGGATTAGAGGACCCTTGGAAGAACTCAAACCAGACTAAGAAGGGTGGAAGAGGGAACCCACACAAATTTCTAAAATATTCATGAAAATACAGCTATAAATGTTCTGTGTGGTCCCAGCTAGCAGCAATGGATGACAGTAGCATGGAATAGGAATTCAAAATCACCTGTGGCTAGGCTCTAAGTTCCCTGGGTCTGAGAGCACTGTGCATAAGCAAAGATAGCAATTCGGTTGTAGAACCAGCTGGTGTATCAGATGGGGGTGAGTGGGTGGAGTAGATGACTTTTAAGAATTCTTCCAGCCTGTAGATTCTAACAAGTGAACAGAATGCTGCCAGCACTGTGCTCTTTTCAGAGCATGCTGGGGAGGCAGTATACTAAAGCATATCTACTAAAGATGCCTCTCGCCTAGGACTATATTCAAAATGGGACC